>NC_143037.1:65497500-65870000 GCF_057628025.1 Oncorhynchus mykiss | reverse complement strand
TTTCCGTATTGACTGACCTTCATGTCTTAAGGTAATGATGGACTGTACTGTAATTTCAAAATATATTTTGATATGTAAAAAAAAAATGGTTACTACATGATTCCCTATGTGTTATTTCATAGTTTGGATGTCTTTACTATTATTCTACAATGTTGAAAATAGCAAAAGTAAAGAAAAACCCTTGAATGGATAGGTGTCCAAACCTTTGGCTGGTACTGTACAGTGGCAAGACAAAGTATGTGAACACTTTAGAAATACCTGTATTTCTGCATTAATTGGTCATAAAATGCGATCTGATCTTCATCTAAGACACAGCAATAGACATACACAGTCTGCTTAAACTAGTAACACACAAATAATTATACTCTTTCATGTCTTTATTGAACACACCGTGTAAACATTCACAGTGCAGGGTGGGGAAAGTATGTGATTCCTTGGATTTAATAACTGGCTGACCCTCCATTTGCAGCAATAACCTCAACCAAACGTTTTCTGTAGTTGCAGATCAGACCTGCACAACGGTCAGGAGGAATTTTTAACCATTCCTCTTTACAAAACTGTTTCAGTTCAGCAATACTCTTGGGATGTCTGGTGTGAACTGCTCTCTTGAGGTCATGCCACAGCATCTCATTCGGGTTGAGGTCAGGACTCTGACTGGGCCACTCCAGAAGTCGTATTTTCTTATTTTGAAGCCATTCTGCTATTGATTAACTTATGTATTTGGGTTGATGTCCTGTTGCATCACCCAACATCTGTTTAACTTCATTTGACGGAAAGATAGCCTAACATTCTCCTGCAAAATGTCTTGATTAACTTGGGAATTCATTTTTCCGTCGATGATAGCAAGCTGTCCAGGCTCTGAGGCAGCAAGGCAGCCCCAAACCCTCCACCATACTTTACAGTTGGGATGAAGTTTTGATGTTGGTGTGCTGTGCCTTTTTTCTCCACACATAGTGTTGTGTGTACCTTCCAAACAACTCAACTGTAGTTTCATCTGTCCACAGAATATTTTGCCAGTAGCGCTGTGGAACATCCAGGTGCACTTTTGCAGCAATGTTCTTTTTGGACAGCAGTGGCTTCTTCCGTGGTGTGCTCCCATGAACACCATTCGTGTTTAGTGTTTTACGTATCGTAGACTCGTCAACAGAGATGTTAGCATGTTCCAGAGATATCCGTAAGTCTTTAGCTGACACTCCAGCATTCTTCTTAACCTCATTGAGCATTATGCACTGTGCTCTTACAGTCATATTTGCAGGATGACCACTCCTGGGAGAGCAACAACAGTGCTGAACTTTCTCCATTTATAGACAATTTGTCTTACCGTCGACTGATGAACATCAAGGCTTTTATAGATACTTTTGTAACCCTTTCCAGCTTTATGCAAGTCAACAATTCTTGATCTTATATCTTCGGAGATCTCTTTTGTTCAAGGCATGATTCACATCAGGCAATGCTTCTTGTTAATAACAAACTCAAATTTTGTGAGTTTATTTTATAGGCAAGGCAGCTCTAACCACCATCTCTAATCTCATCTCATTGATTGGACTCCAGGTTAGCTGACAACTAGTTTTTGGAGAAGTCATTAGCCTAGGGCCTAGTTCACATGCTTTATCCAAACTACATTGTGAATGTTAAAATTCATATTCAATACAGACAAAAAAATACAACAATTTGTGTGTTATTAGTTTATGCACACTGTTTGTCTATTGTTGTGACTTAGATGAAGATCACATCAAATTTGATGACCAATTTATGCAGAAATCCAAGTAATTCCAAAGGGTTCGTATACTTTTTATTGCCACTATATATAACAACAATCATAACGGGATAGAACACATTATGTATGAGGCAGAAGTTAATCATCTAGGCCTCCTGAGTGGTGCAGCATTCTAAGGCAGTCCTGGGTTTTGTAGTGGAAGGGTTTGGCTGGCCAGGATTTCCTAGTCCCATCGCACTCTAGTGACTCCTTGTGGTGGGCCGGGTGCCTGCAAGCTGAAGTAAGTCACCAGCTGGATGGTGTTTCCTCCAACACATTGGTGCGGCAGGCTTCCTGGTTAAGTGGGCAGTGCGGCTTGGCAGAGTCATGTTTCGAAGGACGCATGGCTCTCGACCTTCACCTCTCCCGAGTCTGTAGGGGAGTTGCAGCGATGGGACAAGACTGTAACTACCAATCGGATATCACAAAAAAGGGGTAAAATAAGAAAAATGATAAGTCAATCATCTATGCTCATTGACCCATCTCATCTCCTTGGGTTAGCTTTCAGGCAAAGAGGTGTGTTTGGATGTGAGTTCAATTGCCCCTGAAATGGATGCATGCTTATCTGCCCACTGGACCGAGACAAAGTAATTAATTACTAATTGAGCTTTACATCTCTACATGATGATAACCACAACCTTGGGCTGCGGTAAACAAACATTTACTGTATGAAAAAAGTCTGCCTTAAGAGCATACACACACACACACACACACACACACACACACACACACACATACACACACACATATATACAGTATATAGTACCTGTCAAAAGTTTGGACACACCTACTTATTCAAGGGTATTTCATTATTTTTTACTATTTTCTACATATATAAGACATCAAAACTATGAAATAACACATATGGAATCATGGAGTACATAAAAAAGTGTTAAAGAAATCAAAATATAATATTTGAGATTCTTCAAAGTAGCCACCCTTCCGGAAGACATTTTTGAGAAGACATTTCTGCCAAAAAAAAATGTATTTTGATTTAAAAAAAGTTTACATTCAAATGGCTCTCCTGTGATGTAGTGACCTTCGACATAGGCCTAGTTTCCTGAAATGGTCACATATATAGTTACAGCTGCCAAGGTAGGAGAGTCAAACACATATGTAACAACATCCCTCACACTTACTTGTTGATTCTGTGGGTTGGGCGGATGGGGCACCAGCATCCTCCTCCTGAATCCTCCTCACAGTAGCTGCAGAAGCTAGGGTCCTTTGGATATGTAGACTCCTCTGGATTTGAGGATTTCCTGATGCTTTGCCCAGCTCCTAAAGAAGGAGCCATCTCCTCTGGAGCTTCCCTCTGTTCCAATCTGGGTTAAACGCCATGCAGATGACAAAAGTGTTTTTTTTGTTTTTTTCACCTTATTTAACCAGGTAGGCCAGTTGACAACAAGTTCTCATTTACAACTGCGACCTGGCCAAGATAAAGCAAAGCAGTGCGACACAAACAACAACACAGAGTTACACATGGAATAAACAAACATGCCGTCAATAACAGAATAGAAAAGTCTATATACAGTGTGTGCAAATGGGGTAAGATTAGGGAGGTAAAGCAAAAATAGGCCGTAGTGGCGAAGTAATTACAATTTAGCAATTAAACACTGGAATGATAGATGTGCAGCAGATTAATGTGCAAGTAGAGATACTGGGGTGTAAAGGAGGAAACAAAACAATATGGGGATGAGGTAGTTGGATGTGCTATTTACAGATGGGCTATGTACAGGTGCAATGATTGGTATGCTGCTCTGACAGCTGGTGCTTAAAGTTAGTGAGGGACATATGTGTTTTCAATTTCAGTGATTTTTGAAATTCGTTCCAGTCATTGGCAGCAGAGAACTGGAAGGAAAGGCTGCCAAAGGAGGAATTGGCTTTTCGGGGGACCAGTGAAATATACCTGCTGGAGTGGTTGCTACGGGTGGGTGCTGCTATAGTGACCAGTGAGTTGTGATAAGGCGGGGCTTTACCTAGCAAAGACTTATAGATGACCTGGAGCCAGTGGGTTTGGCGTTGAATATGAAGCGAGGGCCAGCCAACGAGAGCATACAGGTCACAGTGGTGAGTAGTATATGGGACTTTGGTGACAAAACGGATGGCACTGTGATAGACTGCATCCAATTTGCTGAGTAGAATGTTGGAGGCTATTTTGTAAATTACATCGCCGGAGTCAAGGTTTCGGTAGGATAGTCAGTTTTACGAGGGTATGTTAGGCAGCATGAGTGAAGAATGCTTTGTTGCAAAATAGGAAGGCAATTCTAGATTTAGTTTTGGATTGGAGATGCTTGATGTGAGTCCTGAAGGAGAGTTTACAGTCTAACCAGACATCTAGGTATTTGTAGTTGTCCACATATTTCAAGTCAGAACCGTCCAGAGTAGTGATGCTGGACGCGCGGGCTGCTGCGGGCAGCGATAGGTTGAAGAGTAGTTTTACTTGCATTTAAGAGCAGTTGGAGGCCACGGAAGGAGTGTTGTATGGCATTGCAGCTAGTCTGGAGGTTAGTTAACACAGTGTCCAAAGAAGGGCCAGAAGTATACAGAATGGTGTTGTCCGCATAGAGGTGGATCAGAGAATCACCAGCAGCAAGAGCAACATAATTTATGTATACAGAGAAATTACTTGGCCCAAGAATTGAACCCTATGGCACCCCCATAGAGACTGCCAGAAGTCCGGATAACAGGCTCTCTGATTTGACACACTGAACTCTGTCTGAGAAGTTGTTGGTGAACCAGGTGAGGCAGTTATTTGAGAAACCAAGGCTGTTGAGTCTGCCGATAAGAATGTGGTGATTGACAGAGTCAAAAGCCTTGGCCAGGTTGATGAATACGGCTGTACAGTATTGTATTTTAGCAATGGCAGTTATGATATCGTTTAGGACCTTGAGCGTGGCTGAGGTGCACCCATGACCAGCTCTGAAACCAGATTGCATACCGGAGAAGGTACGGTGGGATTCAAAATGTTCGGTGATCTGTTTGTTAACTTGGCTTTCAAAGACCTTAGAAAGGCAGGTTAGAATAGATAAAGGTCTATAACAGTTTGGGTCTAGAGTGTCTCCGCCTTTGAAGTGGGTGATTCCCGCGGTAGCTTTCCAATCTTTGGGGTTCTCAGACGATACGAAAGAGAGGTTGAACAGGCTAGCATTAGGGGTTGTCTAGCCCGGCTGATTTGTTAGTGTCCAAATGTTACAGCTCTTTCAGATCAGTTATGTGGATTTGGGTGAAGGCTAAATGTGGAAGGCTTTGGCAAGTTGCTGTGGGGGATGCAGGGCTGTTGACAGGGTAGGGGTAGCCAGGTGGAAAGCATGGCCAGCCGTAGAGAAATGCTTATTGAAATTCTCAATTATTGTGGATTTATCGGTGGTGACAGTGTTTCCTAGTGGGCAGCTGAGAAGAGGTGCTCTTATTCTCCATGGACTTTACAGTGTCCCAGAACTTTTGGGAGTTTGTGCTACAGGATGCAAATGTATGTTTGAAAAAGCTATCCTTAGCTTTCCTAACTGCCTGTGTATATTTGTTCTTAAGTTCCCTGAAAAGTTGCATATCGCGGTGGCTATTTGATGCTAATGCAATACGCCGCAGGATGTTTTTGTGCTAGTCAAGGGCAGTCAGTTCTGGAGTGAACCAATGGCTGTATCTTTTCCTGGTTCTACATTTTTTGAATGGGGCATGCTTATTTCACATGGTGACGAAAGCACTTTTAAAGAATAACCAGGCATCCTCTACTGACGGGATGAGGTCAATATCCTTCCAGGATAACCGGGCCAAGTCGATTAGAAAGGCCAGTCTCCAGCTTGTCTAAAGTGTCCACCCCTCCTTTTGTGGCATTGTAATACATTATGATTTCTGTTTTTTGATGTTCCTGGCCACAGTTTCTTTCATCCCCATGCTGCATACTCATGAGTACCTTTTTGTCTTTCTTTGGCACGTAGGACACTAGGGACGGGTCGTCCTTGAACACAAACTTAGAAGAATTGACAGGCCTGTTCCGTGTATTCAACATCTGAGGTGGGAGCTCAGGCTTGTTTTTTCATGCTGTTCTCACCATCTCCAGCTTCCTCTTAAGGAGCTCCTGTCCCAGCTTGTGCAAAGTAAAAAAGTTATTGCCTGTGATGTTGTGGCCACAGAGTCCCTTTGTCACGTCCAGGACAATCCACATCCCTTGTTTCTTATCAGGGGCTCCTCCATCTGGTTTTCCCAAATACACTTGCAAGTTCCACACATATGATGAAGCAGCATTACAGGCAGCCCAGATCTTGATTCCATATTTTGCGGGTTTAGACTGTATGTACTGCCTGAAACGGCAGCGGCCCCTAAATGGCATAAGCTGATCATCAACAGTAACGTTGGATCAAGGGTTGTAAAACAGGGGAAGGCAGTCCACTCTCTTATCCCACACTGACCTGATTGCAGCCAGCTTGTCTCTCTGCCGCCGAGCTGGTCTGATTATCGAAGCGGATAATCCTGGAAATAATGGGGAAGTTTTCCAGAGACATTGTTGCACGGAAAGTTCTTTGACAGTTTCTGCATCCCACAGGGATTCTGTTGATTACCCATTGGATCTGAAAGGATAGGAACCCCAAAATATGCATGTACATGAGTTTGGTTGATCTCCTTCCATCTCTCTCCAAAAACACCCCTTCACTTCAAATTAGTGGAGTCCAGAATGGTTTTCTGGATGGTGTCTCGGATGAACAGTTCAAAAGAAGACATTATGTCCTGCACATGAGTAACCGCCATCCACGTCGGCCCTGGTTGCATCCTTATCACATTGGCAGCCATGTGGGGTGGCTCATTCCTTGGGCAAGAAGACCATTCAATTTCTTCCAACTCACTGTGAGGCTCCGAATTGACAGAGACGTGAATTCTTAATCTTCCAAAGTGGAAGACGCTCCTTCCATACTAGCTTTTCTCTTTGCAAAAATTATTTCTAAGGCCTTCTGAGAAGAGATTTGTTTTGCCATACTGATTGATTGTGGCAAGGAACCCTCTCCAAATTTGCATCTGGCTGGGGTAGTGTGTAGGAAAATACATACTTTTTTACGATGTATCAAAATAATGTATTGTAATAACATTGTGCAGGTTCCCGCAAGACATTGTGTAGTTTCACACACTACAAAGGGTATAGAGTGTGAGAAAAGTGGGAGACAGGCAGACAGGCAGGCAGGGAGACAAACAGTTTCTTGGTGCTATGTTGAAACAGCAGGCACAGGGAGGAAGAAGACAGAGTGAAGGCACAGCAAACCTTTTTGTACAATTTTTACTTGTTTTCACCTACACACACACTTTTCCACATTTGTATTACCCTCACGGACCAGAGGACCCGAACACCACATATGTAATATACATGTGTAGGGGGGTGCACAGTGTACACTGTGCACCCCCCCCGTCACACCTGCCTTCCCTCGTCACGCGCATCAGCGATATTGGACACACTCATCACCTGTTATTACCTCCTCTATATTTGTCAGTTCCCCAGCTCTGTTCCCCACTTCTGCATTGATTGTCTTTTGTTGGTGTTACCTGTTTGCTGACGCTGTTCCTGTCTCGTTCCATGTCCGTTATTTATTACATGTTTTACTCCCCGTACCTGCTCCGTCTCTCCAGCGTCAACTCGTCTGACAATACCGACATCAAATGGATAGCATAATTGTGTTTGTCAAACTGGTAGGCCTACCATGGTTTTGAATAGGAGGAAAGAGACTTCTACTCTATATGTAATTCTATGATATGGCCCATAAAATGTTTTGGTGTGCGCAAGAAGGAATTTTATTTTAACCCCTGCAACGGAGAGTTACAATGTTGCAATCACTATGCACTACTGCCTATAGTAGGAAACAGAGTTTCTTACTAATAATATGACACCTTTTATCTCACATGGCAAGACCCCACAATTGTTACAATAAAAATAACACTTTTATTGAATTAACATATTTAACATATCATTTAATTTTCCTGTAGAACTGTAGAAGATAATTAGACTGTAGGAAACAAGTGCTTTCAGAAATTCAATGTGGGCCTCGTTTTCCCGGAGCAGTGTAAAATAAGCTTTCTGTCAATGTCCCAGCCTTAACGAATTTTTAACAAATAACTGACATGAAACAAAACAAGGAAAGGACAGGGGGAACAAAACAACATTAACGCAGACACAGGGAAGAAACGGATGAAGTGAAAGATATAGGGGAGGCAATCAATGAGGTAATAGAGTTCCGGTGAGTCCCATGACACGGCAGATGCGCGTAATGATGGTGACAGGTGTGCATAATGATGGGCCGCCTGGCACCCTCGAGGGCCAGAGAGGGGGAGTGGGAGCAGTCGTGAGAGTACCCCCCCCCCCCCCCAGGGGCGCCACCCGGTGTCCCACCTGAGCGAGCCTGACGGGCTGGCCGAGGTGTGGAAGCCGGACGAGCCAGCTGAAGCGCGGAAGCCCAACGAGACGGCTGAAGCGTGGGAGCCCGATGAGCCGGCTGAGGAGTGGAAGCCCACGAGCCGGCTGGGGTGTGGGAGCCCGGCGAGCTGGCTGAGGCGTGGGTGCCCGATGAGTCGGCTAAGAGGAGGAGTGGGAGCAGGCATGACAGTGGCATTTTGTTGTATGACAAAACTACATATTTTAGAGTGGCATGATATTGTCCCCAGCACAAGGTGCACCTGTGTAATGATCATGCTGTTTAACCTAGAATCGATGTCTGAACCCCCGCGGTAATCAAATAATAATAAACAGATTTTTCAAAAATGTCAGTTTAAGCTAGGGATATCTGCTTTTTGGATGCTTCTCAATCCTACCCCAATGTCGCATTACCGCATCTGCGGTGAAAGGTGACAGAGCAAGAGCGGTGTTTGTCAAACCATAAGACCTCCCCAAAATCGGTAGTCTGATAAAATAAATGGTTAAATTGTTTTTTTTACAATTTCTTTCCTGATATTTCTTAAATTTGTCAGACATTGGACAGACACTTCAGTTATTCCTTTACATTTATGGGGAGGAATATCTGTTGTTCCATGTAGTGAATATGTTTTTCAATGCGTTTGTATGGGCTAACAGTGGTAAGGTTGTTTTTTTTGTATGTATAATAATAATAATTTTGTGATTATGGAAAACATATGGATCTTTATTTTCAGGGACCAACACTTCATTAAGTTGCGTTTATATTTTTGCTCAGTGTTTATGCGTTAACTAGGCACTACATGATTTTGGTTCAGTAGTTATCAGTTTTGAGCAGTTTGATTAAGGAGTAGTTAATTGTATTGTTAACAACGACATGAAAATCCTATCAAAAGTAAAGTGAAAACTACATTTTGAAAAGCAGATACTTTGAATATGCATCCAAATTGGAAGAGACATGTGAGGCAGTGAACAAGTGACTTCATGAACTTGTTTGTTGTGTGTGCTTAATTTGAAAATCGGGAGGTCCCAGAACAAAAAGTGAGTCCAGGAGGTGTGTGACCTGAGGAGCTCGGAGCTACTGTAATGCATGACAAAAAAATCACCTTCATAATAAAGCAATGCATATCAAAGAACAGTATACTAGAGGCACTTCCAAAAGTTGTATACATGAGGAAACATTTTTGTGGCCTATAGTCTGGTAAAAATGTTGCCTTTTATAAATGTATTTCATGCGATTCTAAGTCATTTTTACATGACTGGAGATGTTGGAATGATATTTTTAATACCGCGTTCAAAACAACTGGGAACTCTGAAAAACTGGAACATTTGTTTAGAATGGTCATCCAACTCCAAATTGCAAGTCGGGAACTCGGGCCTCTTTCTAAAGCTCCGACTTAACGACCTGAAGTTTACTGAGATCATGAGTCGACTCGAGTTCCCAGTTGTTTTGAAAGCACCATAATACCGCACAAATCATCGAAATGACAGGCTACTTTGACACTGAAAAACAGAGAATTTTAGATCAATAGCTTCTTGACGCACCCATCCCTTTAGCGGGATCATTCAAATTCAAATTAAATTACTAAAAATATTTAATTTTCATGAAATCATAAGTGCAATATAGCAAAACACAGCTTAGCTTGTTGTTAATCCACCTGGCGTGTCAGATTTCAATACAGCTTTTCGGCAAAAGCATAACAAGCGTTTATGTAAGAACATCCCTCTCGGTAGACAAAATATTACAAACACTAGCAGCCAAGTAGATTGGTCACGAAAGTCAGAAAAGCAATAAATTAAATTGCTTACCTTTGATGATCTTCAGATGTTTGCACTCACGAGACTCCCAGTTACACAATAAATGTTCCTTTTGTTCCATAAAGATTATTTTTTATATCCAAAATACCTCCATTTGATTGACACGTTATGTTCAGAAATCCACAGGCTCGAGCAGTCACGACATGGCAGACGAAAATTCCAAATAGTATCCGTAATGTCCACAGAAACATGTCAAACATTTTTTATAATCAATCCTCAGGTTGTTTTTAAAATAAATAATCAATAATATATCAACCAGGACTGTAGGTTTTTTAATAGGAGAGGGAGAGACAATGGCTGCCCCACTCTGTTGCGCAAGCAAAACTCTGCAAACACCCAGCTATCCACTGACGAGATGTTATCTTTCTCGCTCATTTTTCCAAATAAAAGCCTGAAACTATGTCTAAAGACGGTTGACACCTTGAGAAAGCCATAGGAAAAGGAATCTGGTTGATATCCCACTAAATGGAGGCAATTCTTCCAATGTAACAGAGAGCTTTCAGGAAAACCAGCACTTCCTGGTTTGATTTTCCTCAGGTTTTCGCCGGCAATATCAGTTCTGTTATCCTCACAGACAAAGTAAAGTAACAACAGATGTCCTAACCACGATATGCCTCCATGGTCGCACATGTATGTCTATAAACACACACACAAACACACACACACACACACTGAAAGAACGTGCCACCTGGTAAATTCATACATTGGCAAGCATTCCTAAGCATAGAATGTTAGCATTCCGGGTTAACATGCTAAGTGACTAATTACACTAGAATGCTAATATAAACAAGACTATGGAGACCACCATCTTAGAATGGTCACATGACTAAGATAAGATATCATTTATTAGTCCATGCAAAATGGAAATTTGTCTTCCCCCAAAAAAATACAGAGAGGGAGAGAGAAAAATGGGACAAACACCAAATTGAGACGGCATGCAGAATTCTGCAAAAATATCCCCTGTGTACAACGTTAACACCAAATAATGCATGCAGAGCACAATTAGGCCTTTACCCGCTAATGATCAAAATCCAGAAAAGAGCCGTTAAATTCTAACACCACCTAAAAGGAAGCGATTCCCAAACCTTCGATAACAAAGTCATCACCTACAGAGAGAAGTTCCCTAGGCAAGCTGGTCTTGAGGCTCTGTTCATGAACACAGACAGACCACACAGAGCCACAGGACAGCAACACATTTAGACCAAACAATATCATGAGAAAATAAAAAGATAAAAGCTGTTTGACCCTGAACAGACAGTACCCACTGGCAAAATACCTGACGATTGTATCTGACCCAAAATTATGGAAAGCTTCAACTATGTACAGATTCAGTGCCCTATTCTGTCTCCTTGAAAGTTCTATATATTATGTACATTTCTTGTGCTACTATTTGATTGATTGGATTTTTTCAACTTTAGTTTATTTAGCAAATATTTTACTAACTCTATTTCTTGAACTGCATTGTTGATTAAGGACTTGTAAGTATACAGTTCATGGTAAAGTTGTATTTGGCTCATGTGACAAATACAATTTTAATTGATTCGACGTATCTGTCGCTACTTCACAGGTCAGACATTTCAACATCAATCTTTTTTAAAATATTTTTTCTGTTTTTTGTTGCAGAAATGGCTTCTAGAACATGTGAACATTCATATGCCTAACAAACTTGTCTGCCATCTGTAAATATGAATACAATTATTAAATTGCGAGCCTAGTTGGGTTAGCCACGGAAAAAGACAGGAACTGTGTCTGTGTCTGTGTCTGTGTCTGTGTCTGTGTCTGTGTCTGTGTGTGCTTACAATGTGTGCGTGCGGGTGTGTGTATTTGTGTTAGCACCTGTATTTGCAGGTGAATCGATGTGTATGCACACATAAATCCCAGACAGAGCTAATGGACAACAGAAGAAAATAATGAACGAACCAGCTGACAAAACAGCAAGATAATGAAAAGAGGGAGAGTTATTACTTTCCTGGTGCTTAGGCATGGTGTGTGTGTGTGTGTGTGTGTGTGTGTGTGTGTGTGTGTGTGTGTGTGTGTGTGTGTGTGTGTGTGTGTGTGTGTGTGTGTGTGTGTGCATGTATACTCTTGTGTGCTCTTATATTTGTTTGCCACATGTTTATGAATAGATGCACACACACACACACACACATATGTTTTAGACCTTCCCCTTATCTGTGCCTCAACACAATCCTGTCTTGGACCTCTACAGACAATTCCTTGGTTTTTGCAGCATTGAAGGTCCCCAATAACACAGTGGACTCCATCATTCATAAATGGAAGAAGTTTGAAACCACCAATACTCTTCCTGGAGCTGGCCACCCTGCCAAACTGGACCAATTGAGATAGGCCTTGGTCAGGGAGGTGACCAAGATCCCAATGGTCACTCTGACAGAGCTCCTGAGTTCTTCTGTGGACATGGGAAAACCTTCCAGGAGGACAACCATCCCTGTAACACTCCACTAATCAGGCCAAAATAAAAAATAACTGTTTGAGAGGGAAGAGAGGAGAGAAGAGGTGAGGATGGAGAGGGAAGCTGGCCTTGTCCTTGTGATATGAGTGTATTTGTCAGCTCTCAAACCTCAAAAGCCTAGTGTAGACTCTTCAGGTGGAGTGACTCACACCAGATAGACAGAGAGGGGAGACACTGGTGTGGGCTTCACTTCTAGACTTGAATTCTGAGTCACTGTCCAGTCCCTCTCCCTCATCTCTTCTGTTAAAGATAATACCTTTTCAAGTTCAACATTTGGTTAGTGTAAAAGGGAAACTTTTGCCATTGTATGATCAAAGCATATGTAAACTAACTGACCCTAGTTTATGAACAAAAATATAAATAGCAACAATTTCAAAGATTGTATATTTCATATGAGAAAATCAGTCAATTGAAATAAATCTGTCAAATTTATTAGGCCATATTCTATGGATTTCACATGACTGGGAAAGCAGATATGCCTCTGTTGGTCACAATGAGCCTCATGATCTCATCATGGTATTTCTGTGTATTCAGACTGCCATAGATAAAATGCAATTGATTTCGTTGTCCGTAGTTTATGCCTGCCCATATCATAACCCAACCGCCACCATGGGGCACTCTGTTAACATCATTAACATCAGCAAAACGCTCGCCCTTTTTACAGTGGCTCGGGTGGTTGTTGTCCATGATGATCTTTATAGAATTCCTGTGACATCGGGTGGTGTAGGTGTCCTGGATGGCAGGTAGTTTGCCCCCGGTGATGCGTTGTGCAGACCTCACTACCCTCTGGAGAGCCTTATGGTTGTGGGCGGAGCAGTTGCCGTACCAGGCGGTGATACAGCCCGACAGCATGCTCTCAATTGTGCATCTGTAAAAGTTTGTGAGTGCTTTTGGTGACATGCCACATTTCTTCAACCTCTTGAGGTTGAACAGGCGCTGCTACGCCTTCTTCACCACACTGTCTGTGTGGGTCGACCAATTCAGTTTGTCCGTGATGTGTACGCAGAGGAACTTAAAACTTACTACCCTCTCCACTACTGTCCCGTCGAGGGTGCTCCCTCTGCTGTTTCCTGAAGTCCACGATCATCTCCTTTGTTTTGTTGACATTGAGTGTGATGTTATTTTCCTGACACCACACTCCAAGGGCCCTCACCTCCTACCTGTAGGCTGTCTCGTCATTGTTGGTAATCAAGCCCACTTTGCAGTGTCGTCTGCAAACTTGATGATTGAGTTGGAGGCGTGCATGGCCATGCAGTCGTGGGTGAACAGGGAGTAGAGGATAGGGCTCAGAACGCACCCTTGTGGGGCCCCAGTGTTGAGGATCAGCGGGGTGGAGATGTTGTTACCTACCCTCACCACCTGGGGGTGGCACATCAGGAAGTCCGGTACCCAGTTGCACAAGGCGGGGTCGAGACCCAGGGTCTCAAGCTAGATGACGAGTTTGGAGGGTACTATGATGTAAAATCCTGAGCTGTAGTCGATGACCAGCATTCTCACATAGGTATTCCTCTTGTCCAGATGGGTCAGGGCAGTGTGCAGTGTGGTTACGATTGCGTCATCTGTGGACCTGTTGGGGCGGTAAGCAAATTGGAGTGGGTCTAGGGTGTCAGATAGGGTGGAGGTGATATGGTCCTTGACTAGTCTCTCAAAGCACTTCATCATGACGGAAGTGAGTGCTACTAGGCGGTAGTCGTTTAGCTCAGTTACCTTAGCTTTCTTGGGAACAGGAACAATGGGAACAGCAGACTGGGATAAGGATTGATTGAATATGTCCGTAAACACACCAGCCAGCTGGTCTGCGCATGCTCTGAGGACGCGGCTGTGTATGCCGTCTGGGTCTGCAGCAGATAACCAGGGTTAATACGTTTAAATGTTTTACTCAAGTTGGCTGCAGTGAAGGAGAGTCAGTAGGTTTTGATAGCGGGCCGTGTCAGTGGCACTGTATTGTTCTCAAAGCGAGCTTTGAAGTTGTTTAGTCTGTCTGGGAGCAAGACATCCTGGTCCGCGACGTTGCTGGTTTTCTTTTTTGACTGTAGACCCTGCCACATACCTCTTGTGTCTGAGCCGTTGAATTGCGACTCTACTTTGTCTCTATGCTGAAGCTTAGCTTGTTTGATTGCCTTGCGGAGGGAATAGCTACACTGTTTGTATTCGGTCATGTTTCTGGTCACCTTGCCCTGATTAAAAGCAGTGGTTCAAGCTTTCAGTTTTGCGCGAATGCTGCCATCAATCCACAGTTTCTGGTTTGGGTAGGTTTTAATAGTTGCTGTGGGTACGACATTACCAATGCACTTGCTAATAAACTCGCTCACCGAATCAGCATATTCGTCAATGTTGTTGTTTGACGCAATGTGGAACATATCCCTGTCCACGTGATCGAAGCAATCTTGAAGCATGGAATCAGATTGGTCAGACCAGCGTTGAACAGACCTGAGCGTGGGAGCTTCCTGTTTTAGTCTCTGTCTATAGGCTGGAAGCAACAAAATGGAGTCGTGGTCAGCTTTTCCGAAAGGAGGGCAGGGGAGGGCCTTATATGCATCACGGAAGTTAGAATAACAATGATCCAGGGTTTTATCAGCCCTGGTAGCACAATCGATATGCTGATAAAATTTAGGGAGTCTTGTTGTCAGATTAGCCTTGTTAAAATCCCCAGCTACAATGAATGCAGCCTCATGATATGTGGTTTCCAGTTTACACTGAGTCAAATAAAGTTTGTTCAGGGCCATCGATGTGTTTGCTTGGGAGGGAATATATGCAGCCCTGGTGTCAAGAGACTGGACATTGGCGAGAAGTATTTCCGGGAGCGGTGCATGATGTGCCCGTCTCCGGAGCCTGACCAGAGAAACGACAGACCATCATTACTTTAAGACATGAATGTCAGCTGATACGGAACATTTCAAGAACTTTGAAAGTTTCTTTAAGTGCAGTCGTAAAAAGCGCTATGATGAAAATGGCTCTCGTGAGGACCGCCTCAGGAAAAGAAGATCCAGAGTTACCTCTGCTGCAGAGGATAAGTTCATTAGAGTTAACAGCCTTAGAAATTGCAGCCCAAATAAATGCTTCACAGAGTTCAAGTAACAGACACATCTCAAATCAACTGTTCATAGGAGACTGGGATAATCAGACTTTAATGGTCAAATTTCTGCAAAGAAACCAAATCAAATCAAATGTGTTTATAAAGCCCTTCTTACATCAGCTGAAATCTCAAAGTGCTGTACAGAAACTCAGCCTAAAACCCCAAACAACAAGCAATGCAACCACTACTCAAGGACACCAATAAGAAGAAGAGACTTGCTTGGCCCAAGGAACACAAGCAATGAACATTAGACCATTGGAAATATGTCTTTGGTCCCAAGTCCAAAGTTGAGATTTTTGGTTCCAACCGCCGTGTCTTTGTGAGATGCAGAGTAGATTAACTGATGATTTCTGCATGTGTGGTCCTCACCCTGAAGCATAGAGGAGGTGGTGTGATGTGTGGGGGTGTTTTGCTGTTGACACTGTCTGTGATTTATTTAGAATTAAGGCACACTTAGCCAACAGGGCTAGCACAGCATTCTGCAGCAATACGCCATCCCATCTGGTTTGCGCTTAGTGGGACTATCATTTGTTTACTGGACAATGACCTAACACACCTCCAGGCTGTGTAAGGGCTATTTGACCAAGAAAGAGAGTGATGGAGTGCTGTATCTGATGAACTGGTCTCCACAATCACCCGACCTCAACCCAATTGAGATGGTTCGGGATGATTTGGACCGCAGAGTTAAGGAAAACCAGCCAACAACTGCTCAGCATATGTCGGAAATCCTTCAAGACTGTTGGAAAATCATTCCAGGTGAAGCTGGTTGAGAGAATGCTAAGAGTGTGAAAAGCTGAAGAAGAATCTTAAATAAGATATGTTTTGGATTTGTTTAACCATTTTTTGGGTACTACATGATTCCCTGTGTTATTTCATAGTTTTTATTTATTCACTGTTATTCTACAATGTAGAAAAAAGTAAAAATAAAGAAAATCCCTTGAATGAGTTGTGTCCAAACTTTTGACTGTTACTGTATATTTATTGCATTGTAAAAACATTGAAAAGGCCTTATATCAGTGCCTTTCAAAGCAGTTGTGAAATCGGACATTCGGATAACATTTCACCACAGGGCCCTCTGTACAGCTAGGGTGAAACCTCAGCAGTGTGTTGAAGTGATATCATCACAGAGGTAGAACCACACAACACTTCTGTCCCTTTAACTCATATATGAGTGGTGATAGTACGCTTTTAAAGAGCAGCTGAACCAAAAAAAATCATATTTGGCTGAAAAAGGTCTATGTAGTGTTGATTCAAGAGCAGAAAAATGAATTCTAATGTCAAAATTTACTACAAACGTAAATATAATACTTGTTGCACATAGTCATATCTTCCAAAACATATATTTGTGAGATTTGAATAACTGAGGTTGTCACAACGTCGGGTTGAGTTTATGCCTGGCATGACAAGAGATGGCTGGCAGCAGTCAAATCACTACAGATCACTCCTCCCGGGTGGCGCGGTGGTCTAAGGCACTGCAGCTAGCTGTGCTAGCTGAGCCACCAGAGATTCTGGTTTCGAGCCCAGGCTCTGTTGCAGCAAAAAGTTCAAGCTTCTACTTCTAAAAATCAACCTTTCCAGAAATAAGTCTCTCACTGTTGCCGCTTGTTATAGACCCCTCTCAACCCCAGCTCTGCCCTGGACACCATATGTGAATTAATAGCCCCCCATCTATCTTCAGAGGTCGTACTGTTAGGTGACCTAAGCTGGGATATGCTTAACACCCTGGCCGTCCTACAATCTAAGGTCTATGCCCTCAATCTCACACAAATTATCAATGAACCTACCAGGTACAAACCTAAATCCATAAACATGGGAACCCTCATATATATCATCCTGACCAACCTGCCCTCTAAATACCCCTCTGCTGTCTTCAACCAGGATCTCAGCGATCAATGCCTCATTACCTGCGTCCATAATGGGTCCGCGGTTCAAAAAAATCAACCCTCACCACTGTCAAACGCTCCCTAAAACACTTCAGCGAGTATGCCTTTCTAATCGACCTGGACCGGGTATCCTGGAAGGATATTGACCTTATTCTGTCAGTAGAGGATGCCTACTGATTATTTAAAAATGCTTTCCTCACCATCCCAATTAAAAAAATGTAGAACTAAGATCAGATATAGCCCTTGGTTCCCTCCAGACTTGACTGCCCTTGACCAGCACAAAAACATCCTGTGGCGTACTGCATTAGCATCAAATAGCTCCCGCGATATGCAACTTTTCAGAGAAGTTAGGAACCAATTTACACAGGTATTTAGTAAAGCAAAGGCTAGCTTTTCATACAGAAATTTGCACCATGTAGCACCACACCAAAAAGTTCTGGGACACTGTAAAGTCTATGGAGAATAAGAGCACATCCTCCCAGCTGCCCACTGCACCGAGACTAGGAAACACTGTCAATACCGATAAATCTACGATAATCGAGAATTTCAATAAGCATTTTCTACGGCTGGCCATGCTTTCCACCTGGCTACCCCTACCCCGGCCAACTGCTCTGCACACCCACAGCAACTTGCCCATGTGTCCCCCACTTCTCATTCACCCAAATCCAGATAGCTGATGTTGTGAAGGAGCTGCAAAATCTGGAACCCTAAAAATCAGCTTGGCTAGACAACCTGGATCCCCTCTTTCTAAAATTATCCACCGCAAATGTTGCAACCCATATTACTAGCCTGTTCAACCGCTCTTTCGTATCGTCTGAGATCCCTAAAGATTGGAACGCTACCGCGGTCATCCCCCACTCTTCAAAGGGGGAGACACTCTAGACCCAAACTGTTACAGACCTTAATTTATCCTACCCTGCCTTTCTAAAGTCTTCGAAAGCCAAGTTATCAAACAGATCACCGAACATTTTGAATCCCACCGTACCTTCTCCGTTATGCAATCTGGTTTCAGAGCTGGTCATGGGTGCACCTCAGCCACGCTCAAGGTCCTAAATGATATCATAACCGCCATCGATAAAAGACCGTACTGTGCAGCCGTTTTCGTCGACCTGGCCAAGTAAACCTAAATGTGTGCTCTTCAACCGATTGCTGTCCTCACACGCCTGCCCGTCTAGTATCACTACTCTGGAAGGTTCTGAATTAGAATATGTGGACAACTACAAATACATAGGTGTCTGGTTAGACTGCAAACTCTGCTTCCAGACTCACACTAAGCATCTCCAATCCAAAATTAAATCTAGAATTGGCTTCCTATTTTGCAACAAAGCATCCTTCACTCATGCTGCTAAACATACCCACGTAAAACTGAATATCCTATCGATCCTCAAATTCAGAGATGCCATTTACAAAATAGCCTCAAACGCTCGACTCAGCAAATCGAATGTAGTCTATCACAGTGCCATCCGTTTTGTCGCCAAAGTCCCATATACTACCCACCCCTGCGAACTGTATGCTCTTGTTGGCTGGCCCTAGATTCATATTCCCTGCCAAACCCACTGGCTCCAGGTCATCTATAAGTCTGCTAGGTAAAACCCTGCCTTATCTCAGCTCACTGGTCACCATAGCAACACCCACCCGTAGCACTCACTCCAGCAAGTATATCTCACTGGTCATCCCGAAATTCCAACTCCTACTTTTGCCGCCTTTCCTTCCAGTTCTCTGCTGCCAATGACTGGAACGAATTGCAAAAGTCACTGAAGCTGGAGACTTATATCTCCCTCACTAACTTTAAGCATCAGCTGTCAGAGCAGCTTACTGATCATTGCACCTGTGCACAGCCCGTCTGTAAATAGCCCACCCAACTACCTCATTCCCATATTGTTTTTGATTTTTTTGCTCCTATGCACCCCAGTATCTCTACTTGCACATCATCTATCACTCCGGTGTTGATGCTAAATTGTAATTATTTTGCCACTATGGCCTATTTAATGCCTTACCTCCCTAATCTTACTACATTTGCACACACTGTCTGTAGATTTTTTTCTATTGTGTTATTGACTGTACGTTTGTTTATCCCATGTGTAACTCTGTACTGTTTTGCGCGCACTGTTTTGCTTTATCTTGGCCAGGTTGCAGTTGTAAATGAGAACTTGAACTCAACTGGCCTACCTGGTTAAATAAATAAAATAAAATAGCAGTCTGCCCCCCGATGGAACAGTCGATGATGTGGCATGTAACTATTGGTTGATGCATGCAACGTTTGAGTAGGAGAATGCGACCTATAAGACTATGTTATATTGAAATAACATGACCTGTCATCAAAGATATGTCTACCAACCAGGAAACACATTACGGTCGCATCATTGGATTCTTGACAAATCACTTTCATGTTGTCATGCGGTTGATAAGCCATTGGTCACCCTAAGTAGATTGCCTGTATGGGATGGTGACTCAAGAGGGACAAACAACAATTACTGCCTGGATACAATATAGAGAACATAACACATCCACATCAAACCTCACCCCCAAGATGCACATCTTGTTTTTCTTAATGAGTAGCAGAAAAGCCCAGGTTTAAATGTTAAGTTCTACGGCCATTTAAGCCCCCCCTCCAGGTCCTTATGAAACTGTGTTCATCAGCCTATCTCACTGGGCTGAGAAGAGGAAGCCTTTCCCAAATGAAGCAGGTTCAGCTGGTTTCATATCTGCTTTTAGTTGTTTACTTCAGGTGTGACCATCACTAGTTTATTTATTCATTCAATGTTAGTCGGTCTCCTTATGTGACCTCCATTTCATGATATACAGTGGGGCAAAAAAGTATTTAGTCAGCCACCAAATGTGCAAGTTCTCCCACTTAAAAAGATGAGAGGCCTGTAATTTTCATCATAGGCACACTTCAACTATGACAGACAAAATGAGAAAGAAAATCCAGAAAATCACATTGTAGGATTTTTTATTAATTTATTTGCAAATTATGGTGGAAAATAAGTATTTGGTTACCTACAAACAAGCAAGATTTCTGGCTCTCACAGACCTGTGACTTCTTCTTTAAGAGGCTCCTCTGTCCTCCACTCGTTACCTGTATTAATGGCACCTGTTTGAACTTGTTATCAGTATAAAAGACACCTGTCCACAACCTCAAACAGTCACACTCCAAACTCCACTATGGCCAAGACCAAAGAGCTGTCAAAGGACACCAGAAACAAAATTGTAGACCTGCACCAGGCTGGAAAGACTGAATCTGCAATAGGTAAGCAGCTTGGTTTGAAGAAATCAACTGTGGGAGCAATTATTAGGAAATGAAAGACATACAAGACCACTGATAATCTCCCTCGATCTGGGGCTCCATGCAAGATCTCACCCCGTGGGGACAAAATGATAACAAGAACGGTGAGCAAAAATCCCAGAACCACACGGGGGGACCTAGTGAATGTACTACAGAGAGCTGGGACCAAAGTAACAAAGCCTACCATCAGCAAGGGCATGAAGATGAAACGTGTGGCTGGGTCTTTCAGCATGACAATGATCCCAAACACACCGCCCGGGCAACGAAGGAGTGGCTTCGTAAGAAGCATTTCAAGGTCCTGGAGTGGCCTAGCCAGTCTCCAGATATCAACCCCATAGAAAATCTTTGGAGGGAGTTGAAAGTCTGTGTTGCCCAGCAACAGCCCCAAAACATCACTGCTCTAGAGGAGATTTGCATGGAGGAATGGGCCAAAATACCAGCAATAGTGTGTGGAAACCTTGTGAAGACTGACAGAAAACGTTTGACCTCTGTCATTGCCAACAAAGGGTATATAACAACATATTGAGATAAACTTTTGTTATTGACCAAATACTTATTTTCCACCTTAATTTGCAAATAAATTCATAAAATCTTAGTGTGATTTTTGGGATTTTTACTCATTTTGTCTGTCATAGTTGAAGTGTACCTATGATGAAAATTACAGGCCTCTCATCTTTTTAAGTGGGAGAACTTGCAATTGGTGGCTGACTAAATACTTTTTTGCCCCACTGTAGGTGAAGACGGAGAGTTTGTGTGTGTGTGTGTTTGTGCATGGATTCATTCGTGCGTTTCTATGTTTAGATTAGTGGCAGAGCCTGCAGTGAAGAGGGCACTCAGGTGATCACATTTAATTGGACAATGCCCAGGGCCTCCATTCACCCCTACACATACGACACACACAGAGAAACACTCACTCATTGAAACACACAGACACACCTGCATCCCTGCCTCAGTCACATGACAAGTCAGAGAGTGCATTCACATCTGTGGCCTATTGTCTCTGTGCAACTGCCTCTGGCAAGGATTCAATCATCCCCATGGTCCCAAGGTCAATACACATGCCGATAATCTTAATTTGATCACTGTTTCGTTGATAATGATTTTCCTGAACAGCAGGAAATGCAAACTTGTAGTGTATTCAAGGTTTAAAAAGGCTTCCAAAGTATTTAATTTCCACTTTATAATGTCAGACTTAATTTGCCATAATAAAAAAAATGTGTCAACCTAGAACATTTCAATGGTTAATTAAACATATTGAACATTTTATTTCAAAACAGTCACCCTGTTAAAGTGTGATGTGTAACTCATTACATTACCACCCTGCATGAATCTGCAGGTAGCTAACCAACCAGGTTCAATGTTAACTAGCTAACATTAGGCTATAACTAGCCAAGGAAATGGCTCTGAGATACAAACAATAAGATTATACACATAACATTAGCTTACGAGCCAGCCAGCTAACGTTAGCTATCTAGCTAACAGTACACTTTAACTTGAAATGAAAAAATTAGAAATGTGTAATATCTGAAAATGTACCTAGCTAGACTATCTTACCCATGGTCTGAAATCAGAATAGATAGCCAGAGTGAATTTACCAGCTAATACGTTTATCAGCAGTTATTGCAGTGACATTCTATTGAAATTGATACTTGCATAGTGGAATCTTTTGTTAAGAAATGTAGCTAGCTTGCTAAATAATGAACCATAATCCCAACTCATGGCGTTACCACCCTGCCTGAATCTGCAGGTGGCTAACCAAACTGTGGAGGCCAGGTTGGAACCAAAGACAAGGCGGTTGTAACCAAAAATCTAAAATTTGGACTTATCAGACCAAAGGACAGATTTCCACCAGTCCAATGCCCATTGCTCATGTTTCTTGGCCCAAGCAAGTCTCTTCTTATTATTTGTATCCTTTAGTAGTGGTTTCTTTGCAGCAATTCGACCATGAAGGCCTGATTAACGCAGTCTCCTCTGAACAGTTGATGTTGAGACATGTCTGTTACTTGAACTCTGTAAAGCATTTATTTGGGCTGCAATTTCAGAGGTTGGTAACTCTAATGAACGTATCCTCTGCAGCAGAGGTAACTCTGGGTCTTCCTTTCCTGTGTGTCAAGGCCGTTAAAAGAACTGGACGAAGGTGCAGCGTGGTGAGCGTACATTTTCTCTTTTATTCGAGATGACGCCGACAAAACAATAAACAATACAAAACAAACTGTGAAGCTTAAGGCTATGTGCCATCAAACAAAGTTAAAACCAGTTGAGTCTATGGGGGCGCTATTTCATTATTGGATAAAAAAACGTGCCCGTTTTAAGCACAATATTTTGTCACGAAAAGATGCTCGACTATGCATATAATTGACAGCTTTGGAAAGAAAACAGTCTGACGTTTCCAAAACTGCAAAGATATTATCTGTGAGTGCCACAGAACTCATGCTACAGGCGAAACCAAGATGAAACTTCAAACAGGAAATTAGCAGAATTTCTGAAGCTCTGTTTTCCATTGTCTCCTTATATGGCTGTGAATGCACCACGAACGAGTCTGCCCTTTCTGTCGTTTCTTCAAGATGTCTGCAGCATTGTGACGCATTTATAGGCATATCATTGGAAGATTGGCCATAAGAGACTACATTTTCCAGTGGTCCGCCCGGTGTCCTTTGTCTAAATTGGTGCGTAATCTTCAGGTGCGGGCATTTTCTTCTGGGATTCAGGACAGAAAACACACTTCCACGAACGACATATCATCGAAGAGATATGTGAAAAACACCTTGAGGATTGGTTCTAAACAACGTTTGCCATGTTTCAGTCGATATTATGGAGTTAATTTGGAAAAAAGTTTGGCGTTTTGATGACTGGATTTTCTGTTTTTTTTGGTAGCCAAACGTGATGCACCAAACGGAGCGATTTCTCCTAAACAAATAATCTTTCAGGAAAAACTGAACATTTGCTATCTAACAGAGTCTCCTCATTGAAAACATCTGAAGTTCTTCAAAGGT
Organism: Oncorhynchus mykiss; assembly: GCF_057628025.1. Taxonomy (NCBI): domain Eukaryota; kingdom Metazoa; phylum Chordata; class Actinopteri; order Salmoniformes; family Salmonidae; genus Oncorhynchus; species Oncorhynchus mykiss. Next base: position 65,846,333 of record NC_143037.1, on the reverse strand, counting down.
AAATGATTTTATTTGAATGCTTTTCTGGTTTTTGTGAAAATGTTGCCTGCTGAATGCTAACGCTAACGCTAAATGCTAGCTAGCTAAATGCTAGCTAGCTACTGTTACACAAATGATTGTTTTCCTATGGTTGAGAAGCATATTTTGAAAATCTGAGACGACAGTGTTGTTAACAAAAGGCTAACCTTGAGAGCTAGCATATTTATTTCATTTCATTTGCGATTTTCATGAATAGTTAACGTTGCGTTATGGTAATGAGCTTGAGGCTGTATTCACGATCCCGGATCCGGGATGGCTAAGTGCTAGAGGTTAACTTCCCACAAACACAGGTGGGAAAAAGCATACCTAAGTATGGTTCCCAATCAGAGACAACAATAGACAGCTGTCCCTGATTGAGAACCATACCTGACCAAAACAGAAATAGAAAAGCATAGAAACACAAAACATAGAATGCCCACCCCAACTCACACCCTGACCAAACCAAAATAGAGACATAAAAAAGATCTCTAAGGTCAGGGCGTGACACTGTGGTGGTCCTTATGAGAGCCAGTTTCAAGAATTTCAACAAATGAACTTTTAACAAGGCACACCTGTTACCAGTTATGCATTATGGAGGGGACAAAAGGAAGGGCTTTATGCATTAGGGGGCGCTATTAAACATTTTGGATGAAAAACGTTCCCGTTTTAAACAAGATATTTTGTCACGAAACGATGCTCGACTATGGATATAATTGACAACTTTGGAAAGAAAACACTCTGACGTTTCCAAAACTGCAAAGATATTGTCTGTGAGTGCCACAGAACTGATGTTACAGGCGAAACCCAGATAAAAATCCAACCAGGAAGTGCCGCATTTTTGAAACCGCCTCATGCCAATGACTCCTTATATGGCTGTGAATGAGCTACGAATGAGCTTACGTTGTCCACGTTTTCCCCAAGGTGTCTACAGCTTTGTGACATCTTTTCAGGCATTTCCATTGAAGAATGGCTGTAAGGGACCATATATAGCATGTGGTCACATGGTGTCTCCCGGAGAAAATCTTGCGTAAAATACTGAGGTAGCCATTTTTCCAATCGCTTCTTATGAGAAACCAACTGCCTCCACGGATATATTATCGAATATATTTGTTAAAAACACCTTGAGGATGGATCCTAAACAACGTTGTTTCTGTCGATATTATGTAGCTAATTTTGAAAAAGTTTGGCGTATTAGAATTTTTTGGTCTATTTCTCAGCCAAGCATGATGAAGAAACGGGAGCTTTTTCGCCTACAAAAATAATATTTTTGGAAAAAAAGAACATTTGCAATCTAACTGGGAGTCTCATGAGTGAAAGCATTCAAAGTTCTTCAAAGGTAAATGATTTAATTTGGTTGCTTTTCCTATTAATTTTTTTTTCTCTGCTACCACCAGAGCCTAGCATAGCATTATGCCATGATAAACTTACACAAATGCTTGTCTAGCGTTGGCTGTAACGCATATTTTGAAAATCTGAGATGATAGTGTTGTTAACCTCTAGCATCGAGCAATCCCGTATCCGGGAGCGTAATCATAGCCTCAAGCTCATTACCATAACGCAACGTTTCCTATTCATGAAAATCGCAAATGAAATTAAATAAATATATTCAAACACAAGCTTAGCCTTTTGTTAATTTTCACAAAAACAAGAAAAGCATTCAAATGCATTTACCTTTGAAGAACTTCGGATGTTTTCAATGACGAGACTCTTAGTTAGATAGCGAATGTTCATTTTTTCCAAAAAGATGATTATTTGTTCATCACGTTTGGCTAAGAAAAAGACCGGAAAATGCAGTCACTTACAACGCCGAACTCAGTGACACTTTTTTGTTTTATTGATCTTTTGTTACACAAGTAAATAGCAAATATTCCTCAAAATGTGTAAATTTACGAATATTTTAACACAGTTATATTTAAATGAAGTTTTTCTTGTTTCGAACATATATTTTGATCAATTTCATCAATAGCTAGCTGTTAGTCAGCAGGTTGAAACCTTGTCTTTCTAATAAAAAGTGATTCATCTAGCTGTTGCAATAATTGACAGTGTTCTCATGGGTACGAAGTAGCTCCCTGTCTAACAAAGTGGCCTTTCAAGACTGTGTGAGCATTGACCAGGAGAGCTGTAAGGCTCTCTGTTTGAGGATTATTGTGTTCTTCGATACATTACGAATGGCATTGCTCGCTATAAGCAGGGATCCTTAGGGGTTAAAATCAGCTATTGTTGATGGGTTATGTGTAACTCTACTCTATTATATTCTGTCAGTGAGCCACCACTAGAGACAAGTGAAACACAACTGAAATATCAACTGTCATTTTGACCAATTGTTATTCCTAATATGTGCCTGCAGGATTCACAGACTGTCAACAGCTGACATTCCATTCCACACTGTATCCTGCATTGAAAATCGAATGGATTTCCCATCTGTTCAATGCTCTCTGTGTTTTTTGATAAGGTGAACACTTTCATATGTAAATCAGTCTCCATAATTTTGCAGGTTGAGAAAAAATCAGAGAGAGAGAGAAAAATAGAGAGAGAAAGAGCGAGAGCAATAAATTAAGAATGAATATTGTATGATTATAGATGTATTCTCATTACATGCGACCCACCTCTCACATGCACTGGACTCACTTTGGGTCCCGACACATACTGTAGTTTAAAGAGCCACTGAACACCCCGATTGACAAGTGTTTTTCTGTAGCTCCAGACCTAGAGGTGTGTTTCTGACCGATTCTGTGTTTGGTTAATGATGTTTGTCCCCCATGAGACACTGTAGATGTGGAAGCCTATTTTACTTCCTCAAATCCCCAGAATTAATCTAAAATAACTCAAGAAATCTGTGATAAATGTTGACATTTTAGCTGAGGATATTTAGGTGGTCAATTCTTTCTTTTCAAGTGTTGTCATATGTAAACAATGTCAGAGCTGCTGGGCAGGTCTGTCTCACTGTCTATGCTATTGGATAGACAGCAATAACCGCAGCTGTTCACCCCATGTTAGTGGGCAAACCAAACCTTAATTTACCCATTGTGATGCACAAATGTTCCAAACTCCATTACGATACGGATTGATCAAAATTATCTTATTTACTCTCAATTTTGACACTAATATAACTGTTTCAGACTTATATCGACAACTCAAAGGGATTAGTTGCTTTTTAAGGGCAGTTGCTCTTTAAGAAACCCTGGTTGAGAGAGAGAGAGCTAAGGATTTTTGCTATTGAAGATAGTACAAATCCCCCAGGGAGTGTAAGTGTGTAAGTGTGTAAGTGTCTGTTCTATACCTCTCTACTGTACAACATACAGAATCACCACTGTAGCATGTTCCTTTTGCCCCCACTGACAGAAATAAATGTGTTCCTACTTCACACGTATGAAACCAATTCAGGAAACGGACCAGAGTGAAATACTACTTTCATATCACTGCTTCTGCGGGGAGAAGTACATCAAACAAGCTCTGTTGCAGCTTAACATACCATTTTGCCCTGAAGGAGCAGGGTAATCCTACTGGGAAAAGGGACCTCCTCACAACCCTTCTTCACAGTCAGGCGCGGATGGCACTGTGGTTTTATTACGTCACAAGCATGGGATTGTGTGTGTGTGTGTGTGTGTGGGTGTGTGTGTTTCTGTGTGTCTGTTATCCAAGTACAGTATTTTAGTGCTTGAAGAGTTTATTCCAAAACACTATAGTGTAAAAGTAGTTATTTCTGCTAACAATCTTTTGGGGTAGAAACCCGTTGCCTAGAACCATTTGAGTAACCCAAGTCATACTTAAAATACTAAAGGGACATCACCACCCATATGGTTATCTTTTGAAGCTGTAAATACTTAACTGTTTTATGGCATTTTTGATAATACATTTCATGATGTATTCTGAACTCTAACAATTTAAGTTAATTGAACATTAATATTTGTTGTAGTGAACATAACAATGTAGGGTCCCTTTAACTTCAATGAGTAACCTTCATTACACATTTTGTTCAAGTACAAGTAGTAACTAGTTCTGATTAGTAATTTTCATTGGTCGTGTCTTAATGTTTAACATTGTTTTATGTATTTGTCATTTTAACCCGACTTAGCAGGCATTGTTGAGCACAGTGCTCATTCATCTAGCAGTAAGTGGAGGAAGATAGCTGTCATTAAAAGTGGTGAACATAACCTTGTTGATGGTGGGAATGGCTTCTCTCAGTGTATAACATCAATTTTCCAGACGGTTTTGAGATCCGTTCCTCATGATCAATTACACCTCATATAGAACAAACTGCTTAATACTGTTTTTAGAAATATTAATATAAGAAAGTGTTTTTTATCCAAATATGTTTTTTACCCAAATCATGTCCATTCAATAGAATTTATCGCAGGTGGTGTCAGACCCTGGCCTTAGTTATCTTTGTTTTCTTCATTATTTTGGTTAGGTCAGGGTGTGACATGGGGGATTTATGTGTTTCGTCTGGTCTAGGGGTTTTGTATGTTTATGGGGTGTTTTCTGGGTCTAGGTGTTTATATAAGTCTATGGTTGCCTAGATTGGTTCTCAATTAGAGGCAGGTGTTTATCGTTGTCTCTGATTGCGAACCATATTTAGGCAGCCATGTTCTTTGGGTATTTTGTGGGTGATTGTCTTCTGTCATTGCACCAGATTGGACTGTTTTCACATTTGTTGTTTTGTAGTGTTCTCGTTATTCGTCTATATTGAAGATGTTGAACACTAACCACGCTGCATTTTGGTCCTCTCCTTCAGCGGAAGAAAACTGTTACAGGTGGACTGCAATCAAGTTGTAGAAACATCTCAAGGATGATCATTGGAACAGGATGCACATGAGCTGATGAATACTTATCTAAATAATGTATTTCTGTTTTTACAATTGTATAAATTTGCAAAAAATCTAAAACCCTGTTTTTGCTTTGTCATAATATGTGTAGATCAATTTTAGAATAAGGCTGTAACCGGAAGAAAAAGGGAAGGTGTCTGAATACTTTCCGAATGCATTGTGTGTGTATATATATATATATATATATAATGTTGTATTTTTATTGTAGCTAAACTGTTGGGGCTCAAACTCCTGAATGATAGGTCACTGCTGGTCTGACTACTACTTTATTATTTTAAGATGTAAAACATAACAGAATCAACTAAGAACTTATTTTTTAAAATGTTAGATTGACCTTATATTACATAATCATAACTTGTAAAAAATGAACTTTAGATTAGCAGAACACAACTAAATAAAGTTATATTTATTCAATAACCTATTTGCTAACTGTGCTCAAATATCTATAAGAATGTAACGGTTTTCTTCGTGAGAAGGAGAGTCGGACCAAAATGCAGCGTGTAGATTGCGATCCATGTTTTAATGAACAAACGTAAAACACGAATCAATGCAAACACTACAAAATAAAGAACGTGATGAACGTAACGAAAACCTAAAACAGCCTATCTGGTGAAAAACACAGACAGGAACAATCACCCACAAACACACAGTGAACCCCAGGCTACCTAAATATGGTTCCCAATCAGAGACAATGACGAACACCTGCCTCTGACTGAGAACCATATCAGGCTGAACATAGAAATAGACAAACAAGACATGAAACATAGAATGCCCACTCAGATCACACCCTGACCAATCAAAACATAGAAAATACAAAGTAAACTATGGTCAGGGCGTGACAGTACCCCCCCCCCCCAAGGTGCGGACTCCGGCCGCAAAACCTGAACCTATAGGGGAGGGTCTGGGTGGGCATCTGTCCGCGGTGGCGGCTCTGGCGCTGGACGTGGACCCCACATGACAGTTTTAATCCCCCTCCTAAACGTCCCTAAATAGGTTACCCACCACAATGATAACATGGGACAGAGGGACAGCTCGGGACAGAGGTAACTCGGGACAGATGGGTAGCTCAGCACTGAGAGGAAGCTCAGCACTGAGAAGAAGCTCAGCACTGAGAAGAAGCCCAGGCAGGTAGTAGAAACTACCAGAACCTGGCTGGCTGGCGGTTTCAGCAGATCCTGGTCGACTAGCAGATCTGGAAGAATCTGGTCGACTGGCGGATCTGGGAGAATCTGGTCGACTGGCGGATCTGGGAGAATCTGGTCGACTGGCGGATCTGGGAGAATCTGGACGACTGGCAGATCTGGGAGAGTCTGGACGACTGGCAGATCTGGGAGAGTCTGGACGACTGGCAGATCTGGGAGAGTCTGGACGACTGGCAGATCTGGGAGAGTCTGGACGACTGGCAGATCTGGAAGAGTCTGGTCGACTGGCAGATCTGGAAGAGTCTGGTCGACTGGCAGATCTGGAAGAGTCTGGTCGACTGGCAGATCTGGAAGAGTCTGGTCGACTGGCAGATCTGGAAGAGTCTGGTCGACTGGCAGATCTGGAAGAGTCTGGTCGACTGGCAGATCTGGAAGAGTCTGGTCGACTGGCAGATCTAGAAGAGTCTGGTCGACTGGCAGATCTAGAAGAGTCTGGTCGACTGGCAGATCTGGAAGAGTCTGGTCGACTGGCAGATCTGGAAGAGTCTGGTCGACTGGCAGATCTGGAAGAGTCTGGTCGACTGGCAGATCTGGAAGAGTCTGGTCGACTGGCAGATCTGGGAGAGTCTGGTTGACTGGCAGCTCTGGCTGCTCCATGCTGACTGGCTGCTCCATGAAGACTGGCAGCTCTGGCTGCTCCATGCTGACTGGCTGCTCCATGCTGACTGGCAGCTCTGGCTGCTCCATGCTGACTGGCTGCTCCATGCTGACTGGCTGCTCTATGCTGACTGGCTGCTCCATGCTGACTGGCTGCTCCATGCTGACTGGCGGCCCTGGCTGCTCCATGCTGACTGGCGGCCCTGGCTGCTCCATGCTGACTGGCGGCCCTGGCTGCTCCATGCAGACTGGCGGCCCTGGCGGCTCCATGCAGACTGGCAGCTCTGGCGGCTCCTTGCAGACTGGCAGCTCTGGCGGCTCCTTGCAGACTGGCAGCTTTGGCGGCATCCTGCAGACAGGCAGCTCTGGCGGCTCCTTGCAGACTGGCAGCTTTGGCGGCATCCTGCAGACAGGCAGCTCCTTACAGACTGGCAGCTCCTTGCAGACTGGCAGCTCCTTGAAGACTGGCAGCTCCTTGAAGACTGGCAGCTCTATGCTAACTGGCAGCTCTATGCTAACTGGCAGCTCTTTGCAGACTGGCAGCTCCTTGCAGACTGGCAGCTCCTTGCAGACTGGCAGCTCCTTGCAGACTGGCAGCTCTATGCTAACTGGCAGTTCTGAACAGGCGGGAGACTCCGGCAACGCTGTAGAGGCGGAAAGCTCTGACAGCGCTAAACCGGCGGGAGACTCCAACAGCGCTGAAGAGGAGGAAGGCTCTGGCAGCGCTGAACAGGTGAGAGACTCCGACAGCGCTGGAGAGGAGGAAGGCTCCGACAGCGCTAAACAGGCGAGGCGCACTGTAGGCCTGATGCGTGGTGCTGGCACTGGTGGTACTGGGCCGAGGACACGCACAGGAAGCCTGGTGCGGGGAGCTGCTACCGGAGGGCTGGGGTGTGGAGGTGGTACTGGAAAAACCGGACCGTGCAGGCGCACTGGAGCTCTTGAGCACCGAGCCTGCCCAACCTTACCTGGTTGAATGCTCACGGTCGCCCTGCCAGTGCGGCGAGGTGGAATAGCCCGCACTGGGCTATGCAGGCGAACCGGAGACACCGAGCGCAAGGCTGGTGCCATGTAAGCCGGCCCAAGGAGACGCACTGGGGACCAGCTGCGTAGAGCCGGCTTCATGGCATTAGGCTCGACGCTCAATCTAGCCCGGCAGACACGCGGAGCTGGAATATACCGCACCGGGCTATGCACCCGCACTGGAGACACCGTGCGCACCACTGCATAACACGGTGTCTGTCCGGTCTCTCTAGCCCCCCGGTAAGCACAGGGAGTCTGCCCAGGTCTCCTACCTGGCGTAGCCATACTCCCTGTTAGCCCCCCCCCAAGAAATTTTTGGGGCTGCCTCTCGGGCTTCCTTGCCAGCCGTGTTCCCTCATATCGCCGGCTCCTCTCTCCGGCTGCCTCTGCTCTCCTAAGTGCCTCCACCTGTTCTCATGGGAGGCGATCTCTTCCAGCCAGTATCTCCTCCCAAGTGTAACAGCCCTTGCCATCTAAAACGTCCTCCCATGTCCATTCCTCTTTACGCTGCTGTTGCTGCCTGTTGACACGCTGCTTGGTCCGTTGGTGGTGGGTGATTCTGTAACGGTTTTCTTCGTGAGAAGGAGAGTCGGACCAAAATGCAGCATGTAGATTGCGATCCATGTTTTAATGAACAAACGTAAAACACGAATCAATGCAAACACTACAAAATAAAGAACGTGATGAACGTAACGAAAACCTAAAACAGCCTATCTGGTGAAAAACACATAGACAGGAACAATCACCCACAAACACACAGTGAACCCCAGGCTACCTAAATATGGTTCCCAATCAGAGACAATGACGAACACCTGCCTCTGACTGAGAACCATATCAGGCTGAACATAGAAATAGACAAACAAGACATGAAACATAGAATGCCCACTCAGATCACACCCTGACCAATCAAAACATAGAAAATACAAAGTAAACTATGGTCAGGGCGTGACAAAGAAATTGATGTATAAGTTCCACTTTCATGATTTGAGGTTTACTGACCATTGGAGGTGTTGAATAGCCATTTAGGTGTTGAATACTCAATTTATTTTATGAGTTAGGCAGTTACTTTTTAGAGTGTATTTATTAATTTTACTGAAAGTTTGGTAAATTTGCTTTTTTTATTTGAAGATCTTATGAAAGAGATTGGTCTGTTTTTTTCCACATCGAATCACAGCATGGGGTTGTTAAATGACAGACATGCATTTGTTTAAAACCTATCAATTGTTTTATTGCAAAGAGACAATCATATTTTGTTGCAAAACAAAATATATATACGCCTCCCTCTCAGAGAAGAAAATAGCACTGCAAGCTTTTACACAGTCAAATGTGACAAATAAAATATGTATTAAAGAACTGTACACATGATACATATGTAACACCAATATTAAAATAATTGCAGTAATATAAGATCTGGGCTCTGGTCAAAAGTAGTGCACTATATTGGGAATACGGTACCATTTGGAACGAGGCCTAACTAACCAAACACTATAGCATGAGGCTAGATTTATGATGGTTTGAATTTATGTTAAATATACAGGATCTGAACATTTCATTCCAGCTAAACAGTGGATGTAAAGTGCTTTTGGCACTGGGGCATTTTTGAGCTTTGCTATTGGTCTCTTTCTCTGCTGGCTTTTCTCCCACTTCTTATGGAGATTCTTCGGGTAGGCTCGCTCAATATAAATGGCACCAGAGATGTGGGAAAGAGGAGTGTGTTGGGTGAATATGTAAAACAAAAAAATGTACAGGTGTTGTTTCTGCAGGAGACTCATAGTGATGTGTTGAATGAAGTCGATTGGGGGCTCTGGTGGAAAGGAGCAAGTGTGTTGAGCCATAGGACAATCTTAGTGCAGGGGTGACAGTCCTTTTTTCACCGGGGGTGTCTGTGTGTTGAGCCATGGGACAGATCTTAGTGCAGGAGAGACAGTCCTTTTTTTCACCGGGGCTGTCTGTGTGTTGAGCCATGGGACAGATCTTAGTGCAGGAGAGACAGTCCTTTTTGCACCGGGGCTGTCTGTGTGTTGATCCATGGGACAGATCTTAGTGCATGAGAGACAGTCCTTTTTGCACCGGGGCTGTCTGTAAAACGTTGCTCCTCAAAGGAGGTGTAAAGGTAAGCTGCTTGTTGTTCAAGCAGAAATTAACAACATGGGTTTTGTCTTTATAAATGTGTATGCGCCTAACACAGGGAGAGAAAGAGGGGTTCTATTTGGGAATCTTAGACAGGAACTCTCACAGGTAGCGCCTCAGGAGACGTTGGTGGTCGGAGGGGACTGGAACTGTACAATGGATTTTACAATGGGGTAATGGGGTAGAGCCTCATTCAGTGTCAGTGGGAGTGTTAAGGGACATCATTAATCAGTTCGACCTAGTGGATGTTTGGAGAACTAAACATCCAAACACAAGACAGTATACATGGGTGAAGGTTTTTGGGGTAAGGGTGAGTGCAGCCCGACTTGATTGGTTTTACATGTCTAGGAATCGGAGCAATAGGCTGGGCGCTACCATTCTCCCGATGGGTTTTTCGGATCATCACATAACCATGGCTCGGCTGTCTATTTCACCAGGGCCCCGGCAGGCATCTTATTGGAAGTTCAATGTAAAGCTCTTACAAGATGCCACTTTTTGCTCAGGTTTCCAGACCTTTTTGGAAAGGTGGGGGCAGCGAAGAGAGGAGTATGAGTCTGAGTTAATGGTGAGGTGTGGGGAAAGTCCAAATTAGGCTTTTCTGTCAACAGTACACAGCTCTCTCATCGTCAGAGGCTAGGAGAGTATTGGGGGAACTAGAGTGTTGTATTAGTGAGATAGAGGTAGAGATGGTGGGGCAAGGCAATGTAGGCCTCCAGGCTAATTTAACTGAATTACATAGGGACCTAGGCAGTTTTTTCCAGGTTAAAGCAAAGGGAGGACCTGTAAGAGCTAGGTTCTCCATGCTCAAGGAGATGGATGCTCCCAGCTCCTCCTTCTTTGGTTTGGAAAGACAGAGCAGTGAAGCCAAGGGTATGCATTGTCCATGGCTGTCTGATGGGCGGGTGACCTCTGTGGTGGGTGAGATGCGAGAGCGGACTGTGGAGTTTTATACTGAATTGTATAGGGCAGACGTGTGTTCTAAGTTCTCTCTGGCACAGAGGGATGAAATGGACATCCCTCTGTTGTCCCATGAACTGGCAGAGTCCGTAACCCAGATGTCCCCCGGTCATGCACCGGGGGTCGATGGACTCCCAGTGGAGTTTTATAAAAAACTCTCGGGAATAATTGGACAGGACTTATTTTGCGTGTTGCGTGAATGCGTCGGGGAAGGAGAGTTGCCGATGAGCTGCCGTCGGGTGGCTCTGACTCTCCTGCCCAAAAAAGGGGACATGTGTGAACTTAAAACCTGTTGTGACTAGGGGGCAGTATTTTCATTTTTGGAAAATAAACGTTCCCGTAGTAAACGGGATATTTTGTCAGGACATGATTCTAGAATATGCATATAATTGACAACTTAGGATAGAAAACACTCTAAAGTTTCCAAAACTGTAAAAATATTGTCTGTGAGTATAACAGAACTGATGTTGCAGGCGAAAGCCTGAGAAAAATCCAATCCGGAAGTGCCTCATGTTTTGAAAGCGCTGCGTTCCAATGCGTCCCTATTGAGCAGTGCATGGGCTATCAACCAGATTACTCTTTCTCCGTATTCCCGAAGGTGTCTACAGCATTGTGACGTAGTTTTACGCATTTATGTTGAAGAATACCCGTAAGCGGCTACATTGCGCAAGTGGTCACCTGATGCTTCCAGAGAGATTCTCATGTAAAATACAGAGGTAGCCATTACTCCAATCGGTCCTACTGAAAAACTAATTGTCCCGATGGATATATTGATAGATATTTGAAAAACACCTTGAGGATTGATTATAAACAACGTTTGCCATGTTTCTGTCGATATTATGGAGCTAATTTGGAATGTTTTTTTGCCGTTTTCATGACTGCAATTTCCGGGCGATTTCTCAGCCAAACGTGAAGAACAAACGAAGCTATTTCGCCTACAAAAATAATATTTTTGGAAAAAAGGAACACTTGCTATCTAACTGGGAGTCTCGTGAGTGAAAACATGCGAAGCTCGTGAAAGGCAAACGATTTAATTTGATTGCTTTTCTGATTTCCGTGACCAAGTTACCTGCTGCTAGCTGGACAAAATGCTATGCTAGGCTATCGATAAACTTACACAAATGCTTGTCTAGCTTTGGCTGTAAAGCATATTTTGAAAATCTGAGATGACAGGGTGATTAACAAAAGGCTAAGCTGTGTCTCAATATATTTCATTTGTGATTTTCATGAATAGTAATATTTTCTAGGAATATTTATGTCCGTTGCGTTATGCTAATTAGTGTCAGGCGATGATTACGCTCCCTCATGCGGGATGGGGAGTCATTAGAGTTTAAGAACTGGAGGTCTGTGGCATTACTCTGTGCGGACTACAAGATATTTGCCAAGGTCCTCTCTAACAGACTGAACGCTCAATCACAGACAACTTGTTCTTAATCAGGGACATGTTGGACTTGTCGAGAGGTTCTAATGTGAACTTTGGACTGGTCTCTTTAGATCAAGAGAAGGCTTTTGATAGAGTGGACCATGAGTATCTGTTTAATGTGATGTCTGTGTTTGGGTTTGGGAAGAGTTTTTTGACATGTGTGAAGCTGTTGTATGCTGGGGAGGTGGGCTCAGTAGGCCAGTCTGGGTGAGACAGGGCATTAGACAAGGATGCCCTCTATCTGGGCAGTTATACACACTAGCCATTGAGCCTTTTTTAGGACTGCTATGCAGGAGACTGCAAGGAGTGTGCTGGACAGGAATGGATGTGGTGACAGGCATAGCAGTGTCAGCATATGCAGATGATGTTTCTGTGATGGTCAGGTATGATCAGGATATGCAGGCACTAGAGACCAGTCTGAAGGTGTACGAGGGAGCTTCATCAGCTAAGGTAAACTGGGGCAAGAGCAAAGCATCTTATGTGGGGCATGGAGGGATAGGGCTCCTCCTCTGCTTCCAGGGGTTTTGCAGTGGGGTTGTGAAGGGCTTAAAGTGTTGGGGGTGTACCTGGGCTCAGAGAAGTGGGTAAGGAAGAACTGGGAGGGTCTTTCACAGGCAGTGGTGTCGAAACTGGCCAGGTGGAGGTGGCTCCTGTCCCAAGTGTCATATAGAGGGAGGATGCTGATAATTAACAACCTGGTAGCATCTTCCCTGTGGCATAAACTGGCTGTCCTCAAACCCCCCGCAAGCTGGTGGACTTCTTCTGGTCGGGCCATCACTGGCTGAAGGCAGCAGTGTTGTACATGACCGTCCACGAAGGAGGACAGGGCCTGGTGGAACTGGAGAGCAGGATGGCTGCTTTCAGGCTAAAGGCGGTGCAGAGACTGCTGTACCATGCTGATTTTGGCTGGAGGGAGCTGCTGAGGAGAGCTGGCGGATTAGGGTTGGACCGGCAGCTGTTCCTGATGAAGCTGGAGAGGCTGAGTACAGCAGGTCTCTCAGATTTTTACTCTGCAATGCTGAGGGCCTGGCAGCATATAAGGCCCATACGAGAAGAGGGTGTGGAGCCTGGGCTATGGGTGTGGGATGAACCTATCTTCCACAACCCAGCCACCCCTGTAGATCAGTCGGCCACCCTGTGTGCCACCAATGTTTCCGCCACTGCAGATGACGGCAGAGACTGGAGACTGGCAAGCGGGTCTGGAGGACTTGTTCGATTTTAACACTCCGAGCCTAGGGAAGTTTGAGGATGTGGGAGGTAAAGCCCTCTACAACCTCTGCATTAAGGTTAGGAACATTAGGAGCCTAACAGGAGTGAAGGCATATCAGTGGCAGGGGGAATGTGGGGCGGAGAGTTTGGTGGGTTTTAGGTGGAGGGGACTCTATAAACCCCCAGCACCAAAGAGGTCAGGGGACCTCCAGTGGAGGGTTCTTCATGGAGCCCTAGCCACTAACAGCTGGTTGGCACAGGTTGAATTGGGCAGGGGTGTCTTTTCTGTAAAATGAAAGAAACTGTGATTCATGTGTTTTCTGTGTGCACCAGGTTAATGCTTTTAATGTCTCTGTTGGAATGTCTGTGTGAGAGGTTGGGGGTGGTTTTCACTGTTCGGATGTTCATAATGGAATACAGTTATTCGAGTAAGGAGAAAGCCAAATGTGTTTTTGGCTAACAAGGAGGAACAGGGTCAAAGGTGGGGGGATAACAGACTCTTTACTGTTGTTTAATGGAATGGTCTCTGTGCGCCTCAGGGTTGAGTTTGAGTTCTAGAAAATTATAAAATGTGTAGAGATGTTTGAGGAGATATGGTGTGTTGGGGGGGCTGTCTGTATAGCTGGGGAAGATGTTTTGGATATACAGTTGTAGGAGTGGGTATTGTGATGTTGGTTTGTATAATGTCGTAGATAGAAAGGTGAGTATGGTAAATGTATGCAGTACAGGATATATTTTTATTTTTAAGGGGAGGGGGGGTTAAATGAAATGAGATTAAGTAAAGAAAGACAAAGTCTCTCTCTCCATGTGCCCTAGCAAAGTAACCATCAAGGACAGTGTCTGTCAACTCACAGACAAAATACAGCATGACATAAAAACTCAGGATATGATGTAATACACTCAACTTCAAGTGGGAAACTTTTAAATTCCATTTACAAAGACACTTCTCCTCAGCTACATAAGAACCTGTGCTGCAGTTAATCATATCATAGAACCTACAGTAAGGATCATTGTGTGTGCACATATTTTCATGCACGCTGTGTGTGTGCTAGTGTATGCGTTGATGCATACTGTGTGTGTGGGGGGGAGAGGGGTCAACACCAGTCCTGTCAGTTTAGCTTAGTTAGAACATCCCAGAATAGCACATGGGGACCACGGCAACTCAGTGGGTAACACGTCCTCTGTGTGGAGAAAGTGACAAGTACAGAATTGGCATGCTGAAACTACAAGAGAGGTACTTTAAAAACAACAAACAGAGTGGGGCTTTCCGTGAAGCCTCTCCAGAGAGAGGCCTGCTATTGGATCCTTTAGACAAGATGCCTGTGATTTGTTTTGTAGAAGTCAATTGTTTTGAATGACAATCGACCCACTGATGCTGAACTGGGACCCCTTGGAAGTCAATGCCACTCTTTAGAATCTGATGGAATCAGTCTCTAATGATGACACTTTCTCTGAGACCTCCCTCCTTAATGACCACAATGGAAATAAGTCCCAGACTTTATTGTGTTATCCTCGATGATTTTACTCATGAATGGCATTTTAAAGTGTCATGTGTGCTTGTTTTTTTAAATGGTCGAATAAATAAACTGAACTAAAAATCCTCAGCGAACTCTACCCAGTATAGCACTGAAAGAATAAGAAACAATTGTGTTTCAATACGTTCTGAGTGACCTAAACTAAAGGGAGTACACATTTTAGATGTCACGTATAACAGCTGTAAAGGGTAATTCATTCAAACCTCAGCATCCTATCTCATCTATATTTCCATGCAGGTACAATGGAGTAACTTCCCAGTCTTGTCTTTTCTACTAGCTCCTTGTCTCTTAGATATGGAGAAGGGCCACCCAGGGCAGCGAGAGACACATCTCATTTCTCCTCCTCATCCCCTCCCAGACTTCTGTTTTGGCTGCTGTCACAACCAGGTCACCCGTGATACAAGTCAGGATTCAATCGCCATCCATGTCTGAGGACGTCTGGAGATGATGTGGAAATCGGACGGTAGGGGTAACAGTGTGCACCTTTACCTTCAAGTAGGTTTTGGTTGTGCTTGGGGATGGTGCAGGGGCATAAGCATTTGCTGTTGAAGGTTGCAAGTTCAAATCCAGCAATGGAGATTTTTGTTTTTGAGCCTATCCCAAACTTTATCCCTTACCTTAACTATTCAGATTTAATGCTTAACCTTAACATTTTGGAGTAAATGCTTAAACATAAGCCTAAGCACTTAGAAATGTGATGTTTGTAGCAACTTTGTAATTTGACGTTTGAGAAACATGGATGAACGTTTAATTCTGAAGTGAGACTGTGAGAACTACTTGACTGTCATCCACCCCACCATGTCAGCTGCATGGCGACAGGCATGGGGACATCTCAATACTAAATGGATGTGGCATCCTTTGATTCTGTCCCAAAGAGACAGTCCAGTGATCCCTCAGACTTGACAGGCTCTTATTTCATCCTACATGTAGGACAGGGAGATGAGGAGAGAGACAGGGAGAGGCTATAAAGGGTCGGTTGCCAGAGCAAGCCGTCTTTGACAGCACTGATGGAAACTATGGAAAGTGTTCAGGAGGAAATCTGTTGGTTAAACATGTGGGATATGTGGTGGGGGACTGATCTGACTTCGCATGCTGCCGTGCTCTTTCACTCTCTCATTCTCTGTATCTCTCTGGATTAGGAAAGTTGTTTGAAATGTTTGGATCAAGTTTACAGGTAACTAATTAGATAATGTGTAGTCATGTTGCGCGAGTTGGAACTGGTTTATATTCTGAATCATACGCGCCAAATTAATGGACATTTTGGATATACAACGACAGAGTTTATCATACAAAAGGACCATTTGTGATGTTTAATGGACATATTGGAGTGCCAACAGAAGATCTTCAAAGGTAAAGCATGCATTATATGTTATTTCTGACTTTTGTGTTGTGCCTGGCGGGTTGAATTATGATTTTCATGTGTATGTTTGCTGGGGTGCTGTCCTCAGATAATAGCATGGTTTGCATTCACCGTAAAGCCTTTTTGAAATTTGACACTGTGGCTGTATTAACAAGAAGATCTTTAAACCTGTGTATAACACTTGTATGATTTTTGAATTATTATTATGAGTTTCTGTTTTTGAATTTGGCGCGCTGCTATTTCACTGGGTGTTGTCAAATTAATCCCGTTAGAGGGATTGGCGCGTGAAGGGATCACTAAGAGGTTTTAACATAGCTTCTGCGTGTAAATCAGCTAGAAAGATGTGTCTGCATCGAGTAATTGTCTCTGGCCCCCTCCCAGGTAGGGGGAGTGATGAGCTCTACAGCAGAGTCTCACAACTCAATCGCTGGTTGAAAACTGTTTTCTGCCCCTCCCAAAAGATAGAATTTGTAGATAATTGGCCCTCTTTCTGGGACTCACCCACAAACAGGACCAAGCCTGACCTGCTGAGGAGTGACGGACTCCATCCTAGCTGGAGGGGTGCTCTCATCTTATCTACCAACATAGACAGGGTATAACATAGGCAGGGTATAACTCCTCTAGCTCCACAATGAAATAGTGTGCAGGCCAGGCAGCAGGCTATTAGCCAGCCTGCCAGCATAGTGGAGTCTGCCACTAGCACAGTCAGTGTAGTCAGCTCAGCTATTACCATTAAGACTGTGTCTGTGCCTCGACCTAGGTTGGGCAAAACTAAACATGGCGGTGTTCGCCTTAGCAATCTCACTAGGATAAAGACCTCCTCCATTCCTGTCATTATTGAAAGAGATCATGATACCTCACATCTCAAAATAGGGCTATTTAATGTTAGATCCCTTACTTCAAAGGTAATTATAGTCAATGAACTAATCACTGATCATAATCTTGATGTGATTGGCCTGACTGAAACATGGCTTAAGCCTGATGAATTTACTGTGTTAAATGAGGCCTCACCTCCTGGCTACACTAGTGACCATATCCCCCATGCATCCCGCATTAGGCAG
Source organism: Oncorhynchus mykiss (assembly GCF_057628025.1). Taxonomy (NCBI): domain Eukaryota; kingdom Metazoa; phylum Chordata; class Actinopteri; order Salmoniformes; family Salmonidae; genus Oncorhynchus; species Oncorhynchus mykiss. The sequence goes on along the minus strand of NC_143037.1, from coordinate 65,828,992 downwards.
AGGTGTTGCTAACATTTACGATAGCAAATTTCAATTTACAAAAAAAAAAATGAAGTTTTCATCTTTTGAGCTTCTAGTCATGAAATCTATGCAGCCTACTCAATCACTTTTTATAGCTACTGTTTACAGGCCTCCTGGGCCATATACAGCGTTCCTCATTGAGTTCCCTGAATTCCTATCGGACCTTGTAGTCATAGACGATAATATTCTAATCTTTGGTGATTTTAATATTCACATGGAAAAGTCCAAAGACCCACTCCAAAAGGCTTTCGGAGCCATCATCGACTGGGTTTTGTCCAACATGTCTCTGGACCCACTCACTGTCACAGTCATACTCTGGACCTAGTTTTGTCCCATGGAATAAATGTTGTGGAACTTAATGTTTTTCCTCATAATCCTGGACTATCGGACCACCATTTTATTACGTTTGCAATTGCAACAAATAATCTTCTCAGACCCCAACCAAGGAACATCAAAAGTCGTGCTATAAATTCACAGACAACACAAAGATTCCTTGATGTCCTTCCAGATTCCCTCTGTCTACCCAAGGACGCCAGAGGACAAAAATCAGTTAACCACCTAACTGAGGAACTCAATTTAACCTTGCGCAATACCCCAGATGTAATTGCACCCCTAAAAACTAAAACCATTTCTCATAAGAAACTAGCTCCCTGGTACACAGAAAATACCCGAGCTCTGAAGTAAGCTTCCAGAAAATTGGAACGGAAATGGCGCCCCACCAAACTGGAAGTCTTCCGACTAGCTTGGAAAGACAGTACCGTGCAGTACCGAAGAGCCCTTACTGCTGCTCGATCATCCTATTTTTCTAACTTAATTGAGGAAAATAAGAACAATCCGAAATTCCTTTTTGATACTGTCGCAAAGCTAACTAAAAAGCAGCATTCCCCAAGAGAGGATGGCTTTCACTTTAGCAGTGATAAATTCATGAACTTCTTTAAGGAAAAGATCATGATTGTTAGAAAGCAAATGACGGACTCCTCTTTAAATCTGCGTATTCCTTCAAAGCTCAGTTGTCCTGAGTCTGCACAACTCTGCCAGGACCTAGGATCAAGAGAGACGCTCAAGTGTTTTAGTACTATGTCTCTTGACACAATGATGAAAATAATCATGGCCTCTAAACCTTTAAGCTACATACTGGACCCTATTCCAACTAAACTACTGAAAGAGCTGCTTCCTGTGCTTGGCCCTCCTATGTTGAACATAATAAACGGCTCTCTATCCAACGGATGTGTACCAAACTCACTAAAAGTGGCAGTAATAAAGCCTCTCTTGAAAAAGCCAAACCTTGACCCAGAAAATATAAAAAACTGGCGTCCCACCCTTGGGTTGTGCCGTGGCGGAGATCTTTGTGGGCTATACTCAGGATTGTCTCAGGATAGTAAGTTGGTGGTTGAAGATATCCCTCTAGTGGTGTGGGGGCTGTGCTTTGGCAAAGTGGGTGGGGTTATATCCTTCCTGTTTGGCCCTGTCCGGGGGTGTCCTCGGATGGGACCACAGTGTCTCCTGACCCCTCCTGTCTCAGACTCCAGTATTTATGCTGCAGTAGTTTGTGTTGGGGGGCTAGGGTCAGCTTGTTATATCTGGAGTACTTCTCCTGTCCTATTCGGTGTCCTGTGTGAATTTAAGTGTGCTCTTTCTAATTCTCTCTTTCTCTCTTTCTTTCTCTCGCTCGGAGGACCTGAGCCCTAGGACCATGCCTCAGGACTACCTGACATGATGACTCCTCGCTGTCCCCAGTTCACCTGGCCGTGCTGCTGCTCCAGTTTCAACTGTTCTGCCTTATTATTGGACCATGCTGGTCATTTATGAACATTTGAACATCTTGGCCATGTTCGGTTATAATCTCCACCCGGCACAGCCAGAAGAGGACTGGCCACCCTACATAGCCTGGTTCCTCTCTAGGTTTCTTCCTAGGTTTTGGCCTTTCTAGGGAGTTTTTCCTAGCCACCATGCTTCCACACCTGCATTGCTTGCTGTTTAGGGTTTTAGGCTGGGTTTCTGTACAACACTTTGAGATATCAGCTGATGTACGAAGGGCTATATAAATACATTTGATTTGATTTGATTTAACTTCCTGACTGATGTCTTGAGATTTTGCTTCAATATATCCACATAATTTTCCTACCTCATGACGCCATCTATTTTGTGAAGTGCACCAGTCCCTCCTGCAGCAAAGCAGCCCCACAACATGATGCTGCCACCCAGGTGCTTCACGGTTGGTATGGTGTTCCTCGGCTTACAAGCCTCCCATTTTTGCTCCAAACATAACGATGGTCGTTATGGTCAAATAGTTATATTTTTGTTTCATCAGACCAGAGGATATTTCTCCAAAACGAACGATCTTTGTCCACATGTGCAGTTTCAAATGGTAGTCTGGCTTTTTTATGGCGGTTTTGGAGCAGTGGCTTCTTCCTTGCTGAGCGGCCATTAGGGTTATGTTGATACAGGACTCGTTTTATTGTGGATATAGATACTTTTGTAACTGTTTCCTCCAGCATCTTCACAAGGTCCTTTGCTGTGGATCTGGGATTAATTTGCATTTTCACACCAAAGTACATTCATCTCTAGGAGACAGAACGTGTCTCCTTCCTGAGCGGGACGATGGCTGCGTGGTCCCATGGTGTTTATACTTGCGTACTATTGTTTGTACAGATGAACGTGGTACCTTCAAGCGCTTGGAAATTTCTCCCAAGGATGAATCAGACTTGTGGAGGTCTACAAGAGGTCTTGGCTGATTTCTTTTGATTTTCCCATGATGTCAAGCAAAGAGGCAATGAGTTTGAAGGTAGGCCTTGAAATACATCCACAGGTACACCTTCAATTGACTTAAATGATGTCAATTAGCCTACAAGAAGCTTCTAACGCCATTACATGATTTTCTGGTATTTTCCAAGCTGTTTAAAGGCACAGTCAACTTAGTGTATGTAAACTTCTAACCCACTGGAATTGTGATATAATTCACTGTAAGTAAAATAATCTGTCTGTAAACAATTGTTGGAAAAGGGACTAGTGTTATGCACAAAGTAGATGTCCTAACTGACTTGCCAAAACAATAGTTTGAGAAATGTGTGGAGTGGTTGAAAAACTTGTTTTTATAACTCCAACCTAAGTGGATGTACACTTCCGACTTCAACTGCATACCTGCTGGAGCGCGTGCTATGGGTGGGTGTTGTTATCGTGACCAGTGAGCTGAGATAAGGCAGAGCTTTACCTAGCATAGACTTATAGATGACCTGGAGCCAGTGGGTCTGGCGACAAATATGTAGCGAAGGCCAGCCGACTAGAGCATGCAGGTCGCAGTGGTGGGTGGTATAAGGGGCTTTGGTGGCAAAACAGATGGCACTGTGATAGACTGCATCCAGTTTGCTGAGTAGAGTGTTGGAAGCTATTTTGTAAATGACATCGCCGAAGTCGAGGATCAGCAGGATAAACACTCTGAAGTTTGTGGAAATGTGAATTGAATGTAGGCAAATATAAAAAATAGATCTGGTTTAGATAATACAAGGAAAAAAACACATGTTTTTTATTTTTATTGTTGTTGCATCATCAAGACAAAACAAACATTCAGATTGGATGATGGGGACAATTTCAGTGAAAAACATAAGAGGGCAACAGTACTTGTGCAAAGTTTCAGAATGAACCTGTGCCTTTAACCCAGGTGTCCCACACAAGTTGCCCAAATGTACCCAAGCAGCCGAACTGGTGAAGTTATACATTTTGTAGAGAATAACTATATACAAAATACCAAAATGGTATTCTAACACACCCCCCCAAAAAATAAATATGAATAAAAAAATGCATACATTTACAAAATAACAAGGGTAACTATTTACAAACTTTCAATATTCGGAAGACCCTCAGTCCTCTAAAAATATTGTGCTGCCTCTTTCTGCTGTAAAGCAGAAGGTCACCAAGTGGTGCAGGTGATGGGGGACTTCATTTGGCAAAGAACACAACGACGCCTCCATGCTGTGCCCTTATGGCCCTGAGGCACATCCATGCCTGCAGAAATAAATTTGGGCAGATAAACACCTCTTGTGGCAGGAGCAGAAGGGACAGGGGTAGAGGGGCCAGAACATGGTGCTGTAGCCAGCAAGCTCCTTGATGAACAGCTCTCTGAACGTTAGCTGTGAGATGATGGAGGGCTTTCCACAGCTCTTAGCTATTTCCTAGTGTAGGATGAATGCATTCACCACAGCAATGTCGATGAAATGATAAAAGAAAGTCTTTTACCATTTCATCGTCTTGTGGAGAACATTGTGATAGCCTATCAGCGCATTGGACAGGTCCACACTTCCCATGCTCTTGTTGTAGTCCTTCACAGCAGCTGGAATGGGGACATTTTTTGTGGTCCATGCCCCATTAGCGTTCTTCACGCACCTGACGATGTGATCGCCACTGAAGGATTTGTGGATTGTTGTGCACATCACCACCTCTCTGGTAACCATCCACTTCACAAAGAGCAGGCCATCTCCCAGATCCATTGCATGGTACCCCGATCAGCCCGCTTAGGCATGTTGTTCACCTTTGTCGTTGGAAAGCCCACCCTGTTGGTACAAATGGTGCCACAAGCCCACACATCCAGCTTCCTAAGGTCTGCAAACAGGGTAGGGCTTGTGTAGAAGTTATCCACAAACAGTTTGTAGCCCTTCCCCAGCAGTTGAAAATCCAATAACTGCATTACAGAGTCATATCTAAGTCCCTTACCGGTAGCAAAACTGTTCTTCCCCTCATAGACAAAATAATTGCATGTGTAGGCACACACAGAATCAGCCGAAACAAACAGCTTGTAACCCCACTTAGTTGGTTTGTTTCTCAAGTATTGTTTGAGGCTAATTCTGGCCTTTGTGGCTACCATCCTCTCATCTATGGACAGGTTCTGGGCTGGCTGAAAATAGGTCTTGCAGGCCTCAACAAGGTTGGGGTAGAGAAGTTTGATTTTGCAGAGTCTATCAAACGTTGCTGTGCCTCTCTTCTTTTCATTGTCCTCATCAACTTCTGGGTCACTGAAATGAAGCGCCTGTGAGAGAACCAGAAACCTTTTGCATGACATGACAGTGAGGGGAAAAGGCAGTTGGTAGAGAGATTACTTTTTCCAGTAGTCCCTCAGGGTTTTCAGCTTCACCAGCGCCATGTAGATGACCAGTGAAAGGTAGCAGAAAAGGTCTGACATGGAAATGGGCTTCCATGCTACTTTTTTGCCTGCTTGCTTCTTCACCCCATACTTATTCGTGTTAGACGCGAGCAAATCAACAACTGATGGGGTGAAAAACAGCTGAAAAAGCTGAAGGGGGCTGTACATTGCCGTTATGTTCAGCTGAGGTCCTGGCTCCCTTTTCGGCCTAAATGTTGGTTGAGGTGGCTCCGCATCATCTTCTAGGACAGTGTGCCAATGCCTGTCTGTCCCTTTGTTTGCAGGTTGCACACTTCCCCTCCTCTGCTTCTTTGTCAATGCCTTCACACATCTAGATGGCCCGGGAGGTGTGGAGCCAGAGACAGCAGGGGTCTGGCTGGATGAACCAGCTTCAGTGGGGGATGGACACCTTGACATTGGGGGCTCCCATTCAGAGTCAGTGACACTGTGAAATAAAAAAACGTTCAGTTAGAATAGTTTCACGTATGAGCCCTGTATCAACAGGTATAATAAACAGATCTATACTATATATATATATAGAGTACAGGGAACATAATCACTAGGTTGAAGTGCTGTTCCATTTCACTCTGGCCATTGTTGTGGGCCTGCCCCCCCCCCCCCCCCCCCCCTCAACAGCCTCAAATAGGCTATATCATGTGGGGGTGGGGTGGCGCGGACGACACACGCATCTAAGCACACACACACACACACACACAAACATAGGCTATAGGTCATACACATACATACAAACATACCCCCACCCACAATGTATAGCCAATGTGTACTTTACACATTTCATTACTGATTACATTTATATATATTGCAAATAAAATGTAAAATATCACAAACAATATTTTATATTATTAATTTCAAATAATGGTATTAGCATGAGAAGAACTTACTGGACCAAAACTATGTCCTCTCCATGCAAAAAAAAGTATCTTCCATCTGGGAATCATAGCTATGCTCGCTAACTGAATCTTCGTCCAGGAGCAACTCTGTCTCACTTTCCCTATCGATTTCTTCTATATTTTTTTGTACATCTGTATATCTAGACTTGGATTTTGCTTTCCCTGACTTAGTCGGCATAATGTTTGATATGAAAATAGCTGAAGATGCACTTTACCGAAATACTGCTGTGCTTAACACGCGTGGCTCCTTCCAATATGAATCTTCAATGGCGAATGACCCTCTTTATGCCCGAGTTTATTACATGAGCTGGTCTTCCAACTCATAAACATTACATATTGCCGTTTACCTCAGCTCATTGGCTATCTACCAAGCTATATTTCAAGACGATCAGTGGTCATTGGGTTAAAATACAGTCAATCAACGAAACAGGGGTCAAATAATTGGTGCACAAAGAGGTCATTCATTACCTGTTGTCTTCAAATCGGTTTCTTCGGTCAATATGTCCCACGAAAAAAAACATCAAGTTTGGTTGTGTTACACACAACCAGTTGATTGCAATGAAACCAAACATGACTGGATAAACGCATGTTTAGTGTGTGTATTTACATCGAATGTTTAGTCGAAAGTTGAATGAGACGGAATTCACGACACAAGTGGTTCACAAAATGTTTCGTGTTAGGCTATAAAAATGGATTGGATCAAACAAAAGACCATTCATTGTGTAACAATGAGCCTTGGGATTGCAAACAGAGGAAGATCTTCAAAGGTAAATTATTTATTTTATTGCAATTTGTGATTTTGTTACGCCTGTGCTGGTTGAAATAGTATTTTGGTACAGGGCTCTGTCCTCAGATAATGGCATCGTATGCCCTCGCAGTAAAGCCTTTTTGAAATCTGACAACGCAGTTGGGTTACCAAGATTCTAGGCTTTTGAACCATGTGAGACACTTGTATTTTCAGGAATGTTTAATATTACTATTTATATAGCGCTCTGCCATTTCACTGGATGTTGTCGAATTTAATCCGGCTAACGGGATCTGTGCGCACAGAGGTTAACGCAGTATCCAATGAAGGGCCAGATGTATACAGAATGGTGCCGTCTGCGTAGAGGTGGATCAGGGAATCACCGGCAGCAAGATTGACATCGTTGATATATACAGAGAAAATAGTTGGCCCGAGAATTGAACCCTGTGGTACCCCCATAGAGACCGATTTGACACACAGTCATTTGAGAAACCAAGGCTGTTGAGTCTGATGATAAGAATACAGTGATTGACAGAGTCAAAAGCCTTGGCCAGGTCGATGAAGACGGATGGCGGTTATGATATCGTTAAGTACCTAGAGCCTGGCTGTGGTGCTCCCATGACCAGCTCGGAAACCGGATTGCACAGCGGAGAAGGTACGGTGGGATTCGAAATGGTCAGTGATCTGTTTATTAACTTGACTTTTGAAGTTTTTAGAAAGGCAGGGCATATATAGAGAGAAACGGACAGATATATATAGAGAGAGAAACAGAGACACTGACATATATACTGTATATAGAGATAGAGAAACAGAGAAACAGACACCTATGTAAGAATGCTGTTCATTGACTATAGCTCAGCATTCAACATCATAGTACCCTCCAAGCTCAACACCATGCTAGAGGCCCTGGGTCTCAACCCCGCCCTGTGCAATTGGGTCCTGGACTTCCTGACGGGCAGCCCCCCAGGTGTTGAAGGTAGGAAACAACATCTCCACTTCGCTTATCCTCAACACTGGGGCCCCACAAGGGTGCGTTCTCAGCCCCCTCCTGTAATCCCGGTTCACCCATGACTTTGTGGCCATGCACCCCTCCAATTCAATCATCATGTTTGCAGACGACACAACAGTAGTAGGCTTGATTGCCAACAAAGACGAGACAGCCTACAGGGAGGAGGTGAGGGCACTCGGAGTGTGTTGTCAGCAAAACACCGTCTTACTCAACGTCATCAAGGACAACAACCACCCGAGCTACTGTCTGTTCACCCCGCTACCATCCTGAAGGTGAGGTCAGTACAGATGCATCAAAAGCTGGGACCAAGAGAGCTTCTATCTCAAGGCCATCAGACTGTTAAACAGCCATCACTAACACAGAGAGGCTGAAGCCTACATACATACTTGAAATCATTGCCACTTTAATAAATGGATCACTAGTCACTTTAATAATGTTTACATGTCTTGCATTACTCATCTCATATGTAAATACTGTATATTATACCATCTATTGCATCTTGCCTATGCCGCTCGGCCATTGGTCATCCATATATTTATATGTGTATATTCTTGTTCCATTCCTTTACTTAGATTTGTGTGTATTAGGTAGTTGTTGTGGAACTGTTAGATTACATGTTAGATATTGCTACACTCGCAATATCATCTGCTAACCATGTGCATGAGACTAATACAATTTGATTTGATTTGATTCATCAGGCTTGAGACATGTTTCAGTCAGGCCAATCACATCAAGATTATGATCAGGGAATAGTTAATTGACTACGACTGCCTTGGAAGTGAGGGATCTAACATTAAGTACGCCTATTTTGAGATGTGCGATATCACAATCTCTTTCAATAATGACAGGAATGGAGGTCTTTATTCCAGTGAGATTGCTAAATCGAACACTGCCATACCTCGATCGAGGCACAGATACGGTCTCAATGGGGATAGCTAACCTGACTACACTGACTGGCGAGTGGCAGACTCCACTAAGCTGGCAGGCTGGCTAACAGCCTGCTGCCTGGCCTGCACCCTATCTCATTATGGAGCTAGAGGAGTTAGAGCCATGTCTATGTTGATGGATAAGATGAGAGCATTTTGACTTCAGATTCTGACATTTATCCACCTTTCTCAAACTTCAAAAGTTACTCCAAACCAGTGTAAATTTCATCAGCAAAAAAATGTGAATGAAATATTTGTCAAACACCTATATTTCCGTGGCAATTGACGAGACTATAACTGACTAAATAGACCCAGAAAAAAACTATAAATAAACAAAAACGAGAAAAAATTATCTCTGTGACTAAAATCTTAGGTTTTATTTATTTGGACCAAAGAAAAGAAGTGAACAACAAAACAGTACAGATAAAACAACTGGTAAAAACGGAGGTTGGAAGCCAAAAAGGGCTTAAATGAAAACCCCACCAGAAATATAAGTGGAAAACCATGTTCGATTATGTGCGTGCATGTGTGTGTGAGTGTGAGAGTTAGGCTACATGGAGGGGATTATTGGGTAGTTTGGTTCATCAGGCTGACACACAGTCTTTGCTTGAAGTTACTGAGGGATGATAAGGTTTTGGCAATGTGAAGATAAGAATTCCAGAGTATGGTACCTCTGTGTCTGATACAGAATTTACTATGTGGGGTGCAGCTGTGGGGAGGGTGAAGGTTATCGCAGTGTCTTGTGTTATATAGATGGATTTCAAAATTAACCTGAAATAATCCACTGAAGGGTTTAGGTAAACTGTCTGGGAGGTATAAGTATTTGTAGATGAAAGTGCGTAATTGGTGTACATTAATGTCATAAATAGACAAAATATTGAGTTTCTTAAACAAAGGTGCAGGTGAAAGCAGGTAATTAGAGAAGGTGGCTAGTCTGACTGCAAATGGACTAGACACAAGTTTTTGGAGAGATTGAGCGCTTTTCAGTGATAATCAAAATTTTAATTAGTAGCACAGATGTGCAGAGCAGTTATTTTCAGCAGTGGGAAGGATACTCTGTACCCAGTATGAGCCTTCTAGTTAGCTACCCTTTCCGTGGAAAACAATAGCAGCATTGTGTTTAATAGAAAAACAACCCATGAGTATAGAAAAGTTGGCTGTCGTTGAATTTGTAGTCTCGCTCAACTCTCTGACTTTCCCCACTGTATTTCATAGCCAGTTTAGACAAGTCTCCCTCTTTTCCTCAGAGAAAACGGCTGTTTCTAGCCCTTACCATTCAAAAGATATGACCCATAATACCGTTTCTACATTTTTGTCTTATTATCATGCATTGGGGCTGCATTTTACATTCATAAAGCATATCGCCGGCTGTTTTAAAACTAGGCTACTTGTGGACCGGACCATTAACCATGTTTAGGCTACACATTTGCCAACTATGGCTAACAACTTGGGGGCACGTTCAGCAAGACACAACGTTTTAGAACATTCAGATAGAAATATGCTATGTAAAACAAACATGCCTCTCTGAGATGTTGAAAAATAAATAATGTCATCTCGATTAATGGATTTTCTATCTGCAATGTAAGGAGAACATTTTGCAACTGAACGTGGCCCTGGTAACTTTACCAGTAGCCTATATGCAAGCATTTGGTCTCAGAGAAAGAAAGGAAAAGGGATAGCAAACAATTTATTGACTAAATTCCTCTTGCGACTACACTATATCTGACTGGGTAAATTGCATTATTTTGAGTTAATGTGACTCAGCACTTGGACCAGGACTCGAGCACTGGGACTTGGATTTCTGCCATAGGAACTCGTGACTCGACCATTGGTGACTCAGATCTGGACTTGAGCATAGGGCATTTGGGACTCGTTTCGGACTCAAGGGTTAGTGACTCGACTACATCACTGGGCGAAACAGTCCTTGTAGCTCCTGGCCCCCGGCCTGTTCTACTTCTGGACATCAAGGTGGCTGAGGCATTTGAGGAACGTTGAAATAATTGGAAATGACACAACCGTGTGACAGAGGTGCAACCCATACTACTTTACCAATACTTTGCAGCACCATCTGGTTATTGTGCTTCTCTCTCTCTCGCTCGCTCTCTTGCTCTCTTTCTCTGTTTGTTGTGTATGTAATGTGTAATATCTATGTCGGCTGAATTAGGAATTTACATGGCCAGATCATTCTTATATATGATTGTCATATTTCTGCTGTTGGGAAGAGATTAGGATGTTATGCAGCAAAAATATGCTTGTACGACAAGGCTATGTACAGTGGGGCAAAAAAGTATTTAGTCAGCCACCAATTGTGCAAGTTCTCCCACTTAAAAAGATGAGAGAGGCCTGTAATTTTCATCATAGGTACACTTCAACTATGACAGACAAAATTAGAAAAAAAATCCAGAAAATCACATTATAGGATTTGTAAATTATGGTGGAAAATAAGTATTTGGTTGGTCACCTACAAACAAGCAAGATTTCTGGCTCTCACAGACCTGTAACTTCTTGTTCACATTTGACTCAAACGTGATTTTCTGGAGAAAAAAAAATCTACTTTTGTCTGTCATAGTTGAAGTGTACCCATGATGAAAATTACAGTCCTCTCTCATCTTTTTAAGTGGGAGAACTTGCACAATTGGTGGCTGACTAAATACGGTTAAAACATTAAGTTTAGACATTCATTCAGAATGGTTATGTTAAGGGTTAAGGTTTGGGATAGGGAAAAACAACACACAAAGAATAGTGTATCACTGAACACGCAACCTTTGGATCCGGAGTCATGGGATTGCATCTAATCAGAGGTAATGTCCTGTAAGTACTGTGCCACATCATTGATATCAGGCTGTGCCATGGACTCATGCAACCCTGCTGAAGTCAATCTCTTTCTTCACTACCAGGACATTAAAGAATAATGACGGACTTGGAATTTTGTGAGATTTACATTGATGGTTGTGAACTTTGTAGGAGATGTGGAGGAGGAAACTGATTAGAGGGCAGAAACCGGGGACTTTGGTAAACACAACGTATCAACATCAACACTCAATGCCCCTTATAAAAAAAAATACAATAAAAAATAATTATGAGCATGGTCTTCTATTACAGCATTTCTATGTCATTCATATTCCTTTCACCCAGCTCAATGTAACATTGATAGTGACGTGTCTCTAGTATCCTTAATGGGAAGACATGCTATTTTCAAATTGATTACCTAACGTTTAAATTAAATTAATCAGGCAATAACTTACTCATTCGGAATCCGGGGCACCACGGAAGCATTAGTTATGTAGAGCGGCTATCTCCCGAATCCACTCTTAAAGATCTGAAGATATTTTATATCAATAGCAGTCAATCATTAATTGTTCATTACCTTCTATCACTCTCATCTGAACGTCGTAAAATTCTTGGTTCTCTGCACGAACCCTAGCTTAAATTATGAATCAGCGATTTACAAATTGGCTTAATTATTTATTTAATAACTAATCAAATTACAGAAATACATAACAAACAAAATATATATTATACATTGGGTTGCTACATGATATAAAGAAAAGTCCCTAGCGGACGAAACTGATATGACGGCTTGGTAGACAAAAGAAAGGGGAGGGCGGTTCAAGAGCGGGAAACTCAGAGGATTACTAGACTCATAGAAATTGATAATACTTTACAAGAACAACCACTCATTGGAAAATAAATTGCATATTATATTTACACCGGTACGTTGTTGTTGTCTTCTCTGTTGGAATCCGGTCCGTCTGCTGGAGATTTCATCAGTCTCTCTGGTTGGGATTCGCCGAAGATCAGTCTTTCATGGTTGTTAGGTTGGATACCTCAGAGTACCATTCAGAAATGTTCTCATAGAATAGTTGTTTCGGCAGTTGTATGTATTCTTTTCCTAGCTTTACGTAATTTCTGGCTGCAGACTAGGAATTTGTTTTGTCTAGAATTTCTCACTTATTCTGTAGTGACTCGATAGTCTCAGAGTTTAACCATTTCTAGCAGTGTAGCCAAAGCTCCACATGGGATGGTTTTCTAGTCTTATCGTTTGTAGAGGTTTTAACCACTCGAGATGTCCAGCTTACTGTGGTTCTCTTTGTAGTTTAAACCACTTCACACACCAGCGTCACCTGGAATGTTTTGGTCTTAGAAATTGAACCATTTGCAACCTTAGTTTACACTGAGGTTTGCATGGTCTGGTTTGAATTTCATCAGGAGTTAGTTTTATACGTTTCAGTAGAAAAGAGCGGTCCATGATGCCTAATGTGATGCCAGGGCTCATGGGGGTGTGGCCACTGACTCGTTAATCTTTATATGAAAATCCATACTCTCATTTAGAAGGTTAATATCACATAAATCTTTTCACAAATAGTTTCATGTTTAATCACATAAGTGTGTTTCCTGTCCTTCATGAGATCATCAAATGAAATACACTAATCATAACTGTCCCTTATGTGTCCAAGGACCATTCCCACATTCTCAAAAGTAAAGTAGAAATGGTTTAATTCTCCCATTTTGGGGATTTAGGAGTTTGGCCAAGTGAAGTCCTTTGTTCTCTCTCTTTGCTCTCCCCCTCTCTTTCTGCATGACCAGGGGGAGAGAGTCTCTACCAGGAATGTATGATCTGAGATAACAGAACCTGAGTTTAGGAGAGCGAGTGAGAGGGGGGAGGAGGGGAAGCCACGATCTACTCCCAGAAAGGGCCAAGTCATGAAAGTCCCCCCCTCTGGTGGTTTAAATCTTGTGATTTTCCTGCAAGTTGCAAACCAACATAAAAATAATGACCATGTGATGTCCTGGTTGTAGATCATTGTTGCAGTCCACCTCTGGTGGTTGACCTTGGTAGGCTCTTTGAAAGCAGAGTAGTCCATCAATTGGATGTGCAGTGGATGTCCTGGTTGGTGATTGCCATTGCGGTCCCCCTCTAGTTGTTTACTTTGGTAGGTTTCCTGGAAGCTGCAAAGTACCACAGGAATGGCCAGGGGATGTCCTGGTTGGTGATTGCCATTGCAGTCCCCCTCTGGTGGTTTACCTTGGTAGGCTTTCTGAAAGCAGAGCAGTCCAATACTAGGATGGGCACTGGATGTCCGGTTGGTAATCGCTGTTGCTTTCCCCCTCTGGTGGTCGACCCGGGTGGGATTTCTGCAAATGGAACAGGCTGCCGCAAGGATGGGCGGTGGATGTCCGGTTGGTAATCGCTGTTGCTTTCCCCCTCTGGTGGTCGACCCGGGTGGGATTTCTGCAAATGGAACAGGCTGCCGCAAGGATGGGCGGTGGATGTCCGGTTGGTAATCGCTGTTGCTTTCCCCCTCTGGTGGTCGACCCAGGTGGGATTTCTGCAAATGGAACAGGCTGCCGCAAGGATGGGCGGTGGATGTCCGGTTGGTAATCGCTGTTGCTTTCCCCCTCTGGTGGTCGACCCGGGTGGGATTTCTGCAAATGGAACAGGCTGCCGCAAGGATGGGCGGTGGATGTCCGGTTGGTAATCGCTGTTGCTTTCCCCCTCTGGTGGTCGACCCGGGTGGGATTTCTGCAAATGGAACAGGCTGCCGCAAGGATGGGCGGTGGATGTCCGGTTGGTAATCGCTGTTGCTTTCCCCCTCTGGTGGTCGACCCGGGTGGGATTTCTGCAAATGGAACAGGCTGCCGCAAGGATGGGCGGTGGATGTCCGGTTGGTAATCGCTGTTGCTTTCCCCCTCTGGTGGTCGACCCGGGTGGGATTTCTGCAAATGGAACAGGCTGCCGCAAGGATGGGCGGTGGATGTCCTGGTTGGTAATCGCTGTTGCTTTCCCCCTCTGGTGGTCGACCCGTGTGGGATTTCTGCAAATGGAACAGGCTGCCGCAAGGATGGGCAGTGGATGTCCGGTTGGTAATCACTGTTGCTTTCCCCCTCTGGTGGTCGACCCGGGTGGGATTTCTGCAAATGGAACAGGCTGCCGCAAGGATGGGCAGTGGATGTCCGGTTGGTAATCACTGTTGCTTTCCCCCTCTGGTGGTCGACCCGGGTGGGATTTCTGCAAATGGAACAGGCTGCCGCAAGGATGGGCGGTGGATGTCCGGGATCGCCATTCCGTAGCCGTGGTCTGGTCGTCCAGACTGGAAAATCTGGGCAGTAACTTAGGCAGATGTTAGCAACACTCACACACTCACAAAATATATCATTACATGTCTTCCCAAATGGCACTAAGTGATGGTTGTATGGGGAAGTTGTTTATGGCTCTATCACTTCCTAAGTGTCAAAGGAAATGAAATGAAATGAAAAGGATTGAAAGCATAAACAAAAGATATACAAAATATAGTTGTCACACCTTAATCATCTAATTGGACTGTATTCTACATACATTCAAAATCTTGGCAAAATGACCCTATCATGGCATTGTCTAGTGTCATCTCTAGGGCATTCCTAATTTGCAATATGTTATTAGGGCACTATCCTAAGTTGATAACTACATGAAAAGTCTACAGCTGCAAGGCACCAGTTTTCGGGAAGTCTACAGGGATGACCTATGGACCTCTGGGTGTTCATTCCAAGCTTGTTTGACAATGTTAGCCAGTGAGCTATCGTGTTTGCGAGTCGCAGAACCACTGAATTCTATTGTCAAAGCTGTAGCAAGTTTAGAGTAGTCATTTAGCATGTGCTGCTGTTGTAGACGAGTGAACCTCGTCACATGTCTATTCAACGTTCACTTAAAAAAATAACCCTGTCAGAACCCAATGCGTACTCCATGTTAGCTAGAAACATCTCAGTATCGTTTGGCTGACCTGGAATGGGGTCAAAGGTGGGGAAATTCTTGACTAGTTTGTTAAGGTATTCCACGCCAAGCGGGCGGAGAGAGTTGCCTTCATCCTGTGGGGAAATTGGGGGCAAAACGCTAAGAGGAGAAGTCAAGCTTTGGCTTTGTAGGAAAAGAGACACCATATTACTCAGTGCCGAATGGCCAATAGGAGAAGACTGAGGGACACATGAGTGAGGCAAAGTCTAAAACCTTCTATCATCTTCACTCCTTTGAGTACCGGACTCCGGTTGCTTGGTTGGGTAGTCACGCTGTAGCGCGTGACCGTCCTCGAATTCCACCAGATTGTACCTAAAGGTGGTATTCTGCTACATTGCAGAGTCCACTTGAATGCTTAGTGTACTGATTTTGGACACAGGTGCACTTGCTCCTTTTGGTCTCAAACTTATCTGTCATTGTTTGCAGATAGAGGTCTTGAGTACGGAGAGAGAGATTCAGTAATTAGATTTTCTCCATTTGCTTAACAATGAGTTCTGCTGACCTGTCATCCAACTTAGTCATTGTGTTCATTAACTGATCGTCTTTGGTCTGCAGCATGTTGAGTAGAACATTGTTACTTTGAGTAACGTTCAACAAAACTGCATGCAAGTTATCAAGTTGAGCGTTCTGGTTTGTAAATAACTCGTCAGATTTATATAGTTTGGCATGGACATCATCGTATTTAGTTTTGGCTAAATCGAGTTGTTCCTGTAGAAGACAATTTTGTTCCTGTAGAAGACGATGTTGTTGAAGAGTTTATGCTCATTCGTTTTTGCACCTACATTCAATTATTCAGGTTTCAAATGCAGTTCCATAGCTAGAATATTTTTTTTATTTTCTGCGTTTGCCATCAGTTTCCCGGTTCTCTCCACCTGTCCCTTTATGTCTACCATGTCCTGCCTGTGCTTCAGCTGTGCACTGCGGTATTGGAACGATTCCAGTCTTGGATGGCAAGACATCAAGGCTAAACTGGAGAGGCTTGCACCCGATGGTTGATTTTGGAGAGAATTTGTTGCGATTTCTACTGTTTTTACGTTAATGGCATAGTTAGGGTTGGTGTCACTGCTGAGGTCAGAGATCAATCCTTTTATGGGTGAGGTTTCACAAATTAGCGGGGGAGTGGGAACTCCCTCTGATAGCTTGCACATTATTAGAACGTTTGAGAGGAGAGGCCTTTTATTTCTATTTTTCCAAGTTTAGTTTTGGATGCTGTTGGAAGCTGCAAAGACGATTTTAATCTATATATAGACGTTAATGAACCATTGAGTTGGACGTGAATGAATTTGCAAAAGCAAATTGAATTGATTAATCAATGATAATGATTAATCATACCTGAATAGGCTATCTGGGAATTAAACTTCTATTAACCTGAGAGGTTGGTTCATCTAGGTTAATATTGGAACGTTTTAAAACGTCTCATTTAATTGGAAGAACCTGAAAAGGTATGTTCAACAATTTAACTTGGATGAGACGATGATATCCAATCAATTGAGATTTACTGGATTATCATAAGTGTAATCAGTAGAGCAAATGTTATCGTATATTCACCACTAGGTTCACTTATCCCTAAGGCCGAAGCCACATGGGATTCCTGCTGGAGGCGGGACTTCCGTCAGTACTGAGTTTTTGTACTGAGCTTTGCAAAAGCAAATTTGACTGATTAATCCATGATAATGATAAATCAAACCTGTATAGGCTATTTTGGAATTAAACTTTAAATTAACCTGAGAACCTTGTTGATCTAGGTTAATGTGGAAAAGTTAAAATTGTCTCATTGTAGAAAATCAATCTATTTGGATATTATTTAAAATATCGGGGTGGCAGGGTAGCCTAGTGGTTAGAGCGTTGGACTAGTAACCGGAAGGTTGCGAGTTCAAACCCCCGAGCTGACAAGGTACAAATCTGTTGTTCTGCCCCTGAACAGGCAGTTAACCCACTGTTCCCAGGCCGTCATTGAAAATAAGAATTTGTTCTTAACTGACTTGCCTGGTTCTTAAAGGTAAAAAAGAAAAAAGATACACCTGGAAAGGTGAATCTAGCAAACGTATTAGTTCAATTGAATGAGACATCGATATCCAATCACTGTGATGTGCTGGATATCATAAGAAACCACTAAAACGGGATCCACCTAAATAATTATTTTTAAAGAAATGTACTGCACCACCAGGGGTCACTGATCGCAGAAATATGAAATTAAACGGATGTACAAAGGGCGGAACTTCCGTCAGGCAAAGGAGGAGGAAATTCAGTGTGACACAAGAAAACAAAATGGCTGCTGTTCCTTTGTTAGCTGTAGCATCTAGTGCTAAGCTAATCCTATTTGTACAGAAATCTCACTTCAAAGCACAAAAGAGCAAGGGAACAGTTTTATAATGTATTACGTTCAAACCATTTCTCTGCGTTATTTTTGCGATGTTTTACCGAAATACGTAGCAAAACATTGAAAATCATGCTACTGAAAACGCGAGGGACAGAGAATTATCACATGTCAAGCTAATATCTCCTCAAATTTCAAACAGCTGGCCCTGTTTCCTCGCTTGAGAAATTAATGTCGACCTACTCTACCCGATCCTGAAACACGAGAGACAGAAATAGCACCAACGCATCTATCTCTCAAATTACTTTAATTATCTGGCTCTATGCCCTCCCTCTAGAAATTAATACTGTCTGAATCACTCAGAATAAGTACACGTTTGGCCTAACAGACTACATTTGAACTTTAACAACTCAATAGTCTGACGTTATCAGATACGCGACACTTGGACACTTCTAATGGCAACCACATGCAGGGTGGTGGGGTGGTCTAGTGCACTGCATCGCAGCGCTAGCTGTGTCACCAGAGACCCTGGGTTCGAGCCCAGGCTCTGTCACAGCCGGCTGCGACCGGGAGGTCCGTGCGGCGATGCACAATTGGCCTAGCATCGCCTGGATTAGGGAGTATTTGGCCGGTAGGGATATCCTTGTCTCATTGCTCCTGTGGCGGGCCGGGTGCACGGTGTTTCCTCCGACACATTGGTGAGGCTTTCTTCCAGGTTGCAGGCGTGCTGGGTTAAGAAGCAGTGCGGCTTGGTTGGGTTGTGTTTCGGAGTACGGGAGTTGTAGCGATGAGACAAGATAGTAATTACTAACAATTGGATACCATGAAATTGGGGAGAAAAGGGGGTAAAACATTTAAAAATGAAAGAAAAAAAAGGCAACCAAACGTATGACCAATAATTCCTGTCTACAACTCCCTTGCTGTATAATATACTCTGCAATCTGCTTTTCAATTTTATATAAGCAGAATCAAAATTAAAGCCTCATCCTATTTTAGATTCCTTGCAAGGGGCATCTAAATGGTGTGTCTCTAGTATCCTTAATGTGATAACATGTTATTTTCAAATCGATTACCTAACGTTTAATTCTTTGATTAAATTAATCAGGCAATAACTTACTCATTAAGAATCCGGGGCACCACAGAAGCAATAGTTTAAATAGAGCGGCCATCTCCCGAATACGCTCTTAAAGATCTGAAGATCTTTTATATCAATAGCAGTCCATCATTAATTATTCTTTACCTTCTATCAGTCTCATCTGAATGTCATGAAATTATTGGTTCTCTGCACGAACCCTAGCATAAATTATGAATAAGCAATATACAAATTGGCTTAATTATTCATTTACTAACTAATCAAATCACAGAAATACATAACAACAAAATAGATATTATACATTGGGTTGTTACATGATACAAAGGAAAGTCCCTAGCGGACGAAACTGATATGACGGCTTGGTAGACAAAAGAAAGGGGAGGGCGGTTCAAGAGCGGAAAACTCAGAGGATTACTACACTCATAGAAATTGCTAATACTTTACATGAACGACCACACATTCGAAAAGAAATTGCAATTTATATTTATGCCCTGATGTTGTTGTCTTCTCTGTGGAAATCCGGTCTGTGGGAGAGTTCATCGGAGTCTCTCTGGTTGCATTTCCCCGAAGATCAAAGTATGTCATGGTTGTTAGAATGGATACTTCAGATTTCCATTCGGAAATGTTCTCGTAGATAGATGTTTCGGCGGTTATCTGTATTCTTTTCCTAGGTTTATGTAATTTCTAGCTGTGTTGTCTAGAATTTCTCACTTATTCTGTAGTGACTCGACAGTCTCAGAGTTTAACCATTTCTAGCCGTGTAGCCAAAGCTCCACAAGGGATGGTTTTCTAGTCTTATTGTTTGTAGAGGTTTTAACCACTCGAGATGTCCAGCTTACTGTGGGTCTCTTTGTAGTTTAAACCACTTCACACACCAGTGTCACCTGGCATGTTTTGGTCTTAGAAATTGAACCATTTGCAACCTTAGTGCGGTCCATGATGCCTAATGTGATGTCTGGGCTCACGGGGGTGTGGCCACTGACTAGTTAATCTTTATATGAAAATCCAAACTCTCATATAGAAGGTTAACATCACATTACAACTTTTTGCAAATAGTTCATGTTTAACCACATACGTTTCACAATATTTAGATGTAAACCTGACAGCTGGGAAGTGTACACTTTTTGAGATACAGTTATGTGTGTTTCCTGTCCTTCATGAAATCACCAAATGATACACACTCGTCGTAATTTTTCCTTCAGTGTCCACGAACCATTCCCACATTCTCAAAAGTAGAAATTGTTTAATTCTCCCATTTTGGGGATTTAGTAGTTTGGCCAAGTGAAGTCCTTTGTTCTCTCTCTTTGCTCTCTCCCTCTCTTTCTGCATGACCAGGGTGAGAGTCTCTGCCAGAAATGTATGACCTGAGATAACAAGACCTGAGAAAACAAAACCTGCGTTTAGGAGAGGGGGTGGGATCCACGATCTACACCCAGAAAGGGCCAAGTCATGACAATAGGTTTAGGCTACAACATGATACAAACATGTTCCCTCTACCCAGCATGAAGTTGTTTCAACCTAGCCTGTGAAGGAATGGTTAGAACGTATGTGAACAGGTCGAGAGAAATTTGAGTAATAAATGTGACAAACAGTGACACATACGTTCATTACTGCCTTGCACACTCTTTCCTGCATCTAGCTGATCTATGGTGTCCTCATTAGTCAAAAAGTTGCGAACAAGAGTTTCTATTGGACAAATCTAAGTATGTTTATCCCCATTTCGTTCCGTTTGCTTTCATTTAAAAAAAAAAATCCAACTGAATCAGTGGAAAGAATACACCTCTGATCACACACAAACACAGTTCACTTTCATAACAGCCATATACAAACAGCATGAACATATTGCTCATTGTATAAATCGTTATCACGCTCTCTCCTCCTCTCACCTTTCCCCTTTGCTCATCAGTGCACAACACATCAGCTGTCTGTGACCAGGCGAAAAAGCCAAACATTCATATCATAAATGCTAACCCCTACACACAGCCTACGTTGTTGTCACCATATTAGCTAACAATGTTAGTAACGTCTTACTCTACATAGCTACTAGAACTAACACATTAGTAAACCCGCTACAACAATGCATTACTGAGTACAGTCAGCAAGCAGTTTAGCAGTCATACCGGCAGGCCCCAGTGGCAATAAATTAATACATTTAAAGCTTACCTTGACTTGGAAGAGTTCCAGTGTTGTATAGCTATAGCCAGCTAGCTAACCTAGCAGTCCTATGTGTTTGAGCCGGGTGTTTGAGTAGGCTAAACTAGCTAGCTGCATTTGCTAGCTCTCTCTTGAACTGTTCAACTATTGTGTTCTCCCTCTTTGAGTCAACTACTCACCACATTTTATGCACTGTAGGGCTAGCTATCTGTAGCTTATCCTTTCAGTACTAGATCATCTCATTCTCTGATGCTTTGATTGGGTGGACAACATGTCAGTACATGCTACAAGAGCTCTGATAGGTTGGAGGACGTCCTTCAGAAGTTGTAATAAATACTGTGTATCTAAAAATGATCACTTTTTAATGTTTCACTATTTTTATTTTTATTAAATTGACTGATGAGGATGTTCTCTCTTTTTCTCTCTTGCTTCTCCTTATTTTTTTAAATAAATGTATTTAAAAACTGTTCAACTATTGTCTTTCTCTTTGAGTCAACTACTCAACATATTTTGCGCAGTGCTAGCTAGCTGTAGCTTATGCTTTCAGTACCAGATACATTCTCTGGTCCTTTTATTGGGTGGACAGCATGTCAGTTCATGCTGCAAGACCTCTGAAAGTTTGGAAGTGGCCATAATTACAGTTTATGTCTATATAAGGAAGTGAGAATTATGAGCCTCCTAGGTTTTGTATTGAAGTCAATGTAACCAGAGGAGGACGGAAACTGTCTGTCCTCTGGCTACACCATGGTGCTACCCTACAGAGTGCTGCTGAGGCTACTGTAGACCGTCTTTGCACAACAGTGTGTTTTAATCGATTATTTGGTGAGGTAAATATATTTAGTATAGTTTCATCTAAAAATAATGTCTTTTTTATCTTTCAGTATTGACATTTTTATGAAATTCACTGAGGAGGATGGTCCTCCCTTCCTCCTCTGAGGAGCCTCCACTGATGCACATGTGATATGTGAACATGTGAATTGATGAGAGCGTGTGTGAGGAGATCAGAGAGTGTGTGTGTGTCTGATTGGTTTTCCACACAGTAATTGGTAGTGTATGAGACTCGGCGGCCCTGGCTTATGGCTCATGGCATTTCTCCCATACAACTCTTCACTCCAAAAAGATAAGCAAGGGCCTGTGTGCTATACGTGTGTGTGTCCGTGTGTCTATCTATCTGTCAGTGATATATGTTTACTTTAGGTTAACCATTCTGAATGAATATCTAAACACTGTTTTAACCCTATCCAGAAAATGAACCCTTAACATAACCATTCTGAATGAATGTATAAACTTAATGTTTTAACCCTATTTACAATCCATTTTGCCAGTCTTTTTTCGATTTAGTTTAGTCTTAGTCATTTTGCCTAAAATATCATTAAGTCTTAGTCACATTTGTATAATTTGAATGATTATTTAGTCTACTGTAGTTTTTGTAAAAAATGACAAACAGTAGGCCATTTTAGTCAACTAAATGCCCTTTCATTTTAGTCACAATACAGTAACATCACATTTATATTGCCTCATTAAAAGGAAAATTCTCACACCTATACACCATATGTGGTTTTCCCATTAATTGTGATCAGTTTATTTTGTAGATTTCTGCAAAGGGGCTAAGTAGTTCTTCATAGTGAAAGGTCTGGGCTCCCTTAGTGGAGATTTGAATAGAGCTAGGACTTCTACAGTGCTTGGGTACAATTATTAACTTGAGTTGAGTTGCAATGTCCTACAAAGATACTTACTGCTGAAGCAATATTCCACTACTGTTTGTTGTGATAGGACCTTCAGGAAAAGCAAATACTTTTTTAAGCTGTGACGTCTGGTGAAAGGATAGAGAACATTGATAACATACTGTATGTGTATTCTGAGCATACAATAGAAAGATATTACAAACTCAGAGTATAGAGAGAGTGAGTTTGTGAGTGTGTGTGAGAGAGAGACAGAGCGACAGAGAGAGAGAGAGCAAGACATTCAGTCAGTTGAGAGGCAGTGTATTCCTAGACTCCTAGGAATACTTGTAGGAATTCCTAGTATCTCATTTGCAGTGAAACAGAGCTTGTGTATCATGTGATTCGTGCTTCATCAGGTAGGAGCGTTTCCCTGGTTACTTACAGTGGGTCCTCATTTAGTAGATGCCTCCTACCGCAGTACAGCTGTTGGGGTGACCTTATTACCGCCACTCCGGCAGTCATGAGTCATGACCTGCAGTCAACTTCCATGTGACCGCTGAGTCACGGTAATCTCCTCTTATGCCCTCTGGGCATGCGTTAGTAGTACCCAACTCTCTAATAATCATCAGGTCGCTAAAGGTTGCTAGATCGAATCCCCGAGCTGACAAGGTAAAAATCTGTCGTTCTGCCCCTGAACAAAGCAGTTAACCCACTGTTTCTAGGCTGTCATTATAAATAAGATTTTTTTTCTTAACCGACTTGCCTAGCTAAATAAAGGTTACATTTAAATACAATGGCCTGGTATTCGGCGCTCTATAGTCTCTAACCACTCTGATGTCAAGCAAATGCAATCGAAAATCACATCAATACAGTATCATGCTTTTAAAACTCACCTCACTCGATCAATTTGAAGAAAGAAGTCCAAATGGACAGCGATTTCTAAGGGGATGATTAATTCAAAACATCCATATTAGAGCTTATGTATAGGCCTATATATGAGCCCAAGGCCCCCCCCCCCCCCCCAAAAAAAAAAAAATTATATTGTGCCGTTATGCAATCTACATAGCCTAATCATCTGCCGGATATTACACACGGCAGGAAAACCTTTAAAAGAAAACATATTTAAGATGTATTTTGTATGTAATACTCCAAAATTCAACACATTCTAGTAATCGCCTTTGAGTGTGGACTGTTTTATTACGCATACTGGATGGACTGGTTACTGTATGCTACGTTCCAAACTTTCTATCCATGAATCTGGGAGAGAATGTGTAGGCCTAGGGGATGCTGTTGGTTCAGTTATTGTGCAGGGCGGCTTACGGAGTTAGCCTACAATTATAGTGAATTTAGTATAGAACGGGGCTATCAACAGTTTAATGAAATACGTTTAGTTGTGAAAACATGTTACTATCGATGTTCCCGAAAAGATTTCATTTGGTTTCCCAAATTAAGCACTGGGTAGCTGCAGGAAGAAGGATGGAAAGCCCGTGACATAAATAGTTTGGGCAGTATTAAACCTGAGATTTGACGGTTGCCACTAAAAATATATATGTATATGTATTTCTCAGCTGCTCATATAAAGCACATTCTATCAAAATGGAGTAGCCTACCCTGCATGATTGAAAAAACAAACCACGGGAGAGCGGCCTCCATTCGCTATTCCATTGCATACAGATGTCTTTTTCCCCTGCCCCTGTTCCTGGCGATTTGATAATCAGCCATTCTAAATCTAAACTAATTTTACATATTAGTAAAGACAAGATTTAATTAAGAATAGTACTGATGGGTGAAAATATGATCACCTGATGAGAGAACAGCTTGTGTAGTAGTAGCCTGAGGCTAATTTAAAAAATGACTCTCTCCAGAAATAAGTATCTCACTGTTGCCGCCTGCTACCGACCCCCCTCAGCTCCCAGCTGTGCCCTGGACACCATTTGAGAGTTGATCGCCCCCCATCTAGCTTCAGAGTTTGTTCTGTTAGGTGACCTAAACTGGGATATGCTTAACACCCCGGCAGTCCTACAATCTAAGCTAGATGCCCTCAATCTCACACAAATCATCAAGGAACCCACCAGGTACAACCCTAAATATGTAAACAAGGGCACCCTCATAGACGTCATCCTGACCAACTGGCCCTCCAAATACACCTCCGCTGTCTTCAACCAGGATCTCAGCGATCACTGCCTCATTGCCTGTATCCGCTACAGGTCCGCAGTCAAACGACCACCCCTCATCACTGTCAAACGCTCCCTAAAACACTTCTGCGAGCAGGCCTTTCTAATCGACCTGGCCCAGGTATCCTGGAAGGATATTGACCTCATCCCGTCAGTTGAGGATGCCTGGTCATTCTTTAAAATGAAACTTCCTCACCGTTTTAGATAAGCATGCTCTGTTCAAAAAATGCAGAACTAAGAACAGATATAGCCCTTGGTTCACTCCAGACCTGACAGCCTTCGACCAGCACAAAAACATCCTGTGGCGGACTGCAATAGCATCGAATAGTCCCCGCGAAATGCAACTGTTCAGGGAAGTCAGGAACCAATACACACAGTGAGTCAGGAAAGCAAAGGCCAGCTTCTTCAGGCAGAAATTTGCATCCTGTAGCTCTAACTCCAAAAAGTTCTGGGACACTGTAAAGTCCATGGAGAACAAGCGCACCTCCTCCCAGCTGCCCACTGCACTGAGGCTAGGTAACACGGTCACCACCGATAAATCCATGATTATCAAAAACTTCAACAAGCATTTCTCAACGGCTGGCCATGCCTTCCTCCTGGCTACTCCAACCTCGGCCAACAGCTCCGCCCCCCCGGCAGCTACTCGCCCAAGCCTCTCCAGCTTCTCCTTTACCCAAAACCTGGACCCGTACAAATCAGCTGGGCTAGACAATCTGGACCCTCTATTTCTGAAGCTATCCGCCGCCATTGTCGCAACCCCTATTCAACCAAAGCCTGTTCAACCTCTCTTTCATATCGTCTGAGATCCCCAAGGATTGGAAAGCTGCCGCAGTCATCCCCCTCTTCAAAGGGGGAGACACCCTGGACCCAAACTGTTACAGACCTATATCCATCCTGCCCTGCCTATCTAAGTTCTTCGAAAGCCAAGTCGACAAACAAGTCACTGACCATCTCGAATCCCACCATACCTTCTCCGCTGTGCAATCTGGTTTCCGAGCCGGTCACGGGTGCACCTCAGCCACGCTCAAGGTACTAAACGATATCATAACCGCCATTGATAAAAGACAGTACTGTGCAGCCGTCTTCATCGACCTGGCCAAGGCTTTCGACCCTGTCAATCACCATATTCTTATCGGCAGACTCAGTAGCCTCGGTTTTTGTAATGACTGCCTTGCCTGGTTCACCAACTACTTTGCAGATAGAGTTTCAGTGTGTCAAATCGGAGGGCATGTTGTCCGGTCCTCTGGCAGTCTCTATGGGGGTGCCACAGGGTTAAATTCTCGGGCCGACTCTTTTCTCTGTATATATCAATGATGTTGCTCTTGCTGCGGGCGATTCCCTGATCCACCTCTACGCAGATGACACCATTCTGTATACTTCTGGCCCTTCCTTGGACACTGTGCTATCTAACCTCCAAACGAGCTTCAATGCCATACAACACTCCTTCCGTGGCCTCCAACTGCTCTTAAATGCTAGTAAAACCAAATGCATGCTTTTCAACCGTTCGCTGCCTGCACCCGCACGCCCGACTAGCGTCACCACCCTGGATGGTTCCGACCTAGAATATGTGGACATCTATAAGTACCTAGGTGTCTGGCTAGACTGTAAACTCTCCTTCCAGACTAATATCAAACATCTCCAATCTAAAATTAAATCTAGAGTTGGCTTTCTATTCCGCAACAAAGCCTCCTTCACTCACGCCGCCAAACTTACCCTAGTAAAACTGACTATCCTACCGATCCTCAACTTCAGCGATGTCATCTACAAAATAGCTTCCAATACTCTACTAAGCAAACTGGATGCAGTTTATCCCATGCCATCTGTTTTGTTACTAAAGCACCTTATACCACCCACCACTGCGACCTGTATGCTCTAGTCGGCTGGTCCTCGCTACATATTCGTCGCCAAACCCATATTCGTCGCCAAGCCTTTCGTTCCAGTTCTCTGCTGCCTGTGACTGAAACGAATTGCAAAAATCACTGAAGTTGGAGACTTTTATCTCCCTCACCAACTTCAAACATACTGTTTATATTTATTGTCACGAATATTACCGAAGGTGGCTCCCCTTCTTGTTCGGGTGGCGCTCGGCGGTCGTCGTCGCCGGTCTACTAGCTGCCACCGATCCTTTGTTCCGTGTTCGTTTGGTTTTGTCTAATTGTTTTCACCTGTTCATTGTTTGGTTGTTAGGGTGGTGTTATTTAAGTTCATTTAGCCCGCTTCTGTTTGTGCGGGCTTGTTCTTCCGGATTTGTGAGAGGTGTTAGTGTTTTGTTGGGTTTTCTCGCTGTCCTGGTATTTTTGCCTAAGGGTACTTATTGTAGTAATAGTTACGCCTGTGTTGGGTATAACTATTTTGTTCTTTTTGATTTTGGACATTAAAGCGTGTTTTTTCCCTCATCCTTTGCTCTCTGCGCCTGACTCCACACCCATTCACTCATTGAGCGTTACATTTATTTACTTTTCTGCTCTTTTGCACACCAGTATCTCTACCTGTACATGACCATCTGATCATTTATCACTCCAGTGTTAATCTGCTAAATTGTAATTATTCGCCTACCTCCTCATGCCTTTTGCACACCAGTATCTCTACCTGTACATGACCATCTGATCATTTATCACTCCAGTGTTAATCTGCTAAATTGTAATTATTCGCCTACCTCCTCATGCCTTTTGCACACCAGTATCTCTACCTGTACATGACCATCTGATCATTTATCACTCCAGTGTTAATCTGCTAAATTGTAATTATTCGCCTACCTCCTCATGCCTTTTGCACACCAGTATCTCTACCTGTACATGACCATCTGATCATTTATCACTCCAGTGTTAATCTGCTAAATTGTAATTATTCGCCTACCTCCTCATGCCTTTTGCACACCAGTATCTCTACCTGTACATGACCATCTGATCATTTATCACTCCAGTGTTAATCTGCTAAATTGTAATTATTCGCCTACCTCCTCATGCCTTTTGCACACCAGTATCTCTACCTGTACATGACCATCTGATCATTTATCACTCCAGTGTTAATCTGCTAAATTGTAATTATTCGCCTACCTCCTCATGCCTTTTGCACACCAGTATCTCTACCTGTACATGACCATCTGATCATTTATCACTCCAGTGTTAATCTGCTAAATTGTAATTATTCGCCTACCTCCTCATGCCTTTTGCACACCAGTATCTCTACCTGTACATGACCATCTGATCATTTATCACTCCAGTGTTAATCTGCTAAATTTTAATTATTTGCCTACCTCCTCATGCCTTTTGCACACAATGTATATAGCCTCTTTTTTTCTTTTTTCTCTACTATGTTATTGACTTGTTTTATTGTTTACTCCATGTGTAACTCTGTTGTCTGTTCACACTGCTATGCTTTATCTTGGCCAGGTCGCAGTTGTAAATGAGAACTTGTTCTCAACTAGCCTACCTGGTTAAATAAAGGTGAAATAAAAGAAAAAAAGAAAAAAAGAATAGAGTGCAAGCTTTTTTTTTTACAACTCATCAATAACCTATAGTCGCATCATGCTGCCCATACCAACAACATCACATTCTCACTGTCAGAATTAGATTTAATTAATTTCATGTTTACGGTTACATTTAGGCATTAACTTGTTCTTACCACCAGAGGGCATCTTTGAGGGCATCTTTAGGAAGCTTGTTGGTACTTGCTAACTTTTCCAAATAATCATACAAAGGTCCAAGCAGGCCAGACGTTATGATTGCCATACACTATTTGGAAAGCAAAAATTCCAAGATTTTTCATGAACTTAGTTTTTGCCCCCCAAAAAACTAAATTGTGCAGATGTCACATAGCCAGGAATAATTCTTAACCTAAGTCATATGAAAGATAAGAGGACTATGACCCATGCAGTAAGGTTGAAACATTACAACTCAGGAGCAGTTACGGCAATAAATAGGCCATGGTGGCGAAGTAATTACAATATAGCAATTAAACACTGGAATGGTAGATGTGCAGAAGATGAATGTGCAAGTAGAGATACTGGAATGCAAAGGAGCAAGATAAATAAATAAATACAGTGTGGGGATGAGGTAGGTAGATGGGCTGTTTACAGATGGGCTATGTACAGGTTCAGTGATCTGTGAGCTGCTCTGACAGCTGGTGCTTATAGCTAGTGAGGGAGATATGAGTCTCCACCTTCATTGATTTTTGCAATTCGTTCCAGTCATTGGCAGCAGAGAACTGGAAGGAAAGGCGACCAAAGGAGGAAATGGCTTTGGGGGTGACCAGTGAGATATACCTGCTGGAGCGTGTGCTATGAGTGGGTACTGCTATGGTGACCAGTGAGCTGAGATAAGGCGGGGCTTTACCTAGCAGAGACTTGTAGATAACCTGTAGCCAGTTTGTTTGGCAGCGAGTATGAAGCGAGGGCCAACCAACGAGAGCGTACAGATCGCAGACAGATCTGGAGTGATTGAAGGACTATATCTATTCCTAGTTCTACATTTTTTGAATGGAGCATGCCTATTTAAGATGGTAAGGAAGGCACTTTTAAAGAATAACTAGGCATCCTCTACTGACTGTTACGGTGACTGTATTACCACCACACCGGAAGTCAGAAGTCATGATCACAGTCAAATTCCATGTGACCGTTTAGTCACAGTAACTAGGTGGCTCCAAGCTCTGATGCTGCTCATGGTCATTACTAGCATACCAAACTTGCTAACTGCCTGGTACTCAGCACTCCATTGTACCTCTAATCACTCTGAGATCAATGCTTATGTATTTGAAAATCATATCAAACAATTTATGAGAGTCCATGAGCTCATGTTGTGCAATATTTCTGTAGGCTATGCAATTGTATGAGAAAACAAAGTTTTGATGGCCTCTTTTAAAAAGATGGGGATTCTATAATCTTTATTTCAGCACATCGCTTCTATTTTCAAATCATAGTCACACACATCATGTAGCCTAGTCCGCAGGTCTATATGTTTTGATAAGGTTTGTATCACAAATAAAGAGGCCAAATAACTCCTTAAAATGAATGTACAACCGGTGTAGAGTCTAACTGGCATAAGAAATAGCCTAATGGTTTATCTGAATTTTAAGCTAAACGTTCTGATCTGTTACATCAGCCTCATTGCTTTTAAAAGGGAATTATAATGATTATAATCAGCCGGAGGACACAACGGCCACTTTGGCCACAAAAGGCATGGATTTTTTTAGGGGTTATTACGGCCAAACAAGGGGGATGCTGCCAGAAAATTTGAGGTCTGGTGAGAATATTATAAAGTGCTTGTCAAATTGTGAATGAGAGACTGATGAAGTGTGTGCAGCCTGCTCAAGAAACAAAGCATAGTTCATGCCTTCCATGCTATTTTTTTTCGAATCATCATTAGAGTTGTATCACGCCGCCTTAGAATGTATTAAAAATCTAAATATAGCCCAACATTTGCATCACAACTAAAGTTGCATAAATACAGTGCCTTGCGAAAGGCCCCCTTGAACTTTGCGACCTTTTGCCACATTTCAGGCTTCAAACATAAAGATATAAAACTGTATTTTTTTGTGAAGAATCAACAACAAGTGGGACACAATCATGAAGTGGAACGACATTTATTGGATATTTCAAACTTTTTTAACAAATCAAAAACTGAAAAATTGGGCGTGCAAAATTATTCAGCCCCCTTAAGTTAATACTTTGTAGCGCCAACTTTTGCTGCGATTACAGCTGTAAGTCGCTTGGGGTATGTCTCTATCAGTTTTGCACATCGAGAGACTGAATTTTTTTCCCATTCCTCCTTGCAAAACAGCTCGAGCTCAGTGAGGTTGGGTGGAGAGCATTTGTGAACAGCAGTTTTCAGTTCTTTCCACAGATTCTCGATTGGATTCAGGTCTGGACTTTGACTTGGCCATTCTAACACTTGGATATGTTTATTTTTGAACCATTCCATTGTAGATTTTGCTTTATGTTTTGGATCATTGTCTTGTTGGAAGACAAATCTTCGTCCCAGTCTCAGGTCTTTCGCAGACTCCATCAGGGTTTCTTCCAGAATGGTCCTGTATTTGGCTCCATCCATCTTCCCATCAATTTTAACCATCTTCCCTGTCCCTGCTGAAGAAAAGCAGGCCCAAACCATGATGCTGCCACCACCATGTTTGAAAGTGGGGATGGTGTGTTCAGTGTGATGAGCTGTGTTGCTTTTACGCCAAACATAACGTTTTGCATTGTTGCCAAAAAGTTCAATTTTGGTTTCATCTGACCAGAGCACCTTCTTCCACATGTTTGGTGTGTCTCCCAGGTGGCTTGTGGCAAACTTTAAACAACACTTTTTATGGATATCTTTAAGAAATGGCTTTCTTCTTGCCACTCTTCCATAAAGGCCAGATTTGTGCAATATACGACTGATTGTTGTCCTATGGACAGAGTCTCCCACCTCAGCTGTAGATCTCTGCTGTTCATCCAGAGTGATCATGGGCCTCTTGGCTGCATCTCTGATCAGTCTTCTCCTTGTATGAGCTGAAAGTTTAGAGGGACGGCCAGGTCTTGGTAGATTTGCAGTGGTCTGATACTCCTTCCATTTCAATATTATCGCTTGCACAGTGCTCCTTGGGATGTTTAAAGCTTGGGAAATCTTTTTGTATCCAAATCCGGCTTTAAACTTCTTCACAACAGTATCTCGGACCTGTCTGGTGTGTTCCTTGTTCTTCATGATGCTCTCTGCGCTTTTAACGGACCTCTGAGACTATCACAGTGCAGGTGCATTTATACGGAGACTTGATTACACACAGGTGGATTGTATTTATCATCATTAGTCATTTAGGTCAACATTGGATCATTCAGAGATCCTCACTGAACTTCTGGAGAGAGTTTGCTGCACTGAAAGTAAAGGGGCTGAATAATTTTGCACGCCCAATTTTTCAGTTTTTGATTTGTTAAAAAAGTTTTAAATATCCAATAAATGTCGTTCCACTTCATGATTGTGTCCCACTTGTTGTTGATTCTTCACAAAAAAATACAGTTTTATATCTTTATGTTTGAAGCCTGAAATGTGGCAAAAGGTCGCAAAGTTCAAGGGGGCCGAATACTTTCGCAAGGCACTGTAACTCTGAATTACGCATATAGTAATACCTGTTTCTTTGTTAAGAACTTAACACAGGAAGATATCCTTTCTATTCAGCTTTGTTTCAATTGTATTCTTCATAATATAAAATAATGCCACAAAATACTAAGCAAATCTTGTCTGCTAAATGAACTAGTGTAGCCCACAGCCATATGGCATAGCCAGAGCATGGCCTAACATAAGGACAACTCAGAGTATGCTATTCTGTTCTTCTGAAATAGACTACATTTTCTTCATACCATGTTTCTTTAGACCTGTCTAAAAATAAATAATGTGATTTATTGTGATGGTGTAGGCTATATTACATGGATATATTGGACTTTCTAAGATGTAGATGTTCCAAAGGTCTGCATCAGTGGCTTGTAAGCTATATGTGGAAGCCATGAGATGCTAAACGTGTTTATGTTAATGAATGGTCAATTACAGTGAGACCGGCAGTTATTTGCTTGACAATCACCGGCTGACAAAATGTCATGACCGCCACAGCCCTACTCAGGAGGCTTCTAAACAGTGTGCCGGTATAATTGTTTTAAGATAGAGCCAGATATAAAGAAATACATCCTCTGTACTGTCTGCACTATAGTCTGTTCTAAGTACCAATGTAGACTCAGTACCAACAGTACCAGAGCCCAGATGCCCAGCAGACAGACCTAGAGATGTACTAGAGGCCTTCAACCTCCCTCATAGAGACTCCCTGAACTCAAAGGAGGGAAGGGGAGACTTGGTAGTATTACGTTATGACTGTAGTGGAGAAGAGAGGAGGAGTGTCCTTGGGCATAAATAACACTTGTTCCCCTACTAAATGCCTCCCTGTAAAATCATCAGAGGAAAGAACGATGAACCATGGTCGTTGGGTGCTTGCATTCATTCATTTGTTTGTGTGTGTAGTGAATGTAGGGGGTGTGCCCTGAATTGTAATTATGAGTAATAACCAGGTGGGCTCTCCACCCCATGATTATGGCACATCACCTGGTGTGAGGGACCACACACCCAGCACACCTGTCCGTCACCTACCTTCTTTAGACACAGAACCAACCCATGTCAAAAAGGTGTGGCCGATTCTTCACAACTTATAGAAATGTGGAGGTGCTAGTCACCAACCGTAATGAAACAATACACACACTTCAATGTGTGGATCTATGCTTGTTAGGCAACTATAACATATTAGCATTTCAATATGTGTGGAAAGGAAAGGGGGATACCTACTGTATTCAGTTGTCCAAATGAATAGATTCAACTGAAATGTGTCTTCCGCATTTAACCCAACCTCTCTGAATCAAACATACAGTAGATTTGATGTTTTAATGCTCTGTTCAGATAAGTATGTGGGAGCTATCTATTTGTCATATTAGTAGTTAATACATACTGTACGTTACAGTTAGTTAATATATCGATGTGTGCATTGTTAACCGAGAGCAAAGGTTTGAGTAGCTTGTGATGGTTTGCATAGTGTGTGTGTTTACTTTGACAATGTAAGTATTTTACGTTACATGTCTATAAAGTATATTGAATTGAACATTTAATTGAAGAAATGCTCATTCGATTATACTGTAGGAACGGCAATACCCCAGAGTATTGACTTGAATTATATGAGTCCTCTAAGGATTTCTAAACAAACTCCAATAACCTTATCCCTCTCTCTTTCTTTCTCTCTCGTTCTCTCTGTGTGTGTGTGTGTGTGTGTGTGTGTGTGTGTGTGTGTGTGTGTGTGTGTGTGTGTGTGTGTGTGTGTGTGTGTGTGTGTAACAAGCCTGGAGTGTTAAAAGTTTTTAAAGAAAATATATTTACTGTCCATATTGGATTCTTCTGCTCTGTGCTCTTTTCCAGGCTTACCGCCACACACACACAAACACACACATGCACACACACACTCTCTCTTTGCGGTGATCTCCTCAGGTGTTCTTCTCCAGGCTTACCTCCACATGCTACAGTCTGGCTGAAGCGAGGGAGGGAGGAAGGGAGGGGATAAGGAATGAAGAGAGTAGGTTCCTGAGTTAATTAGCAATTAAGATCCCATCATGCTTAGGGTCATCTATAAAAAAGCTGGGTATTTTGGCTACCATGGCTATGCTCCTATAAGATGACCAGCCAGGTTCAAGATCGATGTCGAAATTGGACCTGAGGATCAGAATGTTGTGCATTTAAACACATATTTTTTATTTTAACCCTATCCCGAACCTTAACCCTTACCGTAACCATTTTGAATTAAATATTTGAGTCATTTAGCAGATGCTCTAATCCAGAACAATTTACAGGAGCAATTAGGCTAAATTGCCTTGATCAAGTGCAGGGCATCTCTCTGGGCCCTCTTTCTATTGTTACCAATGACCTGCCACTTGTAAGGTTCTGCTTTTCTTTTCTTAGTCAATCTTGTGTTCTTTTTCTTTGTGTTCTGGAACTTAGCCCTGTCTTTCATTTTTGTTCATTGATTTCACCTGTGTTCCTTTCTCACCTGGTCTCATCAGCTCCCTATTTAGTTCAGTTCTTTCTGTTTGTATGGTGTGAGGTATGTTTCCAGATGTTTGATGCCATTCCATTTGCGCCGTTCTAGCCATTATTATGAGCCGGTCTCCCCTCAGCAGCCTCCTATGGCCTAAACTTAATGTTTTAGCCCTATCCCAAACCTTAACCCTTAACCAATGAGTGCCTAAACTTAACCCTTAACTTCTTTGAGAGCTTGTTGAGGATGACAATGCCCCCATCTATAGGGCATGAGTGATCTCTGAATGGTTTGATGAGCATGATAATTATGTCAACCCTATGCCATAGCCTTCTCAGTCACTAGATCTAAACCTAATTGAACACTTATGAGAGATTCTGGAGTGACAGCGTTTTCCACCACTATCAACAAAATACCACATTACGGAATTTCTTGTGAAAGAATGGTGTCGTATTAGACTAAACATATGTGTTTTGATGATGTTGAAATGGTGCTGGAATAGTGGAGGCAGAACCTGTTTTCTTTGCGACTTGAAGCAATTCTCCGTGGTTCTAAATCATTAGTTGATTGGTAGTCCAAAAATGTCAGAAACATTAACTTTCTTGACCATGCTTTAGGTCATGTAACTGTTTGTTTACATGCAATATGCTTTGTGGACTTCACCAGACAGAGGTTGCTCTCCGGTTTTGTGATGAAAAAAAGGTGTGGTTGAATTTATTCTGCCACTGTCTTATTGTCTCGGCTTTAGGCTTATATATTACAATCGCAAGGCATATGAACTAACAGGTTATAGAGCAAACAACGCAATGGCTTTTTTCTGGCTTGACTTCCACAGTGAGTAGGGGGTAGAAGAGGGGTTGATGATAGAGAGAGACGGGGGGTGAGAGTAGAGGGTGCTGATGATAGAGGGCAGAAGGGTTAAGAGAAGGTGAAGGACAGTGCAATAAAATAAAAAAGAGGACAAGGACATATGACCATAGATGATTGGAGCAATGAAACAGAATAGGGGACGAAAGCAGTTTGAAGGGTCAGGAGGGGAGGGGATGGAGACAGAGGTGGAGGAGGAAGAGAGAGGAGACAACTGTGTGGAAGAGAAAACATTTTGGAGAAATGAGAGGAGATAGAAGAGACAGAGGAAAGAGATGGCAGAGTAGAGAGAAAGAGAGAGCAATGGATAAAAGAGAAATTAGTAGAGGATGTTATCTTTTTAATGAGATTTATTGCTGTTCCTCAGAATTCTAATTACTCTAGCCCTTTAGAGGGGTCTCTGACCTCACTACTCATTACCCTACCACTTCCTGCCACCTGTCTGGCACCACGCACACACACACGCACAAACAGACACGTGCACACACGCATTCAGACACACGTACACTCTCTCCTCTCTCTTCACTAATCTCTCTCTGTTATCTACCCTACAATTGAACCATAATAATGGTTTTCCTTTTTACCAACATGTGCATCATACAACAGCTGGACAGAACAGAGAGAGAGAATACATGAAACAGACAGGTAGATGACTAGAAGTAAAGGATGAGGAGGAAGAAGAAGATAATCTAATCACGGTATTCTGCAATTAGTTACAAGGAGCCTCATCTGCACGCACCTGTGACTTCCTCGCCGTACAGTGGAGTAACCAGTGATGTCATCCAAACCTTTTGGGTCTGGGGCTGAGACTCTGAGATAGAGGTTCAGTCAGATGGGAGGTGAAGGAACACTTTAGCCATGGTCATGATACTATCTCTGTAGTCAACTCAAATTACACAAACTACTACTAGTGTAGTACCTGTAGTAGAGTGTGTGTAGCAGTGTAGTAATTGTATTAGTGTAGAACTTGTAGTAGTGGGTGTGTAGTAGTGGTGTGTAGTACTTGTAGTAGTGGGTGTGTAGTAGTGTAGTACTTGTAGTAGTGGGTGTGTAGTAGTGTAGTACTTGTAGTAGTGAGTGTGTAGTGTTGTAGTAGTGGGTATGTTGTACTTGTAGCAGTGGGTGTGTAGTACTTGTAGTAGTGGGTGTGTAGTGCTTGTAGAACTTGTAGTAGTGGGTGTGTAGTAGTGTAATACTTGTAGTAGGGTGGGTTTAGTAGTGTAGTACCTGTAGTAGTGGGTGTGTAGTACTTGTAGTAGTGGGTGTGTAGTAGTGTCATACTTGAAGTAATGGGTATGTAGTAGTGTACTTGTAGAAGTGGGTGTGTAGTAGTGTAGTACTTGTAGTTGTGGGTGTGTAGTACTTGTAGTTGTGGTTGTGTAGTTGTTGGTGTGTAGTACATGTAGTAGTGGGTGAGTAATAGTGTTGTACTTGTCGTTGTGGGTGTATAGTAGTGTAGTACTTGTAGTAGGGTAGTAGTGGGTGTGTAGTAGTGTCATACTTGTAGTCATGGGTGTGTAGTACTTGTAGTCATGGGTGTGTAATACCTGTAGTAGTGCAGTACTTGTAGTAGTGGTGTGTGTAGTAGTATAGTACTTGTAGTAGTGGGTGTGTAGTAGTAGTAGTAGTAGTGGAACACAATGTGTAGTAGTGGTGTGTGTAGTAGTATAGTACTTGTAGTAGTGGGTGTGTAGTAGTAGTAGTAGTAGTGGAACACAATGTGTAGTAGTAGTAGTAGTGGCAGTAGTAGTGGTAGTAGTAGTAGTAGTAGTAGTAGTAGTAGTAGTAGTAGTAGTAGTAGTAGTAGTAGTAGTAGTAGTAGTAGTAATAGTGGAACACAATGTGTAGTAGTAGTAGTAGTAGTAGTAGTAGTAGTAGTAGTAGTGGAACACAATGTGTAGTAGTAGTAGTAGTAGTAGTGGAACACAATGTGTAGTAGTAGTAGTAGTGGAACACAATGTGTAGTAGTAGTAGTAGTGGAACACAATGTGTAGTAGTAGTAGTAGTAGTGGAACACAATGTGTAGTAGTAGTAGTAGTAGTAGTAGTAGTGGAACACAATGTGTAGTAGTAGTAGTAGTAGTAGTAGTAGTGGAACACACTGTGTAGTAGTGGGCCGACGTGGCAATGCCCCCATACAGAAACGGTTTGTTGAGAACTTAACTGGTCTGCACAGAGCCCTGACCTCAACCCCATCGACCATCTTTGGGATGAATTGGAATGCTGACTACAGGCCAGTCCTAATCGCCCAACATTAGTGCCCTACCTGTGGCTGAATGAAGCAAGTCTCTGTCAGCAATGTTACAACATCTACTGGAAAGCCTTCCCAGAGGAGCGGAGGCTGTTACAGCAGCAAAGAGGGGACTAACACCATATTGATTGCCGTGATTTTAGATTGAGATGTTCAACGAGAAGGTGCCCACATACTTTTGGTCATGGAGTATATGATGCCCAGGATCTAAACCTATAACATGTGACTGTTCAGGTGGGGCTTCATGTGGTAACATGTGACCATCTACATCACTGACTCAATAAACAGGTCTTCAGTATCCAGTGAATATTTTTCCAATAATTAACACCAAAAACCATATATACCTGTACCCATCTCAGTAGCCTTAGACAACCCTACATATACTTTGTCCATGGGGACTGCTGCACTGTTTACATGTTTGTGCTTCTGGTCCATGTCATGAAACAACATCCATCACTATCCCTTATCACAACAACACATAACATCCATCATTATCCCTTATCACAACAACACATAACATCCATCACTATCCCTTATCACAACAACACATAACATCCATCATTATCCCTTATCACAACAACACATAACATCCATCATTATCCCTCATCAGAACAACACATAAAATCCATCATTATCCCTCATCAGAACAACACATAAAATCCATCATTATCCCTTATCAGAACAACACATAAAATCCATCATTATCCCTTATCAGAACAACACATAAAATCCATCATTATCCCTTATCAGAACAACACATAAAA
The DNA here is from genome assembly GCF_057628025.1 of Oncorhynchus mykiss. NCBI lineage: Eukaryota > Metazoa > Chordata > Actinopteri > Salmoniformes > Salmonidae > Oncorhynchus > Oncorhynchus mykiss. The sequence goes on along the minus strand of NC_143037.1, from coordinate 65,790,666 downwards.
TCCATCACTATCACCTAGCTCAACAACACATAACATCCATCACTATCACAACAACACATAACATCCATCACTATCACAACAACACATAACATCCATCACTATCACCTATCAGAACAACACATAACATCCATCACTATCACCTATCAGAACAACACATAACATCCATCACTATCACAACAACACATAACATCCATCACTATCACCTATCAGAACAACACATAAAATCCATCACTATCACCTAGCTTAACAACACATAACATCCATCACTATCAGAACAACACATAACATCCATCACTATCACAACAACACATAACATCCATCACTATCACCTATCAGAACAACACATAACATCCATCACTATCACAACAACACATAACATCCATCACTATCACCTATCAGAACAACACATAACATCCATCACTATCACAAATCACAACAACACATAACATCCATCACTATCACCTATCAGAACAACACATAACATCCATCACTATCACAAATCACAACAACACATAACATCCATCACTATCAGAACAACACATAACATCCATCACTATCCCCTATCACAACAACAAAACATCCATCACTATCACCTATCAGAACAACCATCACTATCCCCTATCAGGACAGCACATAACATCCATCACTATCAGAACAACACATAATATCCATCACTATCACCTATCAGAACAACCATCACTATCCCCTATCACAACAGCATGTAACATCCATCACTATCCCTTATCAGGACAGCACATAACACATAATATCCATCACTATCACCTATCAGAACATCCATCACTATCCCTTATCACAACAGCAGATAACATCTGTCACTATCCCTTATCACAACAACACATAACATCCATCACTATCCCTTATCACAACAGCAGATAACATCCATCACTATCCCCTATCCCCTATCACAACAGCAGATAACATCTGTCACTATCCCTTATCACAACAACACATAACATCCATCACTATCCCTTATCACAACAGCAGATAACATCCATCACTATCCCCTATCCCCTATCACAACAGCAGATAACATCCATCACTATACTATCCCTTATCACAACAGCAGATAACATCCGTCACTATCCCCTATCACAACAACACCATGCCTCTGCCTTCTTCAACACCTTTATTTCCTCTCATCCCTCACCCCAATTTCCTTGTTATTAGAACCTCTCCGTTTACCTCCACACTATCACAATACTCCACAAATCACTCCTCCTCTACCTCATCACACCACATGCCCCACATGCCTCTCCAATCCCAAATAAGATAATGAATATAATGATTGCATTTACTGTATCTCTATGGTGTGAACCAGTGTTCATTTGTTTTACCCCTTGGGGTACGTTGGGCCAATTGTGCGGCACCTCATAATGACAAAAAATGGAGGTCACTGTGTTCTTGGGGACCTTCAATGCTTCAGAATGTTTTTTGGTACCCTTCCCCAGATCTGTGCAAGCAGGCAGGCACAGCTGCAAAAATAAGCAGTTACACAGACATATACACACAATCCATACAAAACACATACCTGTACACAATCACATTAACCTAATGGGGTTACAATACTTTTTCTGGTAATGACAAGACACAAGTCTTTCGGATTTGCTATCCCTTTTTGAGCAGTGGCTGTGGGAGTCAAAATAAGATCAATGCTAGGTGTGTGTGTGTGTGCAAATCTGAGCATGTGTGTACTAACCTAAGGCTCAGAAAGCTTCTCAGTAATATGGGGATGGAGTGTGGATGCTGATACGTTGTGGTTACCATAGCCCCCTGTTGCTGCCCTCTAATCAGTTTCCTCTTCCACGTGTCCTACAAACAGCCCCAAACTTCACAACTTATTTGTAACTTATTTGAAAGCTCATTACTTTATTACATTGCTCAACGTTTTCTTAACATTTGTCATAATTAGTTAAATCAATGAATTTGCATCCGCTCTCGTCGGACTTCGGCTGCATATTTTCGGCCATTTTATTCAAAAATTTTTGCACGCATCGCCCATTTGCTGAAGAATTGCATTGTGGGCCGTAAAAGCACAGAATAGTGTCCACTGCTTGCATACTCCGTATTATGGAGAATGTAGTACAACATCCTGGAACTTTTGGCATACAACCTATATCCATACGATGACAAATAAGCATACTACATACTCAATTTATGTCACAAACAGTGTGGTTAGTATGAGTATTCAAGCACAGCTCCGATCACATTTGTCATTTGAATAATGACTTAGTGTAGTTGTCAAAATGCGAAAAACAGCAGGTATTTTTAGTCAATGAAATGCCCTTTCATTTTAGTCACATTTTAGCGAGAAAAAAGAAGAAACCCGCACACTGCTCTTGATAGTATCACTTAATAAGCCGTGAGGCCGATACGTAAAGCTTATAAGATACTATCAAGAGCAGTCTGCGGGTTTCTTCCTTTTTCTCATTTTATTAAACTGTTACCGTGCACCTGCAAAACAAAAAGCTCAAGAGTGCAAGTGCCTTTTGAATTTTGAGTCCCATTTTAGTCACGTGAAAATGTTATTGTCCGGGGATGGGGCCACAGTGTCTCCTGACCCCTCCTGTCTCAGCCTCCAGTATTTATGCTGCAGTAGTTTATGTGTCGGGGGGCTAGGGTCAGTTTGTTATGTCTGGAGTACTTCTCCTGTCCTAATCGGTGTCCTGTGTGAATCTAAGTGTGCGTTCTCTAATTCTCTCCTTCTCTCTTTCTTTCTCTCTCTCCGGAGGACCTGAGCCCTAGGACCATGCCTCAGGACTACCTGACATGATGACTCCTTGCTGTCCCCAGTCCACCAGGCCGTGCTGCTGTTCCAGTTTCAACTGACCTGAGCCCTAGGACCATGCCCCAGGACTACCTGACATGATGACTCCTTGCTGTCCCCAGTCCACCTGGCCGTGCTGCTGCTCCAGTTTCAACTGTTCTGCCTTATTATTATTCGACCATGCTGGTCATTTATGAACATTTGAACATCTTGGCCATGTTCTGTTATAATCTCCACCCGGCACAGACAGAAGAGGACTGGCCACTCCACATAGCCTGGTTCCTCTCTAGGTTTCTTCCTAGGTTTTGGCCTTTCTAGGGAGTTTTTCCTAGCCACCGTGCTTCTACACCTGCATTGCTTGCTGTTTGGGGTTGTAGGCTGGGTTTCTGTACAGCACTTTGAGATATCAGCTGATGTACAAAGGGCTATATAAATACATTTGATTTTGATTTATTGCCTCATTAACCTATAGTAAACATAACTCACAGACATATACAGTACCAGTCAAAAGTTTGGAAACCAATTCATTCAAGTTTTTTGATATTTTATTTTTTTACTATTTTCTAAATTGTAGAATAATAATGAAGACATCTAAACTATGAAATAACATATATGGAATAATGTAGTAACCAAAAAAGTATAAAAACAAATAAAAATATCCCTTTGCCTTGATGACAGCTTTGCACACTCTTGGCATTCTCTCTCTCAACCAGCTTCATGAGATAGTCACCTGGTATTCATTTCAATTAACAGGTGTGCCTTGTTAAAAGTGAATTTGTAGAATTTATTTCCTTCTTAATGCGTTTGAGCCAGTCAGTTGTGTTGTGACGAGGTAGAGGTGGTATACAGAAGATGGCCTTGTTGGTAAAATACCAATAAGTCCATATTATGGCAAGAACAGCTCAAATAAGCAAAGACAAATGACAGTCCATCATTTCTTTAAAAACCTCTTCAGTCTACCCCCTCCTTTTTCGAACATTCTGTTAAAAATCGCGCAACATTTCAGCGTCCTGCTACTCATGCCAGGAATATAGTATATGCATATGATTAGTATGTGTGGATAGAAAACACTCTGAAGTTTCTAAAACTGGTTAAATCACGGCTGTGACTATAACAGAGCGTGTGTTTCATCGAAAAGCGCAAGAAAAACTGGTCACTGAAAACTGAAAAAAATATCCATGCGCCACTTGCATGTATTGTTTAAGGGACACCAAATTAAATAGGGCCGAGATTGCAATTCCTACAGCTTCCACACGATGTAGCCAAAAATCCTTTGTGTCATGACAAATAGATCCTTAATTCCGTTCAGCATACAGCAATCGATTTTGGAAGAGAGAAAAAGGGACATTGTTTTCTTGAGTAGCTGCTATTGAATACAGATCGCCCAGTGATCAATTTGATCGCTTATTAACGTTTACAAATACCTAAAGTTGGGTTACAAAAGTAGGTTGAAGTGTTTTGTCAAAGAATATAGGCAACTTATATAATTTTTAAAAATGACGTTGCGTGTTGGAAGAGAGCTTTTTTCCTGAACCAGACAGGCTATACAAATGGATATTTTAGGCATACATGGACGGATTTAATCGGGAAAAAGACCCAATTGTGATGTTTATGGAACATATAGGAGTGCCAACAACGAATATCATAAAAGGTAATGAATGTTTTATATTTTATTTCTGCGTTTTGTGTAGCGCCGGCTACGCTAATTATTTTGTTTACATCCCCTTCAGGTATATTGGGGTGTTGCATGCTATCAGATAATAGCTTCTCATGCTTTCGCAGAAAAGCATTTTAAAAATCTGACTTGTTGGCTAGATTCACAACGAGTGTAGCTTTAATTCAATACCCTGCATGTGTGTTTTAATGAACGTTTGAGTTTTAACGAGTACATTTAGCATTTAGCGTAGCGCATTTGCATTTCCAGGTGTCTAGATGAGACGTCTGCGTCTCAAGTAGGATCAAGAGGTTAAGACATGAAGTTCAGACAAACCGGAGAATTTCAAGAGCATCAAGCGCTGTGATGATACTGGCTCTCATGAGGACTACCACAGGAAAGGAAGACCCAGAGTTACCTCTGCTGCAAGAGTTATCTCTACTGATAAGTTCAGTAGAGTTATCATCCAAAGAAATTGCAGTCTAAATAAATGCTTCACAGAGTTCAAGTAACAGACACATCTCAACATCAACTGTTCAGAGGAGACTGCGTGAATCAGGCCTTCATGGTCGAATTGAAGAAGGGACTTGCTTGGGCCAAAAAACACGAGCAATGGACATTAGACCTGTGGAAATCTGTCCTTTAGTCTGATGAGTCCAAATTTGAGATATTTGGTTCCAACTGCCATGTCTTTGTGAGAGGCAGAGTAAGTGAACGGATGATCTCCGCATGTGTAGTTCCCACATGGAGGAGGTGTGGTGGTGTGGGGGTGCTTTGCTGGTGACACTGTCTATGATTTATTTAGAATTCAAGGCACACTTATCCAGCATGGCTACCGCAGCATTCTGCAGCGATACGCCATCCCATCTGGTTTGCACTTAGTGGGACTATAATTACTTTATCAACAGGACAATGACCAAACAAGGGCTATTTTACCAAGAAAGAGAGTGATAGAGTGCTGCATCAGATGACCTAGCCTCCACAATCACCTGACCTCAACCCAATTCAGATGGTTTAGGATGAGTTGGAACGCAGAGTGAAGGAAAAGCAGCCAACAAGTGCTCAGCATAAGTGGGAACTCCTTCAAGACTGTTGGAAAATAATTCCAGGGGAAGTTGGTTGAGAGAATACCAAGTGTGCAAATCTGTCATCTAGGAAAAGGGTGGCTACTTGAAGAATATAAAATATAAAGTATAATTTGATTTGTTTAACACTTTTTTGCTTGCTAGATGATTCCATATGTGTTATTTCATAGTTTTGATGTCTTCACTATTTTTCTACACTGTAGAAAATAGTAAAAATAAAGAAAACTCTTGAATGAGTAGTTGTTTCCAAACATTTGATTGGTACTGTATACACACACACACACACACACACACACACACACACACTACACAGGCTCTTGCTTATCTTTTTGGAGTGAAGAGTTGTATGGGAGAAAAGCCATAAACCATAAGCCATAAGCCATAAGCCAGGGATGCCAAGTCTGATACATTACCAATTACTGTGTGGAAAACCAATCAGACACACACACACAGTCTGATCTCCTCACACACGCTCTCATAAATGCACATACGTTCACACATCACATGTGCATGCATGCAAGCAGGAAGGCACAGCTGTATAAATAAGCAGTCACACAGATATACAGCTCTGGAAAAAATTAGGAGACCACTGCAAAATTCTGTTTCTCTGGTTTTACTATTTATAGGTATGTGTTTGGGTAAAATGAAAATGCTCTCCTTTCACGTTGATGTTGGGTGACTTTATGCCACTCCTGGCGCAAAAATTCAAGCAGTTCGGCTTTGTTTGATGGCTTGTGACCAGCCATCTTCCTCTTGATCACATTCCAGCGGTTTTCAATGGGGTTCAGGTCTGGAGATTGGGCTGGTTATGACAGGGTCTTGATCTGGTGGTTCTCCATCCACACCTTGATTGACCTGGCTGTGTGGCATGGAGCATTGTCCTGCTGGAAAAAACAATCCTCAGAGTTGGGGAACATTGTCAGTGCAGAAGGAAGCACATTTTCTTACAGGACAACCTTGTACGTGGCTTGATTCATGCGTCCTTCACAAAGACAAGTCTGCCTGATTCCAGCCTTGCTGTAGCACCCCCAGATCATCACAGATCCTCCACCAAATGTCACAGTGGGTGTGAGACTTGTAGGCCTCTCCAGGTCTCACACCCACTGTGAAATTTGGTGGAGGATCGGTGATGATCTGGGGGTGCTTCAGCAAGGCTGGAATCGGGCAGATTTGTCTTTGTGAAGGACGCATGAATCAAGCCACGTACAAGGTTGTCCTGGGGTCGCTCTAAATTACAATACTTTTACTTGGGATTTGGGAGAAATGTTGTCAGTGGTTTATAGAATAAAACAAACACGTTCATTTTACCCAAACATAACCCTATAAATAGCAAAAACAGAGAATCTGATCATTTTGCACTGGTCTCTTAATTTTTGCCAGAGCTGTAAACACTCCCTTACACACACACACACACACACACACACACACACACACACACACACACACACACACACACACACACACACACACACACACACACACACACACACACACACACACACACACACACACACAATCACATTAACCTAATGGGGATACAAGAATGTTTCTGGTAAAGGCTGGACTCAAGTCTTTCTGATCTGCTATTTTAGCAGTGGCTGTGGGAGTCAAGAGAAGATCAATGCTAGGTGTGTGTGTGTGTGCGTGCATGCTTGTGTGTGTCTGAGTCTTTATTTGTCTGTGTGTGCGTGCATGTGTGCACTAACCACAGGACATTAGTGGCACCTTAATTGGGGAGGACAGGCTCATGGTAATGGCTGGAGCGGAATGAATGGAATGGTATTACATACATCAAACACATGGTCTCCAGGTGTTTGACCCCATTCCATTCACTCCCTTCCAGCGATTTATTAAGAGCTGTTCTTCCCTCAGCAGCCTCCACTGATACTAACCCAAGGCTTAGAAAGCTTCTCAGTAATAGGGGGATTGAGTGTTGATGCTGATACGTTGTGGTTACCATAGCCCCATGTTGCTGCCCTCTAATCAGTTTCCTCTTCCACGTGTCCTACAAACAGCCCCAAACTTCACAACCATCACTGTAAATCTCTCAAAATTCAAAGTCAGACATTATTCTTTAAAGTCCGGGTAGTGAAGAAAGAGTGACTTCAGCAGGGTTGTATGAGTCCATGGCAGAACATGATATCAATGATGTGGCACAGTACTTATACTACATTACCTCTGATTAGATGTAATTCCATGACTCTGGATCCAAAGGTTGCGTTTTCAATTCCAGTGATAGACACTATTTTTTGTGTGTTGTTTTTCCCTATCCCAAACCTTAACTATTAATTTAGTCAATTTGGGAGATTAATTGAATTAAAGCGTTGGACTGAAAACCGCTCATAATGTTTCTTGACAATATTTTTAATCATTAACTGCATTTCAAATATTTCACTTCCTGAATCCTCAGATGACATCCTTGACAGGCATGTGTGATTTTTTCCTAACAGTGGGTAATGGAATGTCCAGGTAAACAACTGATTCAACTCATTCACACAGCAAATAGTGGTGACATCTGGTGAAAGGATAGATGCACCGAAGAGGATGGCTGACGTCTGGTGACGTCTGGTGAAAGGATAGATGCACCGAAGAGGATGGCTGACGTCTGGTGACGTCTGGTGAAAGGATAGATGCACCGAAGAGGATGGCTGACGTCTGGTGACGTCTGGTGAAAGGATAGATGCACCGAAGAGGATGGCTGACGTCTGGTGACGTCTGGTGAAAGGATAGATGCACCGAAGAGGATGGCTGACGTCTGGTGACGTCTGGTGAAAGGATAGATGCACCGAAGAGGATGGCTGACGTCTGGTGACGTCTGGTGAAAGGATAGATGCACCGAAGAGGATGGCTGACGTCTTACATCTCCTGACCAACTGTGCTATTTTGTTAGGTTTTTTGCGTTGTTTGTAACTTATTTTGTACATAATGTTGCTGCTACCGTCTCTTAGGACCGAAAATACCTTCTGGACATCAGAACTGCAATTACTCACCATGAACTGGAAGCAGCTTTTCCCTTAACGAGTCCGACGAGAAGGATATATTACTCTCACGGGGAAACAGGCCCAAATCCCCGTCATTTGCATGAAGAAAAGACAGAGGAAAGAGGACGCAGATCTGGCTGCCGTCTGAGAATCCGTAGGCGAGCAAGTAAATAATTTGCTAATATGCAATCGCTTGCTAACATGCAATCACCACACTGCCAGAGAACTGATTGGAAAGCTGCCGCGGTCACCCACCCTCTTCAAAGGGGGAGACACTCTAGACCCAAACTGTTACAGACTTATATCTATCCTACCCTGCCTTTCTAAAGTCTTCGAAAGCCAAATTAACAAACAGACCAACCACTTCGAATCCCACCGTACCTTCTCCGCTATGCAATCTGGTTTCCGAGCTTGTCATGGGTGCACCTCAGCCACGCTCAAGGTTCGAAATGATATAACTGCCATCATTAAAAGACAGTTCTGTGCAGCCGTCTTCATCGACCTGGCCAAGGCTTTTTACTCTGTCAATCACCGCATTCTAATCGGTCAGACACAACAGCCTTGGTTTCTCAAATGATTGCCTTGCCTGGTTCACCAACTACTTCTCAGATAGAGATCAGGGTGTCAAATTGGAGGGCCTGTTGTCCGGACCTCTAGTAGTCTCTATGGGGGTGCCACAGGGTTCAAATCTAGGGCTGACTCTTTTCTTTGTTTACATCAATGAGGTCGCTCTTGCTGCTGGTGATTCTCTTATCCACCTCTATGCAGACAACACCATTCTGTATACCTCTGGCCCTTCTTTGGACACTGTGTTAACAAAACTCCAGACAATCTTCAATGCCATACAACACTCCTTCCATGGCCTCCAACTGCTCTTAAATGCAAGTAAAACTAAATACATGCATTTCAACCGATCGCTGCCCGCACCCGCCTGCCCGAATGTCATCACTACTCTGGACGGTTCTGACTTAGAATATGTGGACAACTACAAATACCTAGGTGTCTGGTTAGACTGTAAACTCTCCTTCCAGACTCACATTAAGCATCTCCAATCCAAAATTAAATCTATAATCGGCTTCCTATATCGCAACAATGCATCCTTCACTCATGCTGCCAAACATACCCTCGTAAAACTGACCATCCTACCGATCCTCAACTTCGGTGATGTCATCTATAAAATAGTCTCCAACACTCTACTCATCAAGTTGGATGCTGTCTATCAAAGTGCCATCCGTTTTGTCACCAAAGCCCCATACACTACTCACCACTGCGACCTGTACGCTCTCGTTGGTCGGCCCTCGCTTCATACTCGCTGCCAAACCCACTGGCTACAGGTTATCTACAAGTCTCTGCTAGGTAAAGCCCCGCCTTATCTCAGCTCACTGGTCACCATAGTAGAACCCACTCGTAGCACACGCTCCAGCAGGTATATCTCACTGGTCACCCCCAAAGCCAAGTATCTCTACTTGCACGTTCATCTTCTGCACATATATCATTCCAGTGTTTAATTGCTAAATTGTAATTATTTTGCCACTTTGGCCTATTTATTGCCTTACCTCCCTAATCTTACTAGATTTGCACACACTGTATATAGATTTTTCTATTGTGTTATTGACTGTACATTTGTTTATCCCATGCATAACTCTGTGTTCTTTGTGTCGCACTGTTTTGCTTTATCTCAACTGGCCTTCCTGGTTAAATAAAGGTTATATTTCAAATAAAACATAAAGTTGATGTACTAACTAAACTGAGTAATCAAATTAATCAAACGTTTCAGTGCAATCAACCCGTTCTTGCATGTATTCACATTGTAGCTCTTTTTCCCTATGATCAATCACAGAAGCGTTCTAGATATTGTAATATCTCACAGCATGTACCCCCTATAGGTAGATGCTACTAGATTTCAGAATAAGTTGTATGTCTATTAATGGACACAATGAAATACTGAGAGCTTGGGGTGCCAGGCACTCGATAACACCTAATACCACCCACACAAGCCCTATTATATTTCCATGGTACAGACAATCAGTGTCAATGTATAATTGAAAAGCTCCAGCATTAGCCCCAGTAATACAGTTTTGAAGGAGGAATGAAACGTGTCCTGGTTAGCCCCAAGATGTATCTATGGACAGGAGGGATGTGCTAGTGGGATGATATGACACAGAGAGTTATGACATGGACAGGACTTTACCTCCATTCACTACAAAGCACCTGGTCCTTAGCTGTGGGACAATGTGGTCAGAGTCTCCCTATGGTGTGTGTGTGGCGGAGTTAAGTGACTCGGTTACATGCGGTCTCCACTCTGCAGTAGTACATAATGGATGTGAACAGTCAAATGAAGACAGGACGCCATGATGTCCTCTGGGAACAAAAATGTTCCCCAAAATGTAGGTTGCATCTTGATAATGTGGGCATGGCTGACTTTGTGACAGGAGACTATATGAAGTCAGAAACTGGCCATTTACAAAAGTCCCTCTCTCTCTTTCTCTAATGTGAGCATGGCTGACAGTGTGACAAAAGACAATGTGGGTCATAACCTTTGAATTTACACAACTCACTCACTCACTCAATCTCTCTCTACTGTTCCCTCCCTTCCTAGCAAGCCACTGCACTTTGCCATCATGTTAGGTAAGGGCAATTTGACAATGATGCAAATTCCAAGGTTACCTCATAAGTTCATCTCTGCAAACGCTTGTCAGGACACTTTGAATATTCACTCAGAGATGCTGCGCTGTGGGAAAACAGCAAAATTGCACACAGGCCTGTTTATTTATGTATTTACTTATATCCTTAGCAAATCATCCGCTTAGAGCAGGAGTCAAGGGTGGCGTGTTTTCACTCACTGTAACGCAACTCAACATCATGGAATTAAAGCTGAGTATGTAAATGATGCATGGTCGCTGTACAGTTGTGCTCCTGAGGCATTTTAGAGGGATCTGCTGAGCTGTGAGTTCCTCTGTGCTAATATGGGTGACCATGTTCACTCCTCCTGCTTTTTATTCAAGAACAAGGGGCATTGACCCCACGAAGTCCATACATATCAATCATGGATAAAGTGCTAGATGTAATCGATAGGGTATAGGTCTTTGGAGATGTGGAGAGAGGAAGAGGATGTCAATCATGGTTAGATTAGTCTGGGTATCTACAGTAATTGATGGCACGTGTCCTCTTCTGTCATTTAGAGGCCTTCTCCAGCTCAGTGTGTGTGTGTGTGTGTGTGTGTGTGTGTGTGTGTGTGTGTGTGTGTGTGTGTGGGAGGGGGGGGGGGGTGAAATAGTAAAATAGTTGAAATTGTTGCATGTTGTGTTTATATTTATCCGAGGACCTCATTTTTTTCCCAGCTTTACTATTGCACATTGTGGGTTATATCAATGTTATTGTCTGCATAATTTCTAATACCCCATTTGTTTTTTTCAATATCTGTTTCCTTTATTATTTTCCCCTAATCCTACCAGCCCTCCTCTAATTGGAGTAAAATAATGGACAATAATACTTCTACTTACATCTTATACAAACTATATACATTTCATGGACATGTTATATTTTACATTAGTTATATTAACAGTACCCGTCAAAAGTTTGGACACACCTACTCATTCAAGGGTTTTTCTTTATTTTTGCTATTTTCTAATTTGTAGAATGATAGTGAAGACATCAAAACTATGAAATAACACATATGGAATCATGTAGTAAACTAAAAAAAGTCTTAAACAAATCAAAATATATTTTAGATTTGACATTCTTCAAAGTAGCCACCCTTTGCCTTGATGACAGCTCTATTTGAACCAAATAAATAAAACCCACCCTTCAACTACCCTCAAGCCATTTATCTGTGAAAACCTCATTCTAATTGCCATATATTTTTCAACTGTGCTGTAACGTTTCACAAAAGTTCTAAATATTTATATTGTCATAGTTTCTACCAATTGAAAATTAAAGATTAATATTTTTATAAAATAATTATTTTATTATTGATTGATTGACTGGCTTTCCAAGTCACCCAGCAGTGTTATCTACAGAGGTAGCTCCAGGTAAATGTTGCAATTCTTTCTGAACCTGTAACCAAAGAAAGCTACGGATAAGCAGAACAAGTGTTCTAATGATTCTGTCTCATCGCAGCAAATCTGCATGTCATTTAATGATATCATTAAACAAAGATAATACTTTTTTAAATTTTATAACAATTTTTTTTTGATCAGATGGTTTAACCGTAATATTTGTTGTAATATTTATTCTGTCTTTTAAGGTGGATTCAATTTAAATTGTTTTAAAAATAGATATATTCTGGAGATTATTTTATTTTCAAATAACCAAAAGTGAGAGGTTGCATTCTGAATATAGGGAAAAATTACATTTTTTAACATGGGGTGAGCCATTTGTACTAATCTGCTGGAAAACCAGTTCGGATTTAAGTCCCATTTGTGTATGACGAAGCCTTTAGTAAGAGGTTCAATGCTTTAATATTTAATCATTTCAGCCCTCCGAATATTAATTATATAAATAGGCCAGTTTCATTTTGTCTGGCTTGTCATTCCGAATAAAGTGGAATATTTTTTTCTCATATAATTTTAAAAAACAAGTTGTTCGTTGTAGGCAGGGCTATAAGTAAATACGACTTCACCTTGTTAATAAAAGGTGAATTATTTAGGCTACTTAGTTGCTTGATTCTACATTAGGGAGGCGGGCCAGCAACAGGGTGGTTGCCAGTTCGAGTCTTACTGAACAAATCTGGAACGGTTGTCACCTGGCAACCAGAGGGTATTAATGAAGGATAAAGTAGTCTTCTTCTCAGCAGTAACAACAACCTTCCCCATTAAACAGCCTATGTATAACAGCAGTGGTCAGTGGAGATCACATCCCCTCCGGAGCCACATTAAAATGTTCCAATGCAATGATGATTTAAAAAACAGATCAATGGTGGCCATTAGAATATGCCGGAAGGGGACACCAAGTCTTCACTGATTTATTAATCTTGTGACCAGCTAGAAAGAAACACGGGCAACCTTTATCTAGCCTGCGACACAGAGGCATGTTTTGGAGAAGACGGGGACATCTGGGTTTTTTTGCTAATTATAGGTAATCTATCTATAGATTATAGGTAATATGTCTACAAAGAGATCTTTATAATACAATTAGTGATTTGCAGACAGAGCCAGACAAGGAAGTGTGTAACGTTATACCATGCATTACATTGTTGTTTTATACGTTTCAACGGATATGCAAATAAGATATTTTCAGGGTACTTGGAGTTCTATATGTCCCAAAAGGGATTAAGATGATTTGGTGAGTAATGATTTGTTTTTATTTGGATCCAATTGAGGGTCTGTTCTATTCAGACAGGTTTTGAACAAGTTACATAAGGAAATCTGTGAAGCATAGACCCTTGCATAAGTATCAGCGTTGGTAAACATCCTGTGCATATCATATTTGACATATTAGCTCTCCTTCGAGAATGGCTCTGTCAGAACGAATACTCATCGAATTTAGGTTAGCTTTGCATAAGAGATCATGTAGCTCTTGGCTTTAAAGCCTTCTTCTAAAATGGTATCGCTAATTCATATTCAGAATCACCTCTCTCGAACACAGCCTCTCTATAAAAATGTCTATGCCTGACGTTATTTTATTAAACAGGTTTTTGTTTTTGCTGATTGCAGGGATGAGACTCTGTCACAGTTCGTCTCATATGGCATGAGTCCAGTTCCCCCGAGTTCACTCCTCTCACAGTTCATATGAGTGTAACATGTACTGAAAGACAGCCTTTACACTGTCGATGTACAGTATGTAGTCCTGGGAGCTACTGTACCAACTCAGCCTGGACTCCATACCATGCTCCCACCAGCTCACAGCTCTCTAAAGTCAGTCAGTAGCTGTCACTCACATTAAATACAACTCTGAAGTTTATTTTCTGACTGCATCTTGAATATCACGTTTTCAACAAATGCTGGACTACCAGCGTTTGCAATTGCCAAAGGGTATGCACAAAGCTGGGAGAGAGTACAGTGAGAGAGGGGGATGAAGAGGAGATAGGGAGAGAGCGAAGGGGAGTGGAAGGTGAGAAAAGGAGAAATCGAAGAGAGGAGGAGGGTGAGAGGGGGTGATGGGCGATAGTGAGGTAGTAGTTAAAAGGGAAGGTGAAGTGGCCTAGGGGGCCGGTCAGGTCTGCCTAATGATATATATACACATTTCATTTAAAACACAGACTTAACTAGAATATTCTGCTTCTCCTCTTAACTGCCCTGGAGGTAATTCATTTATCCCCTCATGTTGCTCATTTCTCAAACGCTGGAGTTTTCACTTCAGGAAGGGAGGCGAAATACCATGGCCGCAGGCAAAACTTGTCAGGAGAAAAACAAGTCGAGGTTAATGTTATTATTCCATTCAGACACAATTAATGGTATATTTCTTAGGAACGCATAAGCAATTGAAAATGTCAAGGAGCAAGGCTAAGAAAAACACTTCCAAGTAAATAAGTCAGTAATTGTAGTAATTGTGTGTTTGCCTGTGTAAAGAAGGAAACAGGTAAAATAATTAAATAAAGTCAAGTTTGACAAGTCATCTTTAATTTACTCTTTACCTTATGCACATGGTGCAAATAAGAATTAAAATCAAATTCAAGTTTATCGAAATATGAAATGCTAGATGAGCATGGGTATGGTAGTAGGTGCCAGGTGCACTGGTTTGTGTCAAGAACTGCAATGCTGGACTTTTCACGCTCAACAGCATCAAGAACTGGACTTTTCACGCTCAACAGTTTCCCATGTGTATCAAGAATGGTCCAGCACCCAAAGAACATCCACCCAACTTCACACAACTGTAGGAAGCATTGTAGTCAACATGGGCCAGCATCCCTGTGGAACGCTTTCGAAACCTTGCGGAGTCCATGCCCCAACGAATTGAGGCTGTATTTAGGGCAAAAGAGGGATGCAACTCAATATCAGGAAGGTGTTCTTAATGTTATGTACACTCAGAATACAATATAATATTCCACTTAGCATGCTTTTAACCAAAGCGACCTATTTACATTGTGGTATATAACCTCAGTGGAAAGGGAACCTTCACCCCTTGCATTGCTGGTGCCATGCTCCTACAAATAGGACCAGGTCTATTATGTTTGTTAAAGGTTATACAACTGACTGAGCTTCTCAAACACCTGTTTCTTCTGGCCCTTTAACAAACACATTATATGAGAGCTCCTTGTGGATCTGTCAGCCCAGAGGGGTGTGTGTGTGTGTGTGTGCTGATGGTGGACTCAATCTCTTTGAAATCTGGAAGATGCTCCTCAGTAAAGTGCTATTGTGGATGCTGGTTCACATCTGCTGTGTGTGTGCAACTGTGTGCACATATAGTAAGTGTGTGTGAGGGTGTCCAGAGTCTTTGTGTTTGTGTAATTGATTATCAAAGTGCTGGACCCCAGGAATGTGAGAGCTCCTTGTGGATCTGTCAGCCCAGAGGTGTGTGTGCATGTGTGTGCTGATGGGGGACTCAGTGCAGAGTCTTTGTGTTTGTGTAATTGATTATCAAAGAGCTGAAGTGATGATATGAGCTCCTGAGAGCCTCTTTGAACTCTGGAAATGCTCCTCAGACAAGTGCTATTGTGGATCCTGGTTCATACTCACTGTGTGCGTGGGTGTGCACCATAGGTATCTTTTTATGCCTATAGTGAATCCCTATGCCCTTCCCCTGGCCTCTCTCCACAGACTGTAACAATATACATATTTATCACATGGTCCTACAGATGAATTCTATTCAACTGAAGATGCTTTGACAGCGAATCACAGAGCGACACCACCAGGTGTAAATATTTAAATATGATAAGATTGTTTGAGTCCCAGCCGAAACCTTTGGCAGCTCCCAACGCTAATCTACACATGGAATCCTTTTCATGGAAGCGTGAGCTGATTGATGCATCAATACCATTTCAGGACGCTCTTCCCCTTAAGCCAGCCTGTTATGTAAAACAGCAGCCTCAGGTTATGACACCAGCACCTTGTATAACTTGACTGAGTGATTATATGTTTGTGTGTGTATGCATCCTTATGCCTATTTGATTAATCCCATATAAGAGTTAAAAGGAAATAGAATGTGTCCTGCGGTTATATAAGCCTCACAATCTGGTGAGTTATGACCTTCATCTGCTCTAATTCTCTCTTAACCTAGCAATGGAGCCAGGTCTATAATCAACTGGTAACCGGTTTAGACAGCCCTGGAGAATCACAACCAATTGGCTGTGTGTGTATAATAGCAGTGTGTGTGTTGGGGAGGACATTGTCTGTGAGATGAATGTAAGGTACATGTAAATAGTGCTCTCCGTGGCAGTGGAAGAGTGATGCATTGAGACGCTCTTTGAAAGCTGCTAAATTGGCATCTCTGAAAGAACCCTCTAATCTGCTTTACTGTGTGTGTGTGTGTGTGTGTGTGTGTGTGTGTGTGTGTGTGTGTGTGTGTGTGAGAGAGAGAGAGAGAGACATGAGTGCAGCGAGCGCACAGACCGGTCAAGATTGCAGTAGTGTGGTGGAGAGAGCGGTAGTGTGGTGGAGAGAGCCGTAGTGTGGTGGAGAGAGTCGTAGTGTGGTGGAGAGAGCCGTAGTGTGGTGGAGAGAGCCGTAGTGTGGTGGAGAGAGCCGTAGTTTGGTGGAGAGAGCGGTAGTGTGGTGGAGAGAGCGGTAGTGTGGTGGAGAGAGCGGTAGTTTGGTGGAGAGAGCGGTAGTGTGGTGGAGAGAGCAGTAGTGTGGTGGAGAGAGCGGTAGTGTGGTGGAGAGAGCAGTAGTGTGGTGGAGAGAGCGGTAGTGTGGTGGAGAGAGCAGTAGTGTGGTGGAGAGAGCAGTAGTGTGGTGGAGAGAGCAGTAGTGTGGTGGAGAGAGCGGTAGTGTGGTGGAGAGAGCGGTAGTGTGGTGGAGAGAGCAGTAGTGTGGTGGAGAGAGCGGTAGTGTGGTGGAGAGAGCAGCAGTGTGGTGGAGAGAGCCGTAGTGTGGTGGAGAGAGCAGTAGTGTGGTGGAGAGAGCGGTAGTGTGGTGGAGAGAGCAGCAGTGTGGTGGAGAGAGCCGTAGTGTGGTGGAGAGAGCAGTAGTGTGGTGGAGAGAGCGGTAGTGTGGTGGAGAGAGCAAACTTGACAGCTTACAAGCGTGACTTTGGGCGAGCAGAACATCATTACCGCAGATGAAATGAAAATATCTGAAACAAAAAAATATAGAACCATAAGCAAAGAAACACGTTTCAAACATGTAATGTTGGGGGGGAAAGTACCAAATTATCCAGAGCCATCTATTTAGCTTGCTAGCCAGCTTGAACAGTAAGCACTGAACGATTTGGCAAATCCAGCTTCAACTCCATACATAAGAAAAGTAATTGGGAAATAAATTAAATAGCTATACTATACCTTGAGTTGAGTGACATCTACTTGTTAAAGTTAGGTGCATTCGTCTGTAAGGCGAAAAGCAGACAGTCAGCACTAGCTAAGTAACACCGTAGTCTACCTCTAGCTAATTGTTTATCTTCACCTTTCCACAATGTGTTACATGGGGTTTTCTTGATATGAGAGACTCAACCACGACAAAGTACAAAGGGGATAAACATACACTACTGTTCAAAAGTTTAGGGTCACTTAGAAATCCCCATTTTTTGGTCCAATTAAATAACATCAAATTGATCAGAAAAACAGTGTAGACATTGTTAATGTTGTAAATTAATATTGTAGCTGGAAACTGCATATTTTTTAATGGAATATCTACATAGGCGTACAGAGGCTCATTATCAGCAACCATCACTCCTATGTTCCAATGGCACGTTGTGTTAGCTAATAGCGATCCATTAGCCTTTTAAAATTATAAACTTGGATTAGCTAACACAACGTGCCATTGGAACACAGGACTGATGGTTGCTGATAATGAGCCTCTGTACGCCTATGTAGATATTCCATAAAAAAATATGCAGTTTCCAGCTACAATATTAATTTACAACAATAATAATGTCTACACTGTATTTCTGATCAATTTGATGATATTTTAAACAAGGACATTTCTAAGTGACCCCAAACTTTTGAACGGTAGTGTAGATGAATTTGTCCAATAGAAACTCTCGTTTGCAACTGTTGGACTAATGACCACACCCTAGATCACCTCAACATTTTCTTTCAACATGTGTGCACCTACAGTATGTTGTAAACTTTCATTCATAGACTTTCATTCGTAGATTATTGTCCAGTCATGTGGTCAAGTGCTGCAAAGAAAGTCCTAGTTAAGCTGCAGCTGGCTCAGAACAAAGCAGCATGTCTTGCTCATTGTTGTAATCATAGGACTAATTCTATGCATGCCAGTCTTTCTTGGCTAAGAGTTGAGGACTGACTGCATCACTTATTTTTATAAGAACCATTGTTAAAAAATCTAAATGGTTTGCATAGCCAACTTACACACAGCTCTGAAACACACACACACTTACCCCACCATACATCTTTTCAGTCCACAAATCCAGAACAAATTCCAGAAAGTGTACAGTGTCAGAGACATTGCATGGAAATCCCTTCCATCTCATATTGCTAAAATGAACAGCAAACCTGGTATCAAAAAACAGATAAAGCAACTAACAGCAAACCTCTTCCCTATGTGACCCAGGTCTTTGGTTTGTATGTATTGATATGTAGGCTGTGTGCCATTTTTTTAATGCATGTACTACTGTCCTTGAGCTTTTGTCTATTAATGTTCAATATTATGTCTTGTTTCATGTTTCGTGTGGACCCCAGAGGAAGAGTATCTGCTGCTTTCACAACAGCTAATGGGGATCCTAATAAAATACCAATATGAACGTAACAAGGAATAGGTGGAGTATGGACATAATGTGGCTGTGATCTAACAAGTTCATTCATCATACACTAGGTCCTGGCCATCATTTAATATATCCCAATAATATAATGACTCTGTTGGGAATAATGTGAGTAAACATACTACTGGCATAACGATGATAACATTGAAAGAAAGAAAAAGGACTAGTGGGCTAGTTCAGAGACAGTGCAGGAATTGAGATGAAGGCAGGATCCAATATTTAGGTTATTTATTTATCCCAAGGGCACACACGGATTTTACATTTTATGGAAACAAGGGGAGAACCTGCTACACTAACTGAAATGAATATAATTAACCAGGCAAACTTAGGTTGACATGTTATTATGGTACACAGCATTCACAGGAGGACTGAGGACAAAGTAATGCCATGCATTCACCAAACATTTAACTGAGGAAAACAGATTTGTTTTATAGTTATTGTCTGATTGGGAACTTCCGATGTTTGTCACATTACAAGACTTTAGCTTGAGAAATTTGAGAAAAGTGGCAATGGTCATCTTGATAATCGTCTAAAATAACACAAGACATCTGTAAATAATTGTAATGTTTCTTGAGGAATTCTTAAATCGCACAATTTTACATCTAAGTAAAGTGTTTGATGCAGTATTTATCAAGTGAAAAAGTGCGTGAAAATATTTCGCAGAATGACAAACACTTCATTGAAGAATCCCTTCTGTTGACCAATCACTGATCAAGGGACATAGACTTCGGATTGCCTCGAGAAATGTATGCAGGCACTGTTCTAAAGTGTTTCAGATGGGAAGCATGCAGATGCCTTTAGAATCAAATCAAATGTTATTGGTCACATCACATGCTTAGCAGATGTTATTGCAGGTGTACCAAAATGCTTGTGCTTCTAGTTCTGACAGTGCACAATATCTAACAGCTAATATCTAACAATGTCACAACATATACCCGATACACACAAATCTAAGTAAGGAACGGAATTAAGAATATATAAATATATGGATGAGCAATGTCAGAGCGACATAGACTAAGATACAGTAGAATAGTATAGAAACTAGAAGTACCTCAAGGTCAAAGGCGACTCACAGGTCGAAACATGACATCCTCGGCTTCGTGGGTATAGTGGTCTAGGGCGATGAAGTAGAAGCCTGACTCCACCTTGTCAGACATATGTTCTCTTCACACTGGCCCGTATCCTGAGAACAACTGCAGTGGGAGAGACAATTTTCTGGAAATTTCACAGACAGTTTGTCACGCTGGTGTAAAGGATTGAGACTGGCATAGGGATACATCTGGGTTTTTAATAGACCCAATACAAACACAAAACACTGGGATGTACCCAAACAAAGAGCGAGGTCAAACCTCGTAGAACTACACGGGACCCGTAATACACAAAACACGCAGCACAGGCTGAGACACCACAAACCTGTAGATACTCACACAACCAACGGACATGGGAACAATAATCCACAGCCCAATGGAGAAACAAAGGGAACAGTTATATAAATACAATCAGTGGGAATGGGAACCAGCTGTGCGTGATGGCATAGTTCAGTGGAGCCTAGAAGGCCGTTGACCTCCGGAACTGGTGAGCAGAATGAGCAGCAGTACCGGGCAGGATCTGTGACAGAGTTCAATGGAGTTGAAAAGTTTTAACATCTTAGTGTTGCATTCAAGGTAACAGTCCATTCAAAGATTGCTGCTGTATCAAGAGGAAATTATGGACAATAATTTAGCCAAATAAGTGATAACATACTATGTGGGACTGAGGGGAGCTGTACCAATCCACGCCACTCGTCAGTCAGAATGGCTCAGAATTGAACAGCCTGCTGTCATTCCATGCCCAACCCTCGTCATGAAGAGCTATCCTCCTATAGGTTTTCTCTTCATCCCTTACCTAACCTACTTGTACACATTCAGTATCTAATAATCCTCTGTATAGAACCAACTTTCCAACCAAACCTACAGCAGCTGGTCAATAACATGTCACCCTCTCTACGTGACAAATGTCCTAATAACTATGCCTCCATACAGCGTCAAATAATTTAGAGGAACTCTCAGTACCACTAATGATTAAGTTATGAGGGTGATTGATAAAAGTCATGGTTACCCACAGGAAGTCTCCAGAGGGCTGTACATAGAGGAGAGACACGGCACTTAGAACTCCTATATCTCTTATCGCTGACAACTAAGCAGAGAACAACTTCTCCACCACATAGTGGGCCTGCATGGAGAGAGAGAAGAGGGAGAGAAGATGGTTAGAGGTCATTTGCTTTTATTTGAACTGCAGATAAACTGCAAGAGTAAAAGTAGTCAAATCTGTATTTCAAATAGACTGTATCTCAAAGTATGCAGTTTACAGTTTTAACTATTTAGCCAAACTCTCTTGATCTCTCTTAGCACCCCTACACCCCATCTAAATCAAGGGCCTCTTCCCCAGTGAAGGCCTTCCCTGTCTGTTCTCACCCTGCCTCTCCATCTTCTGCCATGCCAGCCCAGTCATGCTTGTCTTACAAGTCTTCCTTCCCTACTAACCCCTCGTTAACTTAGCTGGCTAGCTACAATGGTCTTGGTTAAACCAAAGATGTTATATGTGGTTAAACATTAGCAGTGTGGGCCGTCCCTATCTGTTCCCACCCTGTCGTTCCATTCTCCTACACCCCCTCCCAGTCAAGCTGACGCTAACCTAACTTGCCTAATCAATAGCCTGTTTAATAAAAGAAGATCAAATAACTAGCTACCTACTTAAATTTCAACATTGAAATCGTAGTTGATTAGTCGGTTGGTTAGGTTCTCTACTGAAAACCTAAAGAACTTACCTTTTCATCGTCGACCATTGTCCCTACTTCACCACCACCATCATTTTGCCTTTCACTGTCAAAATAGATTTTTCAGTTGATAACACAGCCACCAAGTCAAAATTGGCTGTATTGTAAAATTAATGAAAACAAAAATGTGCTTTTTCAAGGTTAGGGTTAGGCATAAGTTTAGCAGTGTGGTTCAGGTTAGGGTTAGGTTTAAAATAAAATTTTAAGAAGAATTTGATTAGAAATAGGCTGGGTTTAGCCAAAATAGGGGTGTTAACCCTGGTTTCATGGCTAAATTCCCAACCTGGCCCCATTTCATCATGACCACCTAATCATCACCCTTATTCCTAATTGGCATATATCACTCCTCACCTCCTCACCTGATAGCTGATGTGTGGTGAGCGTTCTGTCACCCAAATAAAAATGGTCGCCGTGAATTACCCAGGTGGGTCCAATCAATTATTATAATTTACTTTACTTGACAACCAGCGTCATAGCAAGTTATTACACGGTCATAACCATGTCATAATAGCTGACATAGCTTGTTATAATATGGTCATAACACTGTCATGACACATGTATTGAGCTGTTGTCACCCCGTGGGGTCAAAATGATCACAAGAACGGTGAGCAAAAATCCCCAAACCACACAGGGGGACCTAGTGAATGACCTGCAGAGAGCTGGGACCAAAGTAACAAAGCCTACCATCAGTAACACACTACTCCGCCAGGGACTCAAATCCTGCAGTGCCAGACATGTCCCCCTGCTTAAGCCAGTACATGTCCAGGCCCGTCTGAAGTTTGCTAGAGAGCATTTGGATGATCCAGAAGAAGATTGGGAAAATGTCATATGGTCAGATGAAACCAAAATATAACTTTTTGGTAAAAACTCAACTCGTCGGGTTTGGAGGACAAAGAATGCTGAGTTGCATCAAAAGAACACCATACCTACTGTGAAGCATGGGGGTGGAAACATCATGCTTTGGGGCTGTTTTTCTGCAAAGGGACCAGGACGACTGATCTGTATAAAGGAAAGAAAACCTCCTTCCATCAGCAAGGGCATTGAAGATGAAACGTGGCTGGGTCTTTCAGAATGACAATGATCCCAAACACACCGCCCGGGCAATGAAGGAGTGGCTTCGTAAGAAGCATTTCAAGGTCCTGGAGTGGCCTAGCCAGTCTCCAGATCTCAACCCCATAGAAAATCTTTGGAGGGAGTTGAAAGTCCGTGTTGCCCAGCAACAGCCCCAAAACATCACTGCTCTAGAGGTGATCTGCATGGAGGAATGGGCCAAAATAACAGCAACAGTGTGTGAAAACCTTGTGAAGACTTACAGATAACGTTTGACCTCTATCATTGCCAACAAAGGGTATATAACAAAGTATTGAGATAAACTTTTGTTATTGACCAAATACTTATTTTCCACCATAATTTGCAAATAAATTCATTAAAAATCCTACAATGTGATTTTCTGGATTTTCTTTCTCATTTTGTCTGTCATAGTTGAAGTGTACCTATGATGAAAATTACAGGCCTCTCTCATCTTTTTAAGTGGGAGAACTTGCACAATTGGTGGCTGACTAAATACTTTTTGCCCCACTGTATATATATATATATATAGGCTGGGTTTATATATATATAGGCTGGTATATATAAATTCACCATATTAAATGATCACATTGATGTCAGACATGCACCTACCCCAATGCTCTGTTGCTGATGACTGGGGTGAATGCAGGAGCAGATTTCAGGAGAAGGACAAGACACCCTTTTTTTGACTGATGACTGATATAAGGGCATGTACGTGATAGACCAATCTGGCTTACATGATTATGATGGTCATAACGCTTCTTGACAGTCTCATAAAGTGTATTTTCTTCGTCCAAATAAAGTGACACAGGATGGTCATAATGCTTCATGACAGTGTCATAAGTTATAAAAAATATGATTAAAAAGTGACCGTAAAGAATTCATTACAACAACAACAAAGGATTAAAGAAACAAACTTTCAAACAAAGGACACTCTTATGTAGGTGTCATAACCAGCAGTAAAACAACACAATATATGTCACAACAGGTGTAAATATATGTGCCATGACAGTGTTATGACCATACTATGACAGGTTATGACAAGTTATGTCAGCTGTGGTTATGACTGTGTCGTAATGTGTTATGACACTCGATGTCAAGTAAAGTGTTACCATTATTTATAATAATTATGCCTTTGTGTCTGTGTTACCTAGTGACAACCATGTTCATTGGCTAGAATTTTCACCTCTAATAAAATGATAGTAAAATATTGCAGTTGCGAGCGCAAGATACTTTGGTGTGAGACGATAAATCCATGTGAGATGTGGTGTACTTATGAGAGTGCATTAACTTCTGAGTCTTGACATGTACAAAGTATCTCTGAAAAACAACAACAAAAATCTCTGCTATCGGAATTAATATTTTAGTGAAATACAGGCATAATGATCATGAGAACATTGGACTTGGACCATCTCCAGGTAAACTCTGTGTCCATGGCAATCTGGGAAAGAAAAGGCTCAAGTACATATGACAAGTTTCCAGTCATGTGATGGCGAGTCAGGTGATGCTGTAATTTGTGTTACTGGTATTCAGCTAGACTGTGAAAGTTGTGTAATAATTTAAAGGACAATTCCACTCAAAAATATTTTTGTATTTTTTTCATTAGTCCATTGTTGATACAGTTCAAAAATATTTGCATGTCAGCAGTCAAGTTTTCAAGGTACATCAAAATACAGAAACCGTCACAGTACGGTGCGTAATTGCTTGATTGACATGCAAAACATGCAAAACATTTTGGGACTGTATTAACAGTGGACTAATTAAACAAATACCAAAAGGTCGTTTTTGAGTGGTATGTTCCTTAAATGTCCCAAGCTCTGAATTCGAAGAAGGACTAGTCCATACTGGATCTGTATATGTCTTAATATGTTTGGGTGTGAATATGTATGACAGACAGATAGGAAAATATATAGACTAATATGGTTTCAAACAGAGCAGGGATGGACAACACTTGTCTTACCGTCCCAATTGTCTGTGCAAGTTTTTGTTCCAGCTTCTGGTTCAGTCAGATGTCTTTACAGTGGGGGAAATGTGAGAGCTGCCACTCCTCAGAAGACATCCAGGCCCATTCAGTTTGTCACGCCTGCTCCCCCTCTACCCCCCTGACTCGAGGGCGCTGGGCTCCCCATTATTACGCACTCCTGCACACACACCTGCTTCCCTCGTCACGCGCATCAGCAATCATTTGGACTCACCTGGACTCAATCAGAGCTTATTTCCTTCCCCATAAGTGTCTGTCCCCCAGGTCTGTTTCCCACTTTCGCATTAACGTTTGTCATTTTGTTGTGTGCTGACGCTGTTCCTGTGTTGTTCATTGTCTGTTCCTCATTAAACGTTTGACTCCCCATATCTGCTTCTCGACTCCAGCGTTGGTCCTTACACAGTTGGCACAAAACTAGGGGAAAAATGCAGGCATATTTGAACTTTCTCTCACGCTGTCTGTCTATCTTCTCTGCCTCTCTGCCTCTCTGTTTTTCTGTCTCTGTCTCTCTGTCTCTGTGTCTTTCTGTCTCTGCCTCTGCCTCTGTTTTTCTGTCTTTGCCTCTTCTTCTGACTGTCTCTCTCTGTTTTTCTGTCTTTGCCTCTTCTTCTGACTCTCTCTCTCTGTTTTTCTGTCTCTGTCTTTCTGTCTCTGCCTCTGTCTCTCTGTAACTGTCACTGCCTCTATCTGTCTTTTTCTCTTTCCATATATATCTCTCTCTCTAGTGATCTGATATCTAGTGATTTGATAAGCCACTGTTAGTATATTGCTTTGGTGTTAGAGTCATTTGTAGAGATACTTTCAGGTAGTGTACAGAGCTGGCTTTGTTGGTGTTGGTGTGCTGCACACGGCTATTCATGTGGTTGTTTTCTACGCATCCAAAAACCTCTCAACAAACGGCGTCAAAGAAATTGTAAACATCTCATGACTGATATCCAAATGTACCATTCACGGCTATTTTCGGTTTTTGCAAACAATTCGCATGGCAAGTCTGAGCTGTTCAAATTCACATAGTCAGTGAAAAGTTATACATTTTAAGACAGAATGAAAAGTTTGAATCAGCTAAATAAATTCACAATGAAACCAAACCAACAACAAAGAATATTAATTTCAGTAACAAATCAGAGCGACCATGGTCAAATTGCTTTTGCTTGAAGTAAAACAGAGAGGGGAAAAAGTGTTACACTATCCCAGACAATTCTAAAATGTCAATTAGGGTCATTAGATAGTTGCTAAACAAATAACATTTATATGGGGGAATATTCACACATACACAGAGAGCACAAACATGCAGTTAGTCGTGCTGGACACTCAGACACCAAACATGCAGTTAGTCGTGCTGGACTCTCAGACACCAAACATGCAGTTAGTCGTGCTGGACACTCAAACACCAAACATGCAGTTAGTCGTGCTGGACACTCAGACACCAAACATGCAGTTAGTCGTGCTGGACACTCAGACACCATAGAACCCACTGAGAGACCCTTGCACACGCACACACACACACACACCTGAGGCCATATCATCCACTTGGTCAGCACAGGGGACAAACCAAGGCCAAACCCAGCAGTTTCTAGGAAAGGGCTTCAGTTCAGGTTTGATACGTGAAGGTGTTCTGGCCTTCTCTTTCCATAAGAGAGGTACCACATCAAAGAGACTAGAAGACAACAGTGCCGAGGGCTATAACAGTAATTTCTCTCTACCTGGGAGACTAGGACTGTGTGTGTTTGTGTGTGTGTCGTCTGGTCTGCTTCCAGCTACACATTCATGGGTTTGCACCGCCGTCACTCGGTCCTGTCAAGTAATTGTTGTAAACGTACTCAAGATCCTCTCAGCCAATAGTTGTGCCCGAAAGTCAAGTGATGCAGTGTCATTCTTATGTAGGATAATGATTGTTTGGTCTAAACTACACTGTAGTGGCTTAACATATGATGATATTGCTACAGTATGCTACAGTAAATAATTATTAGGAAACAACTTTGTCATCATTAATATGTCGTAAAATTTATTTTAGACAGATGGCAATGCTGTCTTCAGCTAGCAAAGTTTATCAAAAAACCTAGCAAAGCTAACATTAGCTAACTGAAATTTAGTGATCTTTCCTCACTCTTAGATAGCTAGCTAATGTTATGCTACATCTAAAGTCAATCTGATAATATCAAAATTAGGACAAAAAATGTTTCCTACTAATTATTTGCCTACTTTAGAAATGTCCTTGTGTTTCCAAGTCACTATAACAGACTTTAGATGACATCTTAATCGGTGGCAAGTGAGAATGCATTAGAACATTCAGTCAATCACCATCCCTTAAGACAAAACGTGCAACCCATGAATTACAGATGAATTAAAAGTGGTCCTGGGGGACTGGAGCAGATTGAAAGTGGATCGGTGGGGATAGGGGGTTGACAGGGACAGAGAAGGGTGGGGAATGAGGTGTGTGGTGTTGATTTGAGTAGTCAGCAGAAAAAATAGTTAAGCTTTCAGACTGTAAACAGAACAATTAGGGTTACGTGCCTTGCTCAAAAGGGTACATCAACTGCAGTGGCGGTCAGTGCCATTTCAGATGACAGAGGATGATTATTCTCCCATGAAAATGGCCTTATTTCTATTACAACATATTGATTGGATGACTGTCATTCATATTCCATTCACCCAGTTATATGTACAGCGATAGGTTTAGGCTTGATACTCAAATTTTCCCTATACTCATCATGAGGTTGCTACAACCTTAGCCTATGAATGAAAGTTTATAATGTAGGTCGAGAGACGAATTTGATGTGACACGCAGTGACACATGGACAAACTGACATTCAATACCGCCTTGCACACTCTTGCTTGCATCTAGCTGATAGTGCGTGTAATCATTAGTCCAACAATTGAAAACGAGAGTGTCTATTTGACAAATGTAGGTATGTTTATCCCTGTTTTGTTCCATTTGCTTCTGTTTAAGAAACGTTTTTCAACAGAATCTGCGGAATGAATACACTCCTGATCATGCGTAAACACAGTTCACAGTTTCACGGCAGCCATGTTGTATTCCTTCTCACATCTATGTTATGCACTCTCCTCCTTTCACCTCTTTCCTTCACTTGTGGACTTCAATGCACAACACATCAGCAGTATGTGACCAGGCGAAAAAACCTTTCCAAGCCAAACAGCTGCACACAGACTACATCTTTGTAACCATATTAGATAAAGTAATGTCATAGTCAGCATAGCTAATAGAACTAACGCGTTAGTAAACCCACTATTCATGCAGTAAAGTTACAGTGTATAGTCAGTAAGCAGTTACACGGCGGGCCCTGGTGGCAATAAATTAGTAAAACCAAAAGCTTACATTGACTTAGAAGAGTCTGAAAATTGTGTTGGATAGTCATAGCCAGCTAGCTAACATAGCATCCCTCTGTTTGAGCCAGGTGCATGGTTTCAGTAGGCTAAACTAGCTGCATTTGCAAGCTAAGTAAGTGAAACTGAAAAAAATTATGAAATCTCTCTCTCTCTATTTCTCTCTTGCTTCTCCTTCATTTAGGAAGTAATTCATTTCTTCAAAACTGTTCAACTATTGTCTTTTTCTCTCTTTGAGTCAGTTACTCACCACATTTTATACACTGCAGTGCTAACTAGCTGTAGCTTATGCTTTCAGTACTAGATTAATTCTCTGATCCCTTGATTGGATGGACAACATGTAATTTCATGCTGCAAGAGCTCTGACAGGTTGGAGGACATTTGTATTGAAGTCAATGTACTCAGAGGAAGAGGGAAGCTTATCTGTCCTCCGGCTACACCATGGTGCTACCCTACAGAGTGCAAAATAGTGTGTTTTAATCAATTATTTGGGGATCTAGCTGGCTGTCATCCTATACTCTACCCTGTACCTTGCTTTGCCCTATCTACCACAGGAGGTTGGTGGCACCTTAATTGGGGAGAACGTGCTTGTGGTAATGACTGGAGGGGAATTGGTGGAATGGTATCAAATACCAAGTACCTGGAAACCATGTGTTGATGTCATTCTATTTGCTCCATTCTGGCCATTATTACATACCGTTCTCCACTCAGCAGCCTCCTGTGTTATGTACATAGAGAAATGGAACACTGGTCACTTTAACAATATCTACATACTGTTTTACCCACTTTATATGTATATGCTGTGTTCTAGTCAAGGCTCATCCTATATACTGTAACTACTGCTGTACACACTTTTTCTATCATATACTGTCCATACTGTCTATACACACCAGAGTATGTGAGCGGAGTTGAGCGGTTGGAAGTAGCACGTATCGCTCTGGCGCTCCAAATCCTTTCCAAATGCTCTGCTAAAAACCGCTCCATGCTCCCAGGAAAACAAAATGCTGCTCCAGATTCACTCCATTCATTAAAATCACAATTTAACCAACACCCACCTATTTTTGTGACTACCTGGATCTACCATTTGGTTTTGAAGTATTGAAACCAAACCACATCAGTTAAATGAAAAGTATTTTAAAAAACATGAAAAGGTGAATATAAGAAGTGCCCATCATTTCAAATAGGCCACATGTCATATTAAACAGAATATAAACACTCTAAATAGGTCAGGAGCCAGACAGGGAGCCTAAGAAGGAGATTCATTATTTAGGCTACATTATTTCAGTTATTTCGAGGCTATAGGCTACAAAGAAATACATTGTAAAGCAAGTGAGACACACTAGGCTGGTAGGGAGTCAGGGACATTCAGTGCTCAGCATTTAAACAACCTTTTGCTGTATTAAATCATTATAGTCTATAAATTGCGCATATAGACTGTGACTTACTTAGAATTAAATACAAATTACACAAAAAATGCCTTATTAGTCTCAGTCTACAGTGCCTTTGAATTAATTTTTAGAAACACGAGTTAGCCAGAGTCTGTGGGAAGCCCCGGAGTGGGAAGCCATGTGCACAACTGAGCAAGAGGACAAGTACATTAGAGCGTGTCTAGTTTGAGAAACAGACGACTCACAAGTCCTCAACTGGCAGCTTCATTAAATGGTACCCGCAAAACACCAGTCTCAACGCCAACAGTGAAGAGGCGACTCCGGAATGCTGCAAGGAAAAGCCATATCTCAGACTGGCCAATGAAAAGAAAAGATTAAGATGGGCAAAATAACACAGACACTAGACAGAAGAACTATGCCTAGAAGACTCCCGGAGTCGCATCTTCCTCTTTCTATTCTGGTTAGACCGTTTGCGCTGTTCTATGAAGGGAGTAGAACACAGCGTTATACGAGATATTCAGTTTCTTGGAAATTTCTCGAATGGAATAGCCTTCATTTCTAAGAACAAGAACAGACTGATGAGTTTCAGAAAACAGTTCTTTGTTTCTGGATATTTTGTGGAATTATCAATATATCTTGATTAGTTTAACACTTTTGTGGTTACTACATGGTTCCATTTGTGTTATGTCATTGTTTGAATGTCTTCACTATTATTCCACAATGTAGAAAATAGTACAAATAAAGAAAAACCTTTGAATGAGTAGGTGTTCTAAAACATTTGACCGGTAGTGTATATATACAGTGCATTTGGAAAGTATTCATACCCCTTGACTTTTTCCACATTTTGTTACATTACAGCATTATTCTAAAATGGATTATATGGTTAGTATATGGTTATTATAGATGAGAATGTGCCATTCTGTGATTGGAAAATGTGTAAATTAACTAGTTAATATAATATACATATGTCTCATTATTCAATCAGCAATGCCTCATGGTAAGTTCATTTCCAGAGAGCTTCATTCTTTGAATACATGCTCATGATTATATTTTACACATCCTCAAAAAGTTGTCCCAATTCAAATTGAACTTGGGAGGACTAAATAAAATCATATTGGTTATATGTGTCTCTGTGCAAGGTTGCCTGGAACCATGTCCTTGAAACTTCAAGGGGGTACTTAGTGTGTAGTATATTTCCCTGCCGTTGCTTGTTCATGTGTTTCCTATGGCCTGTGTGACTGATGGACAGAGTAATCAAAGTGACTGAGGATGAAGCTGATCTAATGATGGCTGCTGATGGACAGCGTAATCAAAGTGACTGAGGGTGAAGCTGATCTAATGATGGCTGCTGATGGACAGCGTAATCAAAGTGACTGAGGATGAAGCTGATCTAATGATGGCTGCTGATGGCAGCGTAATCAAAGTGACTGAGGATGAAGCTGATCTAATGATGGCTGCTGATGGCAGCGTAATCAAAGTGACTGAGGATGAAGCTGATCTAATGATGGCTGCTGATGGCAGCGTAATCAAAGTGACTGAGGATGAATCTGATCTAATGATGGCTGCTGATGGCAGCGTAATCAAAGTGACTGAGGATGAAGCTGATCTAATGATGGCTGCTGATGGACAGAGTAATCAAAGTTACTGAGGGTGAAGCCGATCTAATGATGGCTGCTGATGTCAGCGTCACTAGGCAGATGTTGTACTGTACAATTAAATATTTGGCAATGTTCGACACTCACTGAATAATTGGGAGCCTAATGTTAAATTATGCTAATTCCAATGTAAATTGTGTGAAATCCCTTATGGGCATTATCCCCCTTTGAGATCCAAATATTAAACAGCGGTATAATTTCTGTACCTAGTTGACCTCCTCTGGCGGGCTGCTGTCCTGTTTTGTTTCTACTGGTCATAGGGAGCCTAATTATACAATTTTGGTAGCAGGTGACCAAGCTTACTGTTGTGAATGTGAACAGCACACTTGTTTCTGTGTCTCTGCCTTTATTGTGTTGAGTGGGAGAAAAAGGTGATGCCAAACTGAGTGGGTTTGAGCGATAGAGAAGCCCATCTGGGCAGACCCAAGGGGATCAATCACTCACACGTAAATTGATTTCACTCTTTTTTGATCCCTCTCTCTCTCACTTACACACATGCAGACATATCCAATCCCCCCCCCCCCCCCCCCCCCCCTGTTCTGGGCAGGGTGGCGGGCTCTTTGAGCCCCACACTTCCTGAAAGGGTGGAAATTTGATCCCATGGTTTATGCTCAAAAGAGCGATTATCCAGGATTACGGGAGCAGATAAATAGAGTCAGTAAACTGCAGTGGTGACCTCCCTATAAATCAGCCACCACTGGGCCAACGCATGCCAGACACAATGGGAGGGATAACAGGAGGGAAAAAGATTACCAAAAATAAAGAGAGAAAGGAGAGACAACTTTTTAAAATATTTATCTGAGTGCAGTTTGACGCTTTGAGCCGGGGATGATTAGGTGGCCAGGGAGAAAGAGTGGGAGCATTTTAATTGACACAGGGAGGAACAGGAGGAAGAATAAGAGGAAGAAAGCGATAAATAAGGAGAGATACTGCTCCTCTGCCCCCATTGCCTCGGGCAGGTGTGACATTTGTTGTGACAGAGAAAGGAGAGAAGAAGACCGTTAATCTGCTCTGCCAGGGAACTCAAATTGATGATCCATTGTTGGAGAGGTAGAGAGAGGTGGGCTTGTTCCCGATCCCTCGCTGCCTTAAACACAGATACAGTTGCATGCAGGTAGACTTACACATAAACACAGTCACTCTTTTGCGCACTCTCTTTCTTTGTATCGCTCTCTCTCTCCTTATGTCTGTCTCCTTACTCTCACTCGTTCTACCTGCCCTCCACTCTCCCTCTTCTCATCCATCTCACTTTACAGTGTATTTGACATCTGCCCTGGCTGTCTGCCTGAGTTTCTGTGAAGGTACAGATGATGTCCTTCAAGTTATTCCCAGGCTCTCCAGCAGCAGTACAGTGGCTAGTACAGTCCTGCGGCTGCTCAGTAACACTTTCTGAGCTCAGGCTTAATAAGAAACCACACTGGGAGGACAAGGCCACTCTGACACCTCTCAGAATACAGTCAAAATACTGACACAATACAGAGAAACACACACACACACACACAGACATACACAGACAGGTATACACACACACACACACACACACACACACACGTTGTACCTCTTTTCCACTTGTGCTCTCTCTCACCACCCACCCGACCCCACACACATTCTTGTTTGCAACCCTCCAAAAATACAGATAGGTAAGACAAGTGTTTGTGAAACTCTGTGGAGTCTTTCCTGACTCCTCCATCCAGACACTTCAATTCAGTTGAATTCAAAGGACTTTATTGGAATGGGAAACACATGTTAACATTGCCAAAGCAAGTAAAATAGAAATGAAAGGGAAATTAACGAGGGAAATAAAAAAAAGGTTAACACAAAAGTTTTAAAAGAATATAGACAGTTCAAATATTATACTGAACAAAAATATGAGCGTAATATGAAATAGATTCAACAAATTTAATGAGTTACAGTTCATATAAGGAAATCAGACATTGAAAAAAATTCTAGGCCCTAATCTAGGGATTTCACATCTGGGCAGGGGCGCAGCCATGGGTGGGACTGGGAGGTCATGGGCCCACCCACTTGGGAGCAGGAGCCAGGCCCAGCCAATTAAAATGTGTTTTTCCCCACAAAAGGGATTTATTACAGACAGAAATACTCCTAAATTTAATTTGGGTGACAGGTCTTAGACGATCCTGCAGGTGAAGAAGCTGGATGTGGAGGTCCTGAGCTGGCGTGATTACACTTGGTCTGCGGTTTTGAACCCAGATGGACGTACTGCCAAATTCTCTAAAACGACGTTGGAAGCGGCTCATGGTAGAGAAATTAACATTCAATTCTCTGTCAACAGCTCTGGTGGACATTCCTGCAGTCAGCATGCCAATTGCACCCTCCCTCCCTCCCTCAAAACTTGAGACATCTATGGCATTTTGTTGTGTGACAAAACTGCACATTTTAGAGTGGCCTTTAATTGTCCCCTGCGCAAGGTGCACCTGTGTAATGATCATGCTGTTTAATCAGCTTCTTGATATGTCACATCAGGTGGATGGATTATCCTGGAAAAGGAGAAATGCTCACTAACAGGGAAGTAAACAAATTTGTGCACAAAATTTGATAGAAGTAAGCTTTTTGTTCATATGGACAATTTCTGGGATCTTTTATTTCAACTCATGAAACATAGGACCAACACTTTACATGTTGAGTTTATATTTTTCTTCAGTATATATTAAATGCAATGTTGTAACAATGTACAATTAGTTGAAGTATGAAAGTGAAAATAAATAAACAGATATTCAGTCAATCAATCAAATGTATTTATAAAGCCCTTCTTACATTAGCTGATGTCACAAAGTGCTGTACAGAGACCCAGCCTAAATCCCCAAACAGCAAGCAATGCAGGTGTAGAAGCACGGTGGCTCGGAAAAACTGCCTAGGAAGGCCAGAACCTCGGAAGAAACCTAGAGAGGAACCAGGCTATGAGGGGTGGCCAGTCCTCTTCTGGCTGTGCCGGGTAGAGATTATAATAGAATATGGCCAAGATGTTCAAATGTTCATAGATGACCAGCAGGGTCAAATAATAATTATCACAGTGGTTGTCGAGGGTGCAACAGGTCAGCACCTCAGGAGTAAATTTCTGTTGGTTTTTCATAGGCGATCATTGAGAGTATCTCTACCACTCCTGCTGTCTCTAAAGAGTTGACAACAGCACGCCTGGGACAGGTAGCACGTCCGGTGAACCGGTCAAGTTTCCATATCCGCAGGCAGAACTGTTGAAACTGGAGCAATAGCACGGCCAGGTGGACTGGGGACAGCAAGGAGTCATTAGGCCAGGTAGTCCTGAGGTATGGTCCTAGGGCTCAGGTCATCCGAGAGAGAGAAAGAAAGAAAGAAAGAAAGAAAGAAAATAGAGAGAGAGAGAGAGAATTAGAGAGAGCATACTTAAATTTACAGAGGACACCGGATGGCATCAAAAGCAGCACTAAAGTCTAGGAGCACGAGGACAGATGCAGAGCCTCAGTCTGACGCCATTAAAAGGTAATTTACCACCTTCACAAGTGCAGTCTCAGTGCTATGATGGGGTCTAAAACCAGACTGAAGCATATCTTATGCATTGTTTGTCTTCAGGAAGGCAGTGAGTTGCTGCGCAACAGCTTTATCAAAATTCTTTGAGAGGAATGGGAGATTTGATATAGGCTGATAGTTTTTTATATTTTCTGGGTCAAGGTTTGGCTTTTTCAAGAGAGGCTTTATTACTGCCACTTTTAGTGAGTTTGGTACACATCCGGTGGATAGAGAGCCGTTTATTATGTTCAACATAGGAGGGCCAAGCACAGGAAGCAGCTCTTTCAGTAGTTTAGTTGGAATAGGGTCCAGTATGCAGCTTAAAGGTTTAGAGGCAATGATTATTTTCAGCAATGTGTCAAGAGATATAGTATTAAAAAACTTGAGTGTCTCCCTTGATCCTAGGTCCTGGCAGAGTTGTGCAGACTCAGGACAACTTAACTTTGGAGGAATACGCAGATTTAAAGAGGAGTCCGTAATTTGCTTTCTAATGATCATGAACTTCCTCGAAGAAGTTCATGAATTTATCACTGCTGTGAAAGCCATCCTCTCTTGGGGAATGCTGCTTTTTAGTTAGCTTTGCGACAGTATCACATTTGGGGGGGGATTGTTCTTATTGTCCTCAATTAAGTTGTAAAAATAGGATGATCGAGCAGTCGGAAGACCTTCCAGTTTGGTGTGGCGCCATTTCAGTTCCAATATTCTGGAAGCTTGCTTCAGAGCTCGTGTATTTTCTGTATACCAGAGAGCTAGTATCTTATGACAAATGTTTTTTTGTTTTTAGGGGGGGGGACTGCATCTAGGGTATTGCGCAAGGTTAAATTGAGTTCCTCAGTTAGGTGGTTAACAGATGTTTGTACAGGAACGCTTTCAAAGATAAATATTGGTTGTATTTACAATGTTGTTTGTGCTTCACTGGTTGCCCTTTTCTTGTGGCAACAGGTCACAATTCTTCCTGCTGTGGTGGTACACTGTTGTATTTCAACTAATAGATATGGGCGTTTAGCAATATTGAATTTGATATCAAATTCTTTATGGGTCTGTGTAATCTGAGGGAAATATGTGTCTCTGATATGATCATATATCTGGCAGCAGGTTAGGAAGTCTTTCTCGGGTTGGGTTTCATTGTGTTGCTGTCCTGTCCTGGGGATTTGTGGGGTCAGTTTGTGTTGCTGTCCTGGGGATTTGTGGG
The DNA here is from genome assembly GCF_057628025.1 of Oncorhynchus mykiss. NCBI lineage: Eukaryota > Metazoa > Chordata > Actinopteri > Salmoniformes > Salmonidae > Oncorhynchus > Oncorhynchus mykiss. The sequence goes on along the minus strand of NC_143037.1, from coordinate 65,754,398 downwards.
GTCAGTTTGTGTTGCTGTCCTGGGGATACAGACATGTCAGAGAGGGGGGAGTCAGGAAGAGATAGAGACACGTCAGAGAGGGGGGAGCCGGACAACTTTCTCACGGTTTCTGGAAGGAAATGCTGTAGGAATGCTCAACCGGTGTCGCTCATTCAGCCGACAGAGCCTTCTCTTGTCTCTACTCCTCCCGTTACAGGGTCTGAGACGCCGAAGCTTCCCACCATTAGCTCTGAAAAATTGAAAACTCTAGTCATTGGCGACTCCATTACCTGCAGTATTAGACTTCAAACGAATCCTCCAGCGATCATACACTGTTTACCAGGGGGCAGGGCTACCGACGTTAAGGCTAATCTGAAGATGGTGCTGGCTAAAGCTAAAACTGGTGAGTGTAGAGAGTATAGAGATATTGTTATCCACGTCGGCACAAATTATGTTAGGATGAAACAGTCAGAGATCACCAAGCGCAACATAGCTTCTGCGTGTAAATCAGCTAGAAAGATGTGTCGGCATCGAGTAATTGTCTCTGGCCCCCTCCCAGTTAGGGGGAGTGATGAGCTCTACAGCAGACTCTCACAACTCAATCGCTGGTTGAAAACTGTTTTCTGCCCCTCCCAAAAGATAGAATTTGTAGATAATTGGCCCTCTTTCTGGGACTCACCCACAAACAGGACCAAGCCTGACCTGCTGAGGAGTGACGGACTCCATCCTAGCTGGAGGGGTGCTCTCATCTTATCTACCAACATAGACAGGGCTCTAACTCCTCTAGCTCCACAATGAAATAGTGGAGTCTGCCACTAGCACAGTCAGTGTAGTCAGCTCAGTTATCACCATTGAGACCGTGTCTGTGCCTCGACCTAGGTTGGGCAAAACTAAACATGGCGGTGTTCGCCTTAGCAATCTCACTAGGATAAAGACCTCCTCCATTCCTGTCATTATTGAAAGAGATCATGATACCTCACATCTCAAAATAGGGCTACTTAATGTTAGATCCCTTACTTCAAAGGCAATTATAGTCAATGAACTAATCACTGATCATAATCTTGATGTGATTGGCCTGACTGAAACATGGCTTAAGCCTGATGAATTTACTGTGTTAAATGAGGCCTCACCTCCTGGCTACACTAGTGACCATATCCCCCGTGCATCCCGCAAAGGCGGAGGTGTTGCTAACATTTACATTAGCAAATTTCAATTTACAAAAAAAAAAATGACGTTTTCGTCTTTTGAGCTTCTAGTCATGAAATTTATGCAGCCTACTCAATCACTTTTTATAGCTACTGTTTACAGGCCTCCTGGGCCATATACAGCGTTCCTCATGGAGTTCCCTGAATTCCTATCGGACCTTGTAGTCATAGCCGATAATATTCTAATCTTTGGTGACTTTAATATTCACATGGAAAAGTCCACAGACCCACTCCAAAAGGCTTTCAGAGCCATCATCGACTCAGTGGGTTTTCTCCAACATGTCTCTGGACCCACTCACTGTCACAGGCATACTCTGGACCTAGTTTTATCCCATGGAATAAATGTTATGGATCTTAATGTTTTTCCTCATAATCCTGGACTATCGGACCACCATTTCATTACGTTTGCAATTGCAACAAATAATCTGCTCAGACCCCAACCAAGGAACATCAAAAGTCGTGCTATAAATTCACAGACAACACAAAGATTCCTTGATGTCCTTCCAGACTCCCTCTGCCTACCCAAGGACGCCAGAGGACAAAAATCAGTAAACCACCTAACTGAGGAACTCAATTTAACCTTGCGCAATACCCTAGATGCAGTTGCACCCCTAAAAACTAAAAACATTTCTCATAAGAAACTAGCTCCCTGGTACACAGAAAATACCCGAGCTCTGAAGCAAGCTTCCAGAAAATTGGAACGAAAATTGGAATGGCGCCACACCAAACTGGAAGTCTTCCGACTAGCTTGGAAAGACAGTACCGTGCAGTACCGAAGAGCCCTTACTGCTGCTCGACCATCCTATTTTTCTAACTTAATTGAGGAAAATAAGAACAATCCGAAATTCATTTTTCATACTGTCGCAAAGCTAACTAAAAAGCAGCATTCCCCAAGAGAGGATGGCTTTCACTTTAGCAGTGATAAATTCATGAACTTTTTTGAGGAAAAGATCATGATTATTAGAAAGCAAATTACGGACTCCTCTTTAAATCTGCGTATTCCTTCAAAGCTCAGTTGTCCTGAGTCTGCACAACTCTGCCAGGACCTAGGATCAAGAGAGGCGCTCAAGTGTTTTAGTACTATATCTCTTGACACAATGATGAAAATAATCATGGCCTCTAAACCTTCAAGCTGCATACTGGACCCTATTCCAACTAAACTACTGAAAGAGCTGCTTCCTGTGCTTGGCCCTCCTATGTTGAACATAATAAACGGCTCTCTATCCACCGGATGTGTACCAAACTCACTAAAAGTGGCAGTAATAAAGCCTCTCTTGAAAAAGCCAAACCTTGACCCAGAAAATATAAAAAACTATCGGCCTATATCGAATATTCCATTCCTCTCAAAAGACAAACAATGTATACGAAATGCTTCAGTCTAGTTTTAGACCCCATCATAGCACTGAGACTGCACTTGTGAAGGTGGTAAATTACCTTTTAATGGCATCAGACCGAGGCTCTGCATCTGTCCTCGTGCTCCTAGACCTTAGTGCTGCTTTTGATACCATCGATCACCACATTCTTTTGGAGAGATTGGAAACCCAAATTGGTCTACACGGACAAGTTCTGGCCTGGTTTAGATCTTATCTGTCGGAAAGATATCAGTTTGTCTCTGTGAATGGTTTGTCCTCTGACAAATCAACTGTAAATTTCGGTGGTCTTCAAGGTTCCGTTTTAGGACCACTATTGTTTTCACTATATATTTTACCTCTTGGGGATCTCATTCGAAAACATAATGTTAACTTTCACTGCTATGCGGATGACACACAGCTGTACATTTCAATGAAACATGGTGAAGCCCCAAAATGACCCTCGCTAGAAGCATGTGTTTCAGACATAAGGAAGTGGATGGCTGCAAACTTTCTATTTTTAAACTCGGACAAAACAGAGATGCTTGTTCTAGGTCCCAAGAAACAAAGAGCTCTTCTGTTGAATCTGACAATTAATCTTAATGGTTGTACAGTCGTCTCAAATAAAACTGTGAAGGACCTCGGCGTTACTCTGGACTCTGATCTCTCTTTTGAAGAACATATCAAGACCATTTCAAGCACAGCTTTTTTCCATCTACGTAACATTGCAAAAATCAGAAACTTTCTGTCCAAAAATGATGCAGAAAAATTAATCCATGCTTTTGTCATTTCTAGGTTAGACTACTGCAATGCTATACTTCCCGGCTACCCAGATAAAGCACTAAATAAACTTCAGTTTGTGCTAAATACGGCTGCTAGAATCCTGACTAGAACCAAAAAATGTGATTATATTACTCCAGTGCTAGCCTCCCTACACTGGCTTCCTGTCAAAGCAAGGGCTGATTTCAAGGTTTTACTGCTAACCTACAAAGCATTACATGGGCTTGCTCCTACCTCAAAATCAAATCAAAATCAAATCAAATTTATTTATATAGCCCTTCGTACATCAGCTGATATCTCAAAGTGCTGTACAGAAACCCAGCCTAAAACCCCAAACAGCAAGCAATGCAGGTGTAGAAGTACCTATCTCTCTGATTTGGTCCTGCCGTACATACCTACACGTACGCTACGGTCACAAGACGCAGGCCTCCTAATTTTCCCTAGAATTTCTAAGCAAACAGCTGGAGGCAGGGCTTTCTCCTATAGAGCTCCATTTTTATGGAACGGTCTGCCTACCCATGTCAGAGACGCAAACTCGGTCTCAACCTTTAAGTCTTTACTGAAGACTCACCTCTTCAGTGGGTCATATGATTGAGTGTAGTCTGGCCCAGGAGTGGGAAGGTGAACGGAAAGGCTCTGGAGCAATGAACCGCCCTTGCTGTCTCTGCCTGGCCGGCTCCCCTCTTTCCACTGGGATTCTCTGCCTCTAACCCTATTACAGGGGCTGAGTCACTGGCTTACTGGAGCTCTCTCATACCATCCCTGGAAGGGGTGCGTCACCTGAGTGGGTTGAGTCACTGATGTGATCGTCTTGTCTGGGTTGGCGCCCCCCCTTGGTTTGTGCCGTGGCGGAAATCTTTGTGGGCTATACTCAGCCTTGTCTCAGGATGGTAAGTTGGTGGTTGAAGATATCCCTCTAGTGGTGTGGGGGCTGTGCTTTGGCAAAGTGGGTGGGGTTATATCCTTCCTGTTTGGCCCTGTCCGGTAGTGTCCTCGGATGGGGCCACAGTGTCTCCTGACCCCTCCTGTCTCAGCCTCCAGTATTTATGCTGCAGTAGTTTGTGTTGGGGGGCTAGGGTCAGTTTGTTATATCTGGAGTACTTCTCCTGTCCTATTCGGTGTCCTGTGTGAATCTCTCTCTTTCTTTCTCTCTCTCGGAGGACCTGAGCCCTAGGACCATGCCTCAGGACTACCTGACATGATGACTCCTTGCTGTCTCGCTCCATCCACCAACGCCACGTTGCATCACAGACTGTCCAGGAGTTGGTGGATGCTTTAGTCCAGGTCTGGGAGGAGATCCCTCAAGAGACAATCCGCCAGCTCATCAGGAGCATGCCCAGGCGTTGTAGGGAGGTCATATAGGCACGTGGATGCCACACACACTACTGAGCCTCATTTTGACTTGTTTTAAGGACATTACATCAAAGTTGGATCAGCCTGTAGTGTGGTTTTCCACTTTAATTTTGAGTGTGGCTCCAAATCCAGACCTCCCATGGGTTGATAAATTTGATTTCCATTGATAATTTTTGTGTGATTTTGTTGTCAGCACATTCAACTATGTAAAGAAAAAAGTATTTAATAATAATATTTCATTCATTCAGATCTAGGATGTGTTATTTTAGTCTTCCCTTTATTTTTTTGAGCAGTGTATATATGTCTGTTTCTCTCTATATATATATTATCTGTTTCTCTTTTCTCTCTCTGTATCTGTCTGTTTCTCTCTATACATTGTATGTTTCTCTGTTTATCTATATCTCGCGCTCTCTGTTTCTCTCTCTATATGTGTATATATATCTTTCGCTCTCTCTGTATATATATATATATATATATATATATATATATATATATATATATATATATATATATATATAATATACATGTATATCTTTCTCTATATATATATATAATATATATGTATATCTTTCTCTCTCTATATATATAATATATAATATATATATGTATATCTTTCTCTCTCTCTCTGTTCATCTGTTTCTCTCTGTCGGTTTCTCTCTCTGTCGGTTTCTCTCTCTGTCGGTTTCTCTCTCTGTTGGTTTCTCTCTCTGTCAGTTTCTCTCTCTGTCTCTCTGTCGGTTTCTCTCTCTGTCGGTTTCTCTCTCTGTCTCTCTGTCGGTTTCTCTCTCTGTCGGTTTCTCTCTCTGTCTCTGTCGGTTTCTCTCTCTGTCGGTTTCTCTCTCTGTCTGTCGGTTTCTCTCTCTGTCTCTCTGTCGGTTTCTCTCTCTGTCGGTTTCTCTCTCTGTCGGTTTCTCTCTGTCGGTTTCTCTCTCTGTCGGTTTCTCTCTCTGTCGGTTTCTCTCTCTGTCGGTTTCACTCTCTATCGGTTTCTCTCTCTGTCGGTTTCTCTCTCTCTCTGTTATTATTATTATTATTATCTGTCTCCCTCTGTTTCACTGCCTTTCTATTTTTTTCACTTCATCTAACTAATAGGGAAGCCGATGCATTTGCTCACCTTCTAACCCGATGAGCTGTTTAGCTGGGGAGCTAATTACAGTGGAAGTGTGGAGCTTTGGGGGTGAAGTGTATCACTGGCTTGGCTTGGTTGTGTATTAGCAGATGTAGACAAGGCCTTGAACTGACTGGGAGTCTGTACTTCCCCTGACACACACTGTACACTTTTCTCTCCTCCCCAGTTAATGGAGAATTGAGGTAGTAAAGAGAGCAAAGACTATGTCCTCAGGATATAGTTTCGAGGAGGGAGGGAGGGAGGGAGGGAGAGAAGGCAGGAGGGCGGAAGAGGAAAGCAAGGGATGAGAGAAAGAGAAGGCAGGAGGGCGGAAGAGGAAAGCAAGGGATGAGAGAAAGAGAGAACAGAGAAAGAGTGAGACTGAGGGAGAAAAAAGAGGGAGAGACAGTAGCAGATCTCCAAATCGTGTTATATTGGGTGATTTTATAAAGAGGTCGTCTCGCAAAGCTGCCCTGACCTCCCCTTGTCCCCCAACACTAATAATGTTAGTGTGTGTGTGTGTGTGTGTGTGTGTGTGTGTGTGTGTGTGTGTGTGTGTGTGTGTGTGTGTGTGTGTGTGAGAGAGAGAGAGCTGAAAATACAGCACACAGAGGCTTACTGTCCCAGCACACACACACACAAGATAATTTACAATTTCCTACACTTGTGCAAGCAACTGAACATACTAACACATGCATTCTCTCTCCTAACTATATCTCCAGAAGCCAGAGTTTAGTGCAGTGCCTTTCAGTGTGAAACGATTTTGAGAAAGGGCCAGGGGCTCTCACTGCCTCTTGTCCCTTAAAAGGTCATCCAAAGTCAAGTAACAACATAAGTTGCCACAGTCCCCTCCTCTTTGTCCTTCTTCATCAGCCATAACTGCCAATCCATCCCAACCATCCAGCCCCCACCCCAACCTCCAGCCCCCACCACAACCCTCCAGCTCCCACCCAACCCTCCAGACCACACATCAACCATTCCAACTCCACATCAACCCTCCAGACCTCACCCCAACCTTCCAGACCTCACATCAACCCTCAAGACTTCTCCCCAACTCTCCAAACCCTACATCAAGCCTCCCTACTTCACATCAACCCTCCAGGCCTCAGCCCAACCCTCCATCAACCCTCCAGACCCTACATCAACCCTCCAGACCTGACCCCAACACTCCACACCTCACATCAACTCTCCAGACCTCACATCAACTCTCCAGACCTCACATCAACTCTCCAGACTTCTCCCCAACCCTCCAGACCCCACATCAACCCTCCAGACCCCACATCAACCCTCCAGACCTCTCCCCAACTCCCCAGACCCCACACCAACCCCCCAGACCTCACCTTAACCCTCCAGACCTCACCCCAACCCTCCAGACCCCACATCAACCCTCCAGACCTCACCCCAACCCACCAGACCCCACATCAACCCTCCAGACCTCACCCCAACATTCTAGACCCCATCCTGTTCTCTAGTTCCCCTCCATAGTTTCACTCTTTCTCGGAAACCTTCTCTTCCCATCCCTCTAATATACTGTACCTATCTCCTCATTTCTTTCTCTCACTCTTAATCCTAATCCTTCTCCTCCCATCCCTCTACTATACATCTCTCTTCCTCATCCCTTTCTCTAGTTCTCCATGCTCTCAGCTCTACATCCGTTTCTCATCACACCATTAGAAGTGTGTCCAATAGTACACCCCTCATATACTGTACATCACTTTCTTCCTCTCCTTCTCCACTCTCCATTCTGCTCTTACTCTCCTTCTCCACTCTCCATTCTGCTCTTCCTCTCCTTCTCCACTCTCCATTCTTCTCTTCCTCTCCTTCTCCACTCTCCATCCTGCTCTTTCTCTCCTTCTTCACTCTCCATTCTGCTCTTTCTCTCCTTCTCCACTCTCCATTCTGCTCTTTCTCTCCTTCTCCACTCTCCATTCTGCTCTCTCTCTATCCTTCTCCACTCTCCATTCTGCTCTTCCTCTCCTTCTCCACTCTCCATTCTGCTCTTCCTCTCCTTCTCCACTCTCCATTCTGCTCTTTCTCTCCTTCTTCACTCTCCATTCTGCTCTCTCTCTATCCTTCTCCACTCTCCATTCTGCTCTTCCTCTCCTTCTCCACTCTCCATTCTGCTCTTCCTCTCCTTCTCCACTCTCCATCCTGCTCTTTCTCTCCTTCTTCACTCTCCATTCTTCTCTTTCTCTCCTTCTCCACTCTCCATTCTGCTCTTTCTCTCCTTCTCCACTCTCCATGCTGCTCTCTCTCTATCCTTCTCCACTCTCCATTCTGCTCTTCCTCTCCTTCTCCACTCTCCATTCTGCTATTTCTCTCCTTCTCCACTCTCCATTCTGCTCTCTCTCTATCCTTCTCCACTCTCCCTCCTGCTCTTTCTCTCCTTCTCCACTCTCCATTCTGCTCTTTCTCTCCTTCTCCACTCTCCATTCTGCTCTTCCTCTCCTTCTCCACTCTCCATCCTGCTCTTCCTCTCCTTCTCCACTCTCCATCCTGCTCTCTCTCTATCCTTCTCCACTCTCCATCCTGATCTCTCTCAGCCCATTAGCAGCATGGTGATTTCCATAAGACCTGGGTGTTGTGCTTTGTCTGATGGACCCAACATTAATAGGATCCCGTAGGGGGTGTCTTCAAAGAGCTCCACACAAAATCTGAAACTAAAGCAAGGGAAAATAAATCATTATAAAAAGGCAAAGGAACGCATGGAAATGTGCACACTGTGGTGACATGGAGAAAAGCATATCAGTAACCAGGTTTCCATCCAACCATTTCATGTGGATGAATGACCTGACAGGTCTTATGGAAACAGCTCATTTGTGGGTAAAATTTCCCAACGTCGACCCCCAAAAATACGCTTGACAAGGTGGGATATTCTTTTTCTCTGTGAAATATATTATGCGACAATTGAGTTGGAAACGCTTTTATGCGCAAATATTGATAGAAAAACCATAATGTCGAAGTAATCTTTAAGTCACGCTATGATGTTGTAGCCTACTACCACCACGACATGGAAAAGCATGCAGAGTTTAAGGCAGATGGAATAAGTTATGTTGAATTTCATAACTACTTATGATCGCTAGCCTTACGCCTGTCGCATGCTTCCCAGTCGAAACAATTTGTGCATATATTATGCAGAATTATTTGTTTGTTTGTTTTGGTGGTTAGCCGGGTGTTCGTCCCTTTCCCTTCATCTCCTCATCCCCTTCACTTCATCTCCTCATCCCCTTCACTTCATCTCCTCATCCCCTTCACTTCATCTCCTCATCCCCTTCACTTCATCTCATCTCCTCATCCCCTTCACTTCATCTCCTCATCCCCTTCACTTCATCTCCTCATCCCCTTCACTTAATCTCATCTCCTCATCCCCTTCACTTCATCTCCTCATCCCCTTCACTTCATCTCATCTCCTCATCCCCTTCTTCATCTCCTCATCCCCTTCACTTCATCTCATCTCCTCATCCCCTTCACTTCATCTCCTCATCCTAGTCACTTCATCTCCTCATCCCAGTCACTTTATCTGCAATGATTTGTCAGATCTACAGAGGCGAAAGTAATTCTCAGGACAGGGCTCAGCATATTGTTTCCACCTCTTTTGTGATTGTAGATGAGTTGAAATGCATGAGAGGACAAGAGAGACATCTGGAAAACGTAAGTGCCGCGACACACACACACACCATATAAGTGTATTGACCATATCAGGTTTTTATCTGTGTTCATAGCGAGTGAATCCGATGTCTTCACTGGGTGAAAGCAATGAAGATAACTAAGAGGAGTGTCTTTTGACATTCAATTGTCTCAAGTGTCTTTTCACCGATTTCACATCAGTGCAGATGAAGTAAAGGAAATAAAGTTAAGAAGCTACTCTTGGAAAACAGAGGCAGCCCAGAAGTACTTAGTACAACCTCCTCTAGCTCCATAAGGGAGGACGATATTACTATATCACTATGGACGGAGAGTAGGCTGCAGAGATTCTGAATATGTGTGTCTTGTGCCCTAACTTTCCAGTGTTTTCGGTACTGCAGGTATTATAGTTTATTGTGTTTGTGTATTTGTAAACTGACTTCACAAAATACATTTCCATTTAACTAGGCAATAATGCGTGTGTGTTTGTCAAGTGAAGGTCAATTGAAGACCCAAAGAGAGGGAATAAAGACTAGAGGAACAAAGGATGGATTACATAGAGGAGGAGGATGACAAGTAGACAGAGGGCTGGGAGAGAGAGAGCGAGAAAGAGAGAGAGAGAGAGCGAAAGAGAGGAATAAGGTCAAAGGAAGAGGTATTGAGAGAATCAGAGACATGCAGGTGAATTGACTAACATACAGGTGTCAGCATCAAGCATCTCAATCAAATGAATGTCAGTAGCCACTTCTCCATATTACACCCACCTCCATTCACCTGGACCAGAGGACTCTCAGATCACACACACATTCCTCCCTTCACCTGGACCAGAGGACTCTCAGATCACACACACATTCCTCCCTTCACCTGGACCAGAGGACTCTCAGATCACACACACATTCCTCCATTCACCTTGACCAGAGGACTCTCAGATCACACACACATTCCTCCCTTCACCTGGACCAGAGGACTCTCAGATCACACACACACAACAAGGGAATATAAAGTAATTGAAGAATGAATTGAAATTACAATTCTGTGTGGTTTTAAGGGATACATTTTTTAATTGATCCACCATCTGGAATCTAATATTACCTACCACATGATCCCCAAATAGAGTCAACTAAACAGAGTGATACAGAAAGAGATAGAGTGTTAGGGTGTGACATATCATCAAACTCTTTCCTCACACACAAACACACCCTATCTCCCTCTATCCTTCTAATATACTTTCTTTCACACAATAAATAAGAGACTGACAGCAGACCTTAAAGAGAGCGAAAGAATGGGGGCTGGGACAGTACAGTTGTGATTAGGTTAGGAACATAACTCTGTGTGAGTGATTTTGTGCGTGTGTGTGTGTGTGTGTGTGTGTGTGTGTGTGTGTGTGTGTGTGTGTGTGTGTGTGTGTGTGTGTGTCTGTGGGGCAATGAAGCTGCTTATCTCAGTGAGTGGAAGCATCCCGTCTCTGCTGTCTCTCTCAGTCTAACCAGAGATAGTTAAATTAGCAGCTTGTGATCAGGACAAAGACACCGGGAGACACTGAGGCCAGCAACAACAGGTGAGCCTTCTGTTCAGGGAACAGGCACCGGGGAGATACTGAGGCGAGTAGCAACAGGTGAGCCTTCTGTTCAGGGAACAGGCACCGGGGAGATACTGAGGCCAGCAACAACAGGTGAGCCTTCTGTTCAGGGAACAGGCACCGGGGAGATACTGAGGCGAGTAGCAACAGGTGAGCCTTCTGTTCAGGGAACAGGCACCGGGGAGATACTGAGGCGAGTAGCAACAGGTGAGCCTTCTGTTCAGGGAACAGGCACCGGGGAGATACTGAGGCGAGTAGCAACAGGTGAGCCTTCTGTTCAGGGAACAGGCACCGGGGAGATACTGAGGCGAGTAGCAACAGGTGAGCCTGCTGTTCAGGGAACAGGGAATGTAGTATTCCTGATCTGGGAAGCTGAGAGAGAAGTGTGGAACTTCCGATTCATGATTCAGAAGTGAATGTCGGTCATAGGAAATGATTGCACAAACATTCTGAGGAAACAAAGTCATAATTATTACAAAAATAGACATAAAATTGCAAAGTTGAGCAGGAACCAGCAAGACACACGTCCTCCTCAGCGCTGCCATCTTATATAGGATGGAATATGTCATTTCCATTGCTATTCACACGGCCGTAACACATCTGGACAATAAGAATTATTCTGTAAGAATGCTGTTAATCGACTACAGTTCAGCATTCAACGCTATTGTTCCCTCCAAGCTCAACACCAAGCTCAAACCTGGGTCTGGACTTCATCCTCTGCAACTGGATCCTGGACTACCTGTCGGTCAGACCACAGGCTGTGAGGTTTGGCAACAACATCTCCTCCACTCTCACAGGGGCCCCCCTAGGGGGTGTCCTCAGTCCTCTGCTGTACTCCTTCACCCACTTCACCCACGGCTGTGTGGCTTTGCACGACTCCATCATCAAGTTTGCTGACAATACAACGGTTGTAGGCCAACGACAACGAGTCAGCCTATATTAGGCGGTAAGTGGACAGGTATTGTGGTGTCATGACAAAAACCTCTCCCTCAACGTCAGCAAAACAAAGTAGTTGATTGTCTTTAGGAAGCAGAGGAGGGAACATGCCCCGATCCACATCAACGGGACTGCAGTAGAGAGAGTCACAAGTTCTAAGTTCCTCGGTGCACACATCACGAGGACTTGTCATGGACCAACAACACCACCGCTCTTGTCAAGAGGGCGCAACAGTGTCTCTACCTCCTATGGCGGTTGAAGAAATTTGGCATGCCGCACCGGGTCCTCTCCAAATACTACCACTGCACCATCGAGAGCATCCTGACCGGTTGCATCACGGCCTGGTACAAGAATTGCTCTGTCCACAACCGCTCTGTTCTCTCCCTTACTGTTGTACTCTTGTTGTACATGGAACATATTTCACATGCACAGTTTAGAGGGAGAAGGATACCTTGGCCTGTCGAACCTCTTCTTTGTGGGATATGTGTTCCTACCTTGTCTGTGGGCAGATCTGCAGCATTTCACAGAGAGTTGGAATAATCACCCTTTAATAAGTACAGAGGCGAACCTGATACCTAACCAGCTGTGGCAAATCAGAATGCTTCAAACACCTGTGCACATTTTTGTTTTTGCCTTAGTTTGCACTAAATCAGCCTTAGCTGATTCAAATGATCAAGTCATCATCAGTGTTCAAGTGGTATTTATGTCTAATAATTACATTATCTTCTATTGTTTGTTCTCATGTGTATGTTTTTCAGCATAAAGTACTCTGTGCCACTTAGTGTGGACACCAGGTGAGACCACGCACACACACACAATAACAGTATTTCTCCTTTACTTCATCCCTCTCCCCCTTCTCCCTAAATCCTCTAGGTTATATCAGCTGTGTTGGTGAACCCCTCCCGCATCTGAACTGGCTGACACAGAGGGCACAGCATGATCATAGGTGAGAGGTCACTTGGTTGGGTCAACAGGAAGTATTTTTAAAGAGATGCTTTACATTGAAATACAGATAGAGATGTAGTCCCAGAGTTAATGATCCAAGGTCAGTTTTGCATTTCACCTCCTGATGATTATGATGACTGACCATGTTAGAATGAAAAAAACAAGGCTTAGTGATGCTCTCTCTCTCTCTATCCATCTGTCTCTCGTCTGCAGGTATGTTTTCATGTGAGAGAGGAAGCCAGTCCCGTCATCGCCACCTCACCCACTCTTAATTGTTAGATTACTTGTTGGATATTACTGCATGGTCGGAACTAGAAGCACAATGACTTCGCTACACTCGCATTAACATCTGCTAACCATGTGTATGTGACCAATATAATTTGATTTGGCTAATGTTAGCTAGTCAGCTAACTTGCTAAATAGCAAGTTTTGTAAATTAACTTTGTGATGAAAAAAATGCACAATCGTTTGTCTCTACAGTACTAACATATTACTCTCAATTGATTATGATGTTATATTTACTTACATTTGCTTCCCCGTAATGTTTTGTCAGCCATCTTTGCTGAAGAAAGTCACCAGGGACGGATGGCTCGCGTCAAATTCGTCATTGGACCCACTTGATATGATTGGACATGTAAAAACCTTGGGACCCAAATGCATAATGAGTGCTCTAACTCCCCCTTGCGGTGGTCTGGAGCAATGAAGCCATGACGCTGGATACCTCTAAGTCCCGCGGTGTAAGCTCGCAACTTTTAAAGGAGGAACCACTGTACTTGTCAAATTCAGTGTTACCAAAACGTCCTAACAAGGGGTGAGACACTATATTTAAATCCTCTAGTAGTTTAAGAATTTCATTATCTAGCTCTCTCTCTATAAGACGTGGGACATCTGGAATCAGGTACAAAAAGAGACCCAGCAGTCCTGTGAGTTGGATTTTCAGAACCCATGATTAAGAGAGACCATAGAGACGTGTGGGTGGTGAGGTTACTTAGTTAGTCTTATCTACTGCACTGTATGATTTTCATACACTTTGGAAAAGTGAAGTTTTTGAACAGTTCTCTAAAACCGGTTCCTTGCAGTTTGTCCAGGCAGGCTGTATGGTGGGTCTCCTCTCCTGGTGAATTTATGATCCTAATCAATGACACAGCCAGAGGGGAATCTATATTGGCATCTTGTCCCCTAGAAAAATATCACATTTGAGTGGCTAATTTATAACCAGCTGCCAACATCCCACACCGGAGTCCTAATTTTCCCAAACAAACCCAGCCAGATAGCATCCACTCAGGTGGCAAGTCACACAGCTCTGCTCTGCAGTCAATCTGCATTGGACCACAACCCCATTCCCCTCCCCCCGAATCAAGTGTGTTAGCCGTGGGCAGGACCAACAGCCTGCTATTACCTACCCCTGCAGGCAGGCAGGCAGGCAGGCAGGCAGGCAGGCAGGCAGGCAGGCAGGCAGGCAGGCAGGCAGGCAGGCAGGCAGGCAGGCATAGTTTAAAAAAAAATGTTTTATTTATTTACAGAGTAGATCAGCTTTAATACTGCAGAAAGATTGTAGCTTCCATCAATGTAATTTTCTGCATAATTTCCAAACCCCATGTATATTTTTGCAAATATATATAAACTCAGCAAAAAAGAAACATCCTCTCACTGTCAACTGTGTTTATTTTCAGCAAACTTAACATGTGTAAATATTTGTATGCACATAACAAGATTCAACAACTGAGACATAAACTGAACAAGTTCCACAGACATGTGACTAACAGAAATTGAATAATGTGTCCCTGAACAAAGGGGGGTAACAGTCAGTATCTGGTGTGGCCACCAGCTGCATTAAGTACTGCAATGCAACTCCTCCTCATGGACTGCACCAGATTTGCCAGTTTTTGCTGTGAGATGTTACCCCACTCTTCCTCCAAGGCACCTGCAAGTTCCCGGACATTTCTGGGAGGGAATGGCCCTAGCCCTCACACTCCGATCCAACAGGTCCTAGACATGCTCAATGGGATTGAGATCCGGGATCTTAGCTGGCCATGGCAGAACACTGAATTTCCTGTCCTGCAGGAAATCACGCACAGAACAAGCAGTATGGCTGGTGGCATTGTCATGCTGGAGGGTCATGTCAGGATGAGCCTGCAGGAAGGGTACCACGTGAGGGAGGAGGATGTCTTCCCTGTAACGCACAGCATTGAGATTGCCTGCAATGACAACAAGCTCAGTCCTATGATGCTGTGACACACCGCCCCAGACCCTCCACCTCCAAATCGATCCCGCCTCGGTGTAACACGCATTCCCTCGACGATAAACGCAAATTCGACCATCACCCCTGGTGAGACAAAACCATGACTCGTCAGTGAAGAGCACTTTTTGCCAGTCCTGTCTGGTCCAGCGATGGTGGGTTTGTGCCCATAGGCGACGTTGTTGCCGGTGATGTCTGGTTAGGACCTGCCTTACAACAGGCCTACAAGCCCTAAGTCCAGCCTCTCTCAGCCTATTGCGGACGGTCTGAGCACTGATGGATGGAATGTGCGTTCCTGGTGTAACTCGGGCAGTTGTTGTTGCCATCCTGTACCTGTCCCACTGGTGTGATGTTAAGATGTACCAATCCTGTGCAGGTGTTATTACACATGGTCTGCCACTGCGAGGATGATATGCTGTCCGTCCTGTCTTAGACGTCTCACAGTACGGACATTGCAATGTATTGCCCTGGACACATTTGCAGTCCTCACGCCTCCTTGCATCATGCCTAAGGCAAGTTCACGCAGATGAGCAGGGACCCTGGACATCTTTCTTTTGGTGTTTTTCAAAGTCAGTAGAAAGACCTCTTTAGTGTCCTAAGTTTTCATAACTGTGACCTTATTTGCCTAACGTCTGTAAGCTGTTAGTGTTTTAACGACCGTTCCACAGGTGCTTGTACAATAATTGTTTATGGTTCATTGAACAAACGTGGGAAGCAGTGTTTCAAACCTTTACAATGAAGATCTGTGAAGTTCTTTGGATTTTAACTAATTATCTTTGAAAGACAGTCCTGAAAAAGGTATGTTTCTTTTTTTGCTCTGTTTACACACACATAAATATATATAGTCGGAAGTCGGAAGTTTACATACAGCGTAGACAAACACATTTAAACTCAGTTTTTCACAATTCCTGACATTTAATCCTAGCATAATGTCCATGTCTTAGGTCAGTTTGTATCACCACTTTATTTTAAGAATGTCAAAAATACTTATTTTCCACCATAATTTGCAAATAAATTCAGTAAAAATCCTACAATGTGATTTTCTGGATTTTTTTTCTCATTTAGTCTGTCATAGTACACAACTCCGAGATCGCATAGCAGTTCAGACGTCTTTTGTCCTCGTCTTGTCGTGTCCTGTATATATATATATATATTTACAACTTTTTTTCACATACATTTTATTTTTCATCAACTCATCTTCAAAACACTCTCCTGCAACCCGCCTCACCAATTTATATTTATAAAAAAGTATTATTTACCTCAGATCTGTAATCCTCCAAGAAGCTAGCCAGAAACTCCAAGAAGCTAGCCAGAAACTAGCCAGAAGCTAGCCAGGAGCTAGCCCAGAAGCTAATCAGAAGCTAGTTAGCTTCTTTACTGGCAAATCGTTAGTATTCAGCTAACCACGGTTTGTGGTCATCAGCTATCCTTTAGCTCGAAAATCTATCGAAAATCTATCGCCAGTTTTGTACGGCGCAGCGCGGCTCGGAACGGAACATACCAGACCAATTTTTCTCTCCATGTCCCTGGATTTCAACTGCTCTCTGGACATTCATACCCGGATCTCACAGCTAGCTAGCTGCTATCCGTGTGACAATCGGCTTTCGTCGATTCCGGAGCAAACATCAATTATTCCGGTGCTAGCCAGCTCCGTCAATCACTCCAGAGTTCCATCATTCACTCCTGGGCTGCAGTCACCTATCCGGACCCGTTTTACTGCCTACGCGGAGCCCCACCGGGCCTTCACAACTGGACTGCCGACGTTATCTACCTGAAGGAGATCCGGCTGGCTCCTCCGTCGCGACGTTACCTGAACGCCCATCTGCGGCCCGCTAACCGTTAGCTGTCTTACCGGCTGCTATCTGAATAGACAATCGGACAATTTATTTATTTTTATTATTATTATGTTTTCTTCTCGGGCCTCTATAACTATATCTATTGTTCTTATTTTTGTTGTTGTTGTGTGATTTGGATTAATCCCCTCTACCACACGGAACCCCACTAATCTACTGACCGAACGCAAGAGGTGGCTAACAACATACCTCCATCCTATGCTAGCTTGCTACCGATGGCCTGGCTAGCTGTCTAAATCGCCGTGACCCTCAACCAACCTCTCCACTCACTGGACCCTTTTCCAACCTTCACTATACCTTATCCAACCTATTAGTTCCACCACCCACACATGCAATGACATCTCCTGGTTTCAATGATGTTTCTAGAGAAAATATCTCTCTCTTCATCACTCAATACCTAGGTTTACCCCCACTGTATTCACATCCTACCTTACCTTTGTCTGTACATTATACCTTGATGCTATTTTATCGCCCCCAGAAACCTCCTTTTACTCTCTGTTCCAGACGTTCTAGACGATCAATTCTTATTGCTTTTAGCCGCACCCTTATTCTACTCCTCCTATGTTCCTCTGGCGATGTAGAGGTGAATCCAGACCCTGCAGTGCCTAGCTCCACTCCTATTCCCCAGGCGCTCTCTTTTGACGACTTCTGTAACCGTAATAGCCTTGGTTTCATGCATGTTAACATTAGAAGCCTCCTCCCTAAGTTTGTTCTATTCACTGCTTTAGCACACTCTGCCAACCCGGATGTTCTAGCTGTGTCTGAATCCTGGCTTAGGAAGACCACCAAAAATTCAGACATTTTAATTCCAAAATACAACATTTTCAGACAAGATAGAACTGCCAAAGGGGGCGGTGTTGCAATCTACTGCAAAGATAGCCTGCAGAGTTCTGTCCTACTATCCAGGTCTGTACCCAAACAATTTGAACTTCTACTTTTAAAAATCCACCTCTCTAAAAACAAGTCTCTCACCGTTGCCGCCTGCTATAGACCACCCTCTGCCCCCAGCTGTGCTCTGGACACCATATGTGAACTGATTGCCCCCCATCTATCTTCAGAGCTCGTGCTGCTAGGCGACCTAAACTGGAACATGCTTAACACCCCAGCCATCCTACAATCTAAACTTGATGCCCTCAATCTCACACAAATTATCAATGAACCTACCAGGTACCTCCCCAAAGCCTTAAACACGGGCACCCTCATTGATATCATCCTAACCAACTTCCCCTCTAAATACACCTCTGCTGTCTTCAACCAAGATCTCAGCGATCACTGCCTCATTGCCTGCATCCGTAATGGGTCAGCGGTCAAACGACCTCCACTCATCACTGTAAAACGCTCCCTGAAACACTTCAGCGAGCAGGCCTTTCTAATCGACCTGGCCGGGGTATCCTGGAAGGACATTGACCTCATCCCGTCAGTAGAGGATGCCTGGATATTTTTTTTAAATGCCTTCCTAACCATCTTAAATAAACATGCCCCATTCAAGAAATTTAGAACCAGGAACAGATATAGCCCTTGGTTCTCCCCAGACCTGACTGCCCTTAACCAACACAAAAACATCCTATGGCGTTCTGCATTAGCATCGAACAGCCCCCGTGATATGCAGCTGTTCAGGGAAGCTAGAAACCATTACACACGGCAGTTAGAAAAGGCAAGGCTAGCTTTTTCAAGCAGAAATTTGCTTCTTGCAACACTAACTCAAAAAAGTTCTGGGACACTGTAAAGTCCATGGAGAATAAGAACACCTCCTCCCAGCTGCCCACTGCACTGAAGATAGGAAACACTGTCACCACTGATAAATCCACCATAATTGAACATTTCAATAAGCATTTTTCTACTGCTGGCCATGCTTTCCACCTGGCTACTCCTACCCCTGTCAACAGCACTGCACCCCCAACAGCAACTCGCCCAAGCCTTCCCCATTTCTCCTTCTCCCAAATCCATTCAGCTGATGTTCTGAAAGAGCTGCAAAATCTGGACCCCTACAAATCAGCCGGGCTAGACAATCTGGACCCTTTCTTTCTAAAATTATCTGCCGAAATTGTTGCCACCCCTATTACTAGCCTGTTCAACCTCTCTTTCGTGTCGTCTGAGATTCCCAAAGATTGGAAAGCAGCTGCGGTCATCCCCCTCTTCAAAGGGGGGAACACTCTTGACCCAAACTGCTACAGACCTATATATATCCTACCATGCCTTTCTAAGGTCTTCGAAAGCCAAGTCAACAAACAGATTACCGACCATTTCGAATCTCACCATACCTTCTCTGCTATGCAATCTGGTTTCAGAGCTGGTCATGGGTGCACCTCAGCCACGCTCAAGGTCCTAAACGATATCTTAACCGCCATCGATAAGAAACATTACTGTGCAGCCGTATTCATTGATCTGGCCAAGGCTTTCGACTCTGTCAATCACCACATCCTCATCGGCAGACTCAACAGCCTTGGTTTCTCAAATGATTGCCTCGCCTGGTTCACCAACTACTTCTCTGATAGAGTTCAGTGTGTCAAATCGGAGGGTCTGTTGTCCGGACCTCTGGCAGTCTCTATGGGGGTGCCACAGGGTTCAATTCTTGGACCGACTCTCTTCTCTGTATACATCAATGAGGTCGCTCTTGCTGCTGGTGAGTCTCTGATCCACCTCTACGCAGACGACACCATTCTGTATACTTCCGGCCCTTCTTTGGACACTGTGTTAACAACCCTCCAGGCAAGCTTCAATGCCATACAACTCTCCTTTCGTGGCCTCCAATTGCTCTTAAATACAAGTAAAACTAAATGCATGCTCTTCAACCGATCGCTACCTGCACCTACCCGCCTGTCCAACATCACTACTCTGGACGGCTCTGACTTAGAATACGTGGACAACTACAAATACTTAGGTGTCTGGTTAGACTGTAAACTCTCCTTCCAGACCCATATCAAACATCTCCAATCCAAAGTTAAATCTAGAATTGGCTTCCTATTTCGCAACAAAGCATCCTTCACTCATGCTGCCAAACATACCCTTGTAAAACTGACCATCCTACCAATCCTCGACTTTGGCGATGTCATTTACAAAATAGCCTCCAATACCCTACTCAACAAATTGGATGCAGTCTATCACAGTGCAATCCGTTTTGTCACCAAAGCCCCATATACTACCCACCATTGCGACCTGTACGCTCTCGTTGGCTGGCCCTCGCTTCATACTCGTCGCCAAACCCACTGGCTCCATGTCATCTACAAGACCCTGCTAGGTAAAGTCCCCCCTTATCTCAGCTCGCTGGTCACCATAGCATCTCCCACCTGTAGCACACGCTCCAGCAGGTATATCTCTCTAGTCACCCCCAAAACCAATGCTTTCTTTGGCCGCCTCTCTTTCCAGTTCTCTGCTGCCAATGACTGGAACGAACTACAAAAATCTCTGAAACTGCAAACACTTATCTCCCTCACTAGCTTTAAGCACCAACTGTCAGAGCAGCTCACAGATTACTGCACCTGTACATAGCCCACCTATAATTTAGCCCAAACAACTACCTCTTTCCCAACTGTATTTAATTAATTTATTTATTTTGCTCCTTTGCACCCCATTATTTTTATTTCTACTTTGCACATTCTTCTATTGCAAAACTACCATTCCAGTGTTTTACTTGCTATATTGTATTTACCTTGCCACCATGGCCTTTTTTGCCTTTACCTCCCTTCTCACCTCATTTGCTCACATTGTATATAGACTTGTTTATACTGTATTATTGACTGTATGTTTGTTTTACTCCATGTGTAACTCTGTGTCGTTGTATCTGTCGAACTGCTTTGCTTTATCTTGGCCAGGTCGCAATTGTAAATGAGAACTTGTTCTCAACTTGCCTACCTGGTTAAATAAAGGTAAATAAATAGTTGAAGTGTACCTATGATGAAAATTACAGGCCTCTCTCATCTTTTTAAGTGGGAGAACTTGCACAATTGGTGGCTGACTAAATACTTTTTTGCCCCACTGTATATATACGTATCTTTAAAAAAATATATGTTTTCTTTTTTTCTCTATTACCCTGTTTGCCCCAATTGGAGCAAACAGACATGTTATTGCCAGAATAGGAGAAGAACCTGACACTCAGCACACAGGAGAACAAATACCTACCTGGAGGTGACCGCAATCCCTCCCCCATATGCCCCCCAATGCACAACTACGATAACAATAATGGGTCAGAACTCCTGCAGCTCTGTCCCATCCTGGGTATGTACATAGACAATGGTAGGCTTCAAGGGGACTCCTACGGTAGATACACCTATAGCTCATCTCTTGGCAGTAGTACTGAAGACTACTTTATCACTGACCTCAACCCAGTGTCTCTTAGAGCGTTCACAGCCAGTCCACTAACACCCCTATCAGACCACAGCAAAATCACAGTGTACTTGAACAGAGCAATACTCAGTCATGAGGCATCAAAGAAAGGAAGTGAATAATATTAAACTGCTGGGGGACCTTGTCAAATGGCAGAGTTGTTGAGTTTCTTCTTCTTGCTTACTCCTCATGTCCTCTCTCCTCTCCTCTCGCCTCACATACTTCTCAAAACCCATTAGATGAGAAAAATAGAGATTCCTCCCTCTGAACTTCAGCAATGCGTACAATGAAATGCTTGTAATGGCAATGCTGAGATTTGAACTCAGGATCTCCTGTTTGCTAGACAGAAGCTATAACCAACTAAGCTACTGCACCCATAGCTGTATGTTCTATTGTGGGTATGAAAGCCCACACCTGTTAGAATCAAACCAGTCTTATTGATTTAACCCTTATCTCTTGTCTAGCAAAATCACATGTAATTTCCTATTGGAATCGATACGGACACCTTCAATTGACTAGGAACAGGGTTTCTTTGGACCCAAAGTGGCTACTGAGCATAGGAGAGGTGGGTCGCGAGATATGAGTAAACATTTTTAATCACACACCATTTCAACTTAATTTGGGTCTTTTGAGGACAGAAATGTATCACTTGGGTGTCGAGCTGAAAACTCTTTAGAACCTCTGAAATAAGAGATGAATTAGTTTATTTAACTCATTAACCTACCATGAGCTGTGGGATCTTGTGTTTCTTAGCTATCACAGTAAGTTTTAAATAGTTCAAAATTCAAAACTGGTTTGCTGCTGTCACAACGGAGAGTACTAACCACTCATTGCAAGGTACCAGAGCTTTCTTGAAGAGGCTATTCATGTTAGCCAGTTCAGCTTTACTCAGTTGGTACGTTTCAATTCATTCAAAAAGAGGCCCTTTTTCCGTGACATTGGAATATCTCAATTGCAGGCTCCTCACGGACCTGGCCAACATCCAGTGATTTAGGTTTAAAGATAAAACTCTTTTGGGATAGGGGGCAGCATTTTCACTTTTGGATGAATAGCGTGCCAAGAATGAACTGTCTCCTACTCTGTCCCAGATGCTACTATATGCATACTATTATTAGTATTGGATAGAAAACACAGGCTCGTGGCGCGCGCACCCGACAGAGTTAGCTCTCGTTCCAGTGCTTTTCTTCAGACAATGGAATTCCCTGGTTGGAACATTATTGATGTTTTACGTTAAAAACATCCTAAAGATTGATACCATACATCATTTGACTTGTTTCTACGTCCTGTAACGGAAATTTTCGAGTTTTTGTCTGGACGAAGTGCTCGCGCCTCATGAAGATGGATTACTGGGCTGAACACGCTAACAACAAGTGGCTATTTGGACATAAATGATGGACTTTATGGAACAAATCATTAATTTATTGTCGACCTGGAATTCCTGGGAGTGCATTCTGATGAAGATCATCAAAGGTAAGTGAATATTTATAGTGTTATTTCTAACTTCTGTTGACTCCAAAATGGCAGATATTTGTCTGGCTGGATTGGGCTCTGAGCGGCGTTCTCAGATTATGCTTTCTCCGTAAAGTTTTTTGAAATCTGACACAGTGGTTGCATTAATCACTAACCTTTGATGATCTTCATCAGATGGCACTCATAGGACTTCATGTTACACAATACATGTATGTTTTGTTCGATAAAGTTCATATTTATATCCAAAAATCGCAGTTTACATTGGCAAGTTTTGTTCAGTTATGTTTTGCCTCCAAAACATCCGGTGAATTTGCAGAGAGCCACATCAATTTACAGAAATACTCATCATAAACATTGATGAAAGATACAAGTGTAATACATAGGATTAAAAATAAACTTCTCCTTATTGCAACCGCTGTGTCAGATTTTAAAAAAAGCTTTACGGCGAAAGCACACCATGCGATAATCTGAGTACAGCGCTAAGCCACCAAAACAAGCCATACAGATACCCGCCAAGTTGTGGAGTCAACAAAAGTCAGAATTAGCGTTATAAATATTCCCTTACCTTTGATGATCTTCATCAGAATGCACTCCCAGGAATCCCAGCTCCACAATAATGTTTGTTTTGTTCGATTAAGTTCATCTTTATGTCCAAATACCGCCTTTTTGTTCACGCGTTTAGAGTGGGCACTAAGTCCAGATGAAAAGTCAAAAAGTTCCATTTAGGTTCGTAGAAACATGTCAAACAATATATTTCACCAGTCTTTAGGATGTTTTTATCATAAATCTTCAATAATATTCCAACCGGACAATTCCGTCGTCATTAGAAATGAAAGGGAACGGATCTCGCGCTCACAGCCACGCGCGATAAACAACTCATGGCTTTCAGCTGAGCCACCTGCTTTGAGTGGTCTTATTCTCTCCCCTTTCACAACAGAAGCCTGAAAGAACATTCTAAAGACTGTTGACATCTAGTAGAAACCCTAGGAAGTGCAATCTGACCCCATTTACACTGGATATTGGATAGGCAATCACTTGAAAAACTACAAACCTCAGATTTCCCACTTCCTGGTTGGATTCTTCTCAGGTTTTCACCTGCCATATGAGTTCTGTTATATTCACAGACAGAGTGTTTTCTATCCAAATCTACTAATGATATGCATATCCTAGCTTCTGGGCCTGAGTTGCACGCAGTTTACTCTAGGCACGCTTTTCTTCCGGACGTGAAAATACTGCCCCCTAGCCCATAGAGGTTATTAATGCATCATATGAAAGGATAGATGTTGGGGTAATTGTGCTCTAAACATTTTGAAGGCATTGATGTGAAAGTCTATAAGGTGCTGAGATACCTCAAGAGGATGTAGCAGTGATTAGGGATACACACTTGCCTATCAGGTGACGTGTCAGTCAGATGTCAAAGAAGGAGATGGGGAGAAAAGTGATAATGACATGGCTTGGGAACACCTCTTGGATCCTGTGGTCTGACGGGGAAGACTGGTTGAAAGCATGAGGCTTTTTAGGGCTTTCATTTTTGCCAAACTCAGCAGAAAAGTATCCTGAAAGCTTAGTCAGGTGAGTAGAGAGTGGGAATTGACATGTTATCAAACTTTGGGTTTTCATGCATATATAATTATGCATACCTTACCACGTTGTTAATACTGTTGTTTTCAAATCAAATCAACGTTTATTGGTCACATTCGCCGAATACAACAGGTGCAGTGAACAGGTGCAGTCACCTTACAGTGAAATGCTTACTTATAGGCTCTAACCAATAGTGCAAAAAAGGTATTAGGTGAACGATAAGTTACAAATAACGTGAAACAAAACACATAATAGCACAATTGGTTGGGTGCCTGTAAAACTGCTGCCATTTCTTCTGGCACCTTTGCTCATTGCTTTCAAGTCTTGTGCTATCACTCTCTTACGAACCAGAAGGAGAAAGTTGAAATGGAAGAAGTCAACAGCTCCAATGGACACGTTGTTATCTGTGTTCTATGAGAAATGGAAATAAGATTGTGTATGGTGTGATCATAGAACAGAGGCCATGTGTCTCTGAGTTTGTAAACCTCACTGTGAATGTTAATTATGTTTATTTTTTGTTCATGTTTTATTATCATTGTTTGTCCATTTACAAGTAATTTACAAGTTTATGTAATGTTGAAAAGTATGGTATCAGTTGTTCAAAAAGGGGGGACTGATAGGTTTATTATTTCTGAACTTTAAATGTTATTAATCAATTAGTTGTAATAGAGACCTGAGGGGTGCCATAACCGAGGGGCTACACCAGAGGTTAATGGTTATCTGTAGGAAGAAGGTACACTACCGTACAAAACTTTGGGGTCACTTAGAAAAGTCCTTGTTTTTGGGAGAAAACCTCATTTTTTTGTCCATTAAAATAACATCAAATCGATCAGAAACACAGTGTAGACATTGTTAATGTTGTAAATTACTATTGTAGCTGGAAACGGCTGATTGTTTATGGAAAACCTACATAGGCGTACAGAGGCCCATTATCATCAACCATCAGTCCTGTGTTCCAATGGCACGTTGTGTTAGCTAATCCAAGTTAATAATTTTAAAAGGCTAATTGATCATTAGAAAACCCTTTTGCAATTATGTTAGCACAGCAATAAAACTGGCCTTCTTTAGACTAGTTGAGTATCTGGAGCATCAGCATTTGTGGGTTCGATTACAGGCTCAAAATGGGCAGAAACAAATACCTTTCTTCTGAAACTCATCAGTCTATTCTTGTTCTGAGAAATGAGGGCTATTCCATGCGAGAAATTGGCAAGAAACTGATGATCACCTACAACGCTGTGAACTACTCCCTTCACAGAACAGCGCAAACTGTCTCTAACCAGAATAGAAAGAGGAGTGGGAGGCCCCGGTGCACAACTGAGCAAGAAGACAAGTACATTAGAGTGTCTAGTTTGAGAAACAGACACCTCACAAGTCCTCAATTGGCAGCTTTATTAAATAGTACTCGCAAAACACCAGTCTCAACATCAAACAGGCAACTGGGAGAGTTGGCAGAGTTGCAAAGAAAAAGCCATATCCCAGACAGGCCAATAAAAAGAAAAGATTAAGTAGGGCAAAATTGTCACGTTCTGACCTTAGTTCCTTTGTTATGTCTTTGTTTTAGTTGGTCAGGGCGTGAGTTGGGGTGGGTAGTCTATGTTCTTTTTTCTATGTTGTGTTTATGTGTTTGGCCTGGTATGGTTCTCAATCAGAGGCAGGTGTCGTTCGTTATCTCTGATTGAGAATCATACTTAGGCAGCCTGTTTTCCCCATTTTAGGTGTGGGTGATTATTTTCTGTTTAGTGTTTTCTGCACCTTACAGGACAGTTTTTTTTTTTTTTTTCGTTTATTCACGTTGTTATTTTGTATTTCAGTGTTAAGTAAATAAAAAATCATGAACACGTACGAAGCTGCGGTCCACACCTTCTTCATACGACGACCATTTCAAAAATAACACAGACACTGGACAGAGGAAGATTGAAAAAAAGTGTTATGGACAGACAAATCTAAGTTTGAGGTGTTTGGATCCCAAAGCAGAACATTCGTGAGACGCAAAGATGCAAGCATGGTGGAGGCAATGTGATGGTCTGGGGGTGCTTTGGTGATTTAAAGTGGGAGATTTGTACAGGCTAAAAGGGAAGAAGCAGTCAGCTGGTATTCTGTCTATAATGAAGTGGCCATCAACCCTTTTGAGCTGTTGTGGGAGCAGCTTGACCGTATGGTACTAAAGAAGTGCCCATCAAGCCAATCCAACTTGTGGGAGGTGCTTCAGGAAGCATGGAATGAAATCTCTTCAGATTACCTCAACAAATTGACAGCTAGAATGCCAAAGGTCTGCAAGGCTGTAATTGCTGCTAATGGAGGATTCTTTGACGAAAGCAAAGTTTAAGGACACAATTATTATTTCAATTAAAAATCATTATTCTTAACCTTGTCAACGTCTTGACTATATTTCCAATTCATGTTGCAACTCATTTCATATATGTTCTCATGGAAACCAAAGAAATGTCTAAATGACCCCATGCATTTGTTTAATGCAGCTGTATTTATCCTCTGGGCAGAATTAACTTGGTTTGAGCTTTCATAGTGTCCGGTGAGTTTTTATTCTGAGAATTACAACCTAACCGTTTGAATGTGCAGACTGGAACAGCGGGAACGTTTCCCTTGTCAGCGTCATTATTAGTCCCGTGTCCCTTAAAGTATTGCTCTGTGCTACCCAGTGGGGCGAGGTAGCACAGAGCAATACTGAACCCCTCCCCCTTTCTCCTCCTCCCTTCCCCATGGGCTAGGCCGGTCTTCTGTGCCTTGAACCTCACGCGCCCACTGCTGTTTCTGGAGATACAGCTGGAGAACTGCAAGGCAATCCCATTGTGCACCACTCGGGTGCCATGACCAATATGACCAAAATATATTGTCCTGCTAATAACAGGGTTAATAATATGTCTGTGAGAATATCCAACGGGCTTTTATATAATTAAGAATAATAATAACTTGAAAAAAATATTATAAACATTTTGGACATGATTTCGTTTTCAAATAACTTAAACTGAGCGAGAAAAAGGCCATTCTTGAAAATGGGGTGAGACATTCTTAATTATTTGTAAATAATGCCAGGTTGTTATATTGAGTTATTTATTTATTTTCTTAGAGGGAGCAAAACAATGTAATGGGTCTCACAGTCAAGGGTATAGTACCAACCACTATACCATCACTGTGAGCTACCAAACCTTGCTTGTAGATGGTATTCATGTTGGCACAGTGATGTGTACAAGCTGGCTAAACGCTAGAGCTGCTAGCCAGTTCAGCTTTACTCAGTTGGTACGTTTCAATTCATTCAAAAAGGGCCCTTTTTCCGTGACATTGGAATATCTCAATTGCAGGCTCCTCACGTCTTCTCTCCACTTGCCACGCCTACTTCTCAAAACCCCTTGGATGAGAAAAATAGAGGACTCTATCCCTCCAACGGTTACATTGAAGGTACTGCTGAGATTTAATCTCAGGATTTGCCTGTTTCTTAGACAAGTGATTTAACTGAAAAAGCCACAGCACAAAAATATGTAAATCCTTGTCAGTGCCATGACCAGGATTTTAAGGATTTTAAGACAACTAACCACTATACAGTCACAGCTTGCTTGTGGAGTCTATTCATGTTGGCACAGTGATGTGTACAAGCTGGCTAAACGCTGGAATGGTTAGCCAGTTCAGCTTTACTCAGTTGGTACGTTTCAATCCATTCAAAAATTGCAATTTTTACGTGACATTGGATAATCTTAATTGCATGCTTCTCATGTCTTCTCCCCACTGGCTTCGCTTACTTATCAAAACAGAAAAACAGAGAGCCCTCTCATCATACTTTCTCCGCCAATGACTACACTGAAGTACTTGGAAAGGCACGGCTGGGATTTGAACTCAGGATCTCCTGTTTGCAAGACAGGTACTTCAACTATGCCACAGCACCCACAGATGTAATCACACACTATTTCTTATTCATTTGGGTATTTTGAGGACAGTAACAGTATCAACTAAGTGTCATACTGAAAATTCGTAAGAATCTCTGAAACAGCAGATGAACCAGTTAATGTAACTCACTAATGTACCATGAGCTGGGGGATTTTGTCAAATGCCAGAGTTTGTGTATCTCAGCTTACACAGTAAGTTTTAAGTAGTTAAAAATACAAACCTATTGCCATGTCTTTGTTCATTTCAGTGCCGTGAACAGGATTCAAACCTGGGTTTCTGCTGCCACAAGGTAGAGTACTAACCACTATACGATCACTTCACGCTACAAAATGATAGAGGTCCCTCCGACATTCTCCACCAATTGGTACAATGAAGTGCTTGTAAAGGTTTGCAGAGATTCAAACTCCGGATGTCCTGTTTGCTAAACAGGTACTTTAACCAACTAAGCACAACACTAATAGATGTCATTTCTATTGCGGATATTGAAATCTAAACCTACAGTGCCTTGAGAAAGTATTCGGCCCCCTTGAACTTTGCGACCTTTTGCCACATTTCAGGCTTCAAACATAAAGATATAAAACTGTATTTTTTTGTGAAGAATCAACAACAAGTGGGACACAATCATGAAGTGGAACGACATTTATTGGATATTTCAAACTTTTTTAACAAATCAAAAACTGAAAGATTGGGCGTGCAAAATTATTCAGCCCCCTTAAGTTGTAGCGCCACCTTTTGCTGCGATTACAGCTGTAAGTCGCTTGGGGTATGTCTCTATCAGTTTTGCCCATCGAGAGACTGACATTTTTTCCCATTCCTCCTTGCAAAACAGCTCAAGCTCAGTGAGGTTGGATGGAGAGCATTTGTGAACAACAGTTTTCAGTTCTTTCCACAGATTCTCGATTGGATTCAGGTCTGGACTTTGACTTGGCCATTCTAACACCTGGATATGTTTATTTTTGAACCATTCCATTGTAGATTTTGCTTTATGTTTTGAATCATTGTCTTGTTGGAAGACAAATCTCCGTCCCAGTCTCAGGTCTTTTGCAGACTCCATCAGGTTTTCTTCCAGAATGGTCCTGTATTTGGCTCCATCCATCTTCCCATCAATTTTAACCATCTCCCCTGTCCCTGCTGAAGAAAAGCAGGCCCAAACCAAGATGCTGCCACCACCATGTTTGACAGTGGGGATGGTGTGTTGCTTTTACGCCAAACATAACGTTTTGCATTGTTGCCAAAAAGTTCAATTTTGGTTTCATCTGACCAGAGCACCTTCTTCCACATGTTTGGTGTGTCTCCCAGGTGGCTTGTGGCAAACTTTAACCGACACTTTTTATGGATATCTTTAAGAAATGGCTTTCTTCTTGCCACTCTTCCATAAAGGCCAGATTTGTGCAATATACGACTGATTGTTGTCCCATGGACAGAGTCTCCCACCTCAGCTGTAGAACTCTGCAGTTCATCCAGAGTGATCATGGGCCTCTTGGCTGCATCTCTGATCAGTCTTCTCCTTGTATGAGCTGAAAGTTTAGAGGGACGGCCAGGTCTTGGTAGATTTGCAGTGGTCAGATACTCCTTCCATTTCAATGTATCGCTTGCACAGTGCTCCTTGGGATGTTTAAAGCTTGGGAAATCTTTTTGTATCTCAATCCGGCTTTAAACTTCTTCACAACAGTATCTCGGACCTGCCTGGTGTGTTCCTTGTTCTTCATGATGCTCTCTGCGCTTTTAACGGACCTCTGAGACTATCACAGTGCAGGTGCATTTATGCAGAGACTTGATTACACACAGGTGGGTTGTATTTATCATCATCAGTCATTTAGGTCAACATTGGATCATTCAGAGATCCTCACTGAACTTCTGGAGAGAGTTTGCTGCACTGAAAGTAAAGGGGCTGAATAATTTTGCACGTCCAATTTTTCAGTTTTTTATTTGTTAAAAAAAAGTTTGAAATATCCAATAAATGTCGTTCCACTTCATGATTGTGTCCCACTTGTTGTCGATTCTTCACAAAAAAATACAGTTTGATATCTTCATGTTTGAAGCCTGAAATGTGGCAAAAGGTCGCAAAGTTCAAGGGGGCCGAATACTTTCGCAAGGCACTGTACCTTAGCCAAAAATTCCCTGTCTTACGTCTCAGTTAGGATCCCCACTTTATTTTAAGAATGTGAAATGTCAGAATAATAGTAGAGAGAATGATTTGTTTCAGCTTTTATTTATTTCATCACATTCCCAGTGGGTCAGATATTTACATACACTCAATTAGTTTTTAGTAGCATTGCCTTTAAATTGTTTAACTTGTGTCAAATGTTTTGGGTAGCCTTCCACAAGCTTCCCACAATAAGGAGGGTGAATTTTGGCCCATTCCTCCTGGCAGAGCTGCCGTGACTGAGTCAGGTTTGTAGCCATCCTTGCTCGCACACGCTTTTTCAGTTCTGCCCCCAAATTTTCTATGGGATTGAGGTCAGGGCTTTGTGATGGCCACTCCAATGCCTTGACTTTGTTGTCTTTAAGCCATTTTGCCACAACTTTGGAAGTATGCTTGGGGTCATTGTCCATTTGGAAGACCCATTTGCGACCAAGCTTTAACTTCTTGACTGATGTCTTGAGATGTTGCTTCAATATATCCACATAATTTTCCTACCTCATGATGCCCTCTATTTTGTGAAGTGCACCAGTTCCTCCTGCAGCAAAGCACCCCCACAACATGATGCTGCCACCCCTGTGCTTCACGGTTGGGATGGTGTTTTTATTTATTTATTTTATTTCACCTTTATTTAACCAGGTAGGCTAGTTGAGAAGAAGTTCTCATTTACAACTGCGACCTGGCCAAGATAAAGCATAGCAATTCGACACATACAACAACACAGAGTTTCACGTGGAATAAACAAAACATACAGTCAATAACACAGTAGAACAAAAGAAAACGAAAAGTCTATATACAGTGAGTGCAAATGAGGTAACTTAAGGAAATAAATAGGCCATGGTGGCGAAGTACTAACAATATAGCAATTAAACACTGGAATGGCAGATCTGCAGAAGATTAATGTGCAAGTAGAGATACTGGGGTGCAAAGGAGCAAGATAAATAAATAAATACAGTGTGGGGATGAGGTAGGTAGATAGATGGGCTGTTTACAGATGGGCTATGTACAGGTGCAGTGATCTGTGAGCTGCTCTGACAGCTGGTGCTTAAAGCTAGTGAGGGAGATGCGAGTCTCCAGCTTCAGAGATTTTTGCAGTTCGTTCCAGTCATGGGCAGCAGAGAACTGGAAGGAATGACAACCAAAGGAGGAATTGGCTTTGGGGATGACCAGTGAGATATACCTGCTGGAGCGCGTGCTACGAGTGGGTGCTGCTATGGTGACCAGTGGGCTGAGATAAGGCGGGGCTTTACCTAGCAGAGACTTGTAGATAACCTGTAGCCAGTGGGTTTGGCGACGAGTATGAAGCAAGGGCCAACCAACGAGAGTGTACAGGTCGCAATGGTGGGTAGTGTATGGGGCTTTGGTGACAAAAAGGATGTCACTGTGATAGACTGCATCCAGTTTGTTGGGTAGAGTGTTTGAGGCTATTTTATAGATGACATCACCGAAGTCGAGGATCGGTAGGATGGTCAGTTTTACGAGGGTATGTTTGGCAGCATGAGTGAAGGATGCTTTGTTGCGATATAGGAAGCCGATTCTAGATTTCATTTTGGATTGGAGATGCTTAATGAGTCTGGAAGGAGAGTTTACAGTCTAACCAGACACCCAGGTATTTGTAGTTGTCCACGTATTCTAAGTCAGAGCCATCCAGAGTAGTGATGTTGGATGGGCGAGCAAGTGTGGGCAGTGATCGATTGAATAGCATGCATTTAGTTTTACTTGCGTTTAAGAGCAGTTGGAGGCCACGGGAGGAGAGTTGTATGGCATTGAAGCTCGTCTGGAGGTTAGTTAATACAGTGTCCAAAGAGGGGCCAGATGTATACAGAATGGTGTCGTCTGCGTAGAGGTGGATCAGTGAATCACCAGCAGCAAGAGCAACATCATTGATGTATACAGAAAAGAGAGTCGGCCCAAGAATTGAACCCTGTGGCACACCCATAGAGACTGCCAGACGTCCAGACAACAGGCCCTCTGATTTGACACACTGAACTCTATCAGAGAAGTAGTTGGTAAACCAGGTGAGGCAATCATTTGAGAAACCAAGGCTGTTGAGTCTGCCAATAAGAATGTTGTGATTGACAGAGTCGAAAGCCTTGGCCAGGTCGATGAATACGGCTGCACAGTAATGTCTCTTATCGATGGCGGTTATGATGTCGTTTAGGACCTTGAGTCCAGATTATGCAGCTCTTTCAGAACATCAGCTGTCTGGTGGTTCTTCGGCTTTCAAGCCGCCCCCTTTTTCCTCCAAACATAACGATACTCATTATGGCCAAACTGTTCCATTATTGTTTCATCAAATCAGAGGACATTTCTCCAAAAAGTACGGTCTTTGTCCCCATGTGCAGTTGCAAACTGTAGTCTGGCTTTTTTATGGCAGTTCTGGAGCTGTGGCTTCTTCCTTGCTGAGCGGCCTTTCAGGTTATGTCGATATAGGACTCGTTTTACTGTGGATATAGATACTTTTGTACCCGTTTCCTCCAGCATCTTCACAAGGTCCTTTGGTGTTTTTCTGGGATTATTTTGCACTTTTCGCACCAAAGTACATTCATCTCTTGGAGACAAAACACATCTCCTTCCTGAGTGGTATGATGGCTGCGTGGTCCCATGGTGCTTATACTTGCATACTATTGTTTGTACAGGTGAACATTGTAACTTCAGATGTTTGGAAATTGCTCCCAATGATGAACCAGACTTGTGGTCTACAATTTATTTTCTGAGATATTGGCTTTTTTGTTTTGAGTTTCCCATGATGTCAAGCAAAGTGGCACTGAGTTTGAAGGTAGGCCTTGAAATCCATCTACAGATACACCTCCAATAGGCTAATTGACATCATTTGAGTCAATCAGAAGCTTCTAAAGCCATGACATAATTTTCTGGAATTTTCCAAGCTGTTTAAAATGCACAGTCAATTTAGTGTTTGTAAACTTCTGACTCACTGGAATTGTGATGCAGTGAATTATAAGTGAAATAATCTGTCTGTAAACAATTGTTGGAAAAATGACTTGTGTCGTTCAAAAAGTAGATGTCCTAACCGAACTATAGTTTGTTAACAAACATTTGTGGAGTGGTTTAAAAACAAGTTTTAATGACTCCAACCTAAGTGTATGTAAACTTCCGACTTCAACTGTACATTTGACCAACTCTGTATGTTTTACATTTGTTATCTTGTTGTTACTAGTCCCACCCTTCAGCTCCATGCAACCCCTCCAATCTACGTATTAACACCATCCATATTGGATATCTAATTGCCATATATTTTTCAACTGTGCTGTGATGCTTTCTATTCTCATAGTTTCTACAGATTGTAAATTAAAGATAAAAATCTTTGCTAAAATCAATTGACTATGACTTTTCAAATCACCCAGTATTACTATCTGCAGCGTTAGCTCTAGGTAAATGTTGCAATTCTTCAGCCATTCCTGGACCTGTGACCAAAAATGAGCTACATATGGTCAGTACCAAAATAAATTATCTATTGACTCTGCCTCATCGCAGCAAAATCTGCAGACCTGGGAAGATTCTATGCCCCATATCCCCCATATATATACTTGTATATATAAATCATTCTATTGGTTGTAATCATTTCAATTGAAAAATTAAAACTTTTGAATCCGGCGTTGTTTTGCGTGTCAATTCATAAACCATGTGACATGGAATTGGAATACATCGAAAATCTCTTCCCAACTATTTTGCAATTTATATTGCGCAGCTGTCAATTTTTGGTAATTAAATTAAACTGATATATATTTTTATTTATCACAATTTTCTTTCACCAAATTTGGTCTTTAATGCAGGGCCGAAAGACAAGTTCCTTACACCCCTTATTAATTAGTATATTTGAGTTTAACCACAATATTTGTTGTATTATTTGTTCTGTCTTTTCAGGTAGAATAAACTGAAATTGCAACTAACTTTCTATCGCTTGTTTAAAAAAATAACGATATGTTGGAGATTATTTTGTTTTCAAATAACCAAAGTGAGCGGTTGTAATCTGAATAAAGGAAAAAAAGGCAGTTCTTGAACATGGGGTGAGAAATCCTTACTAATTTATGAGAGAACCATTTTGGATTTAAGTATAACTTTTGTATGACTGATGCCTTTAGTGAGAGGTCTAATGCTTTAATATTTAATCATTTCTGACCTCCGAATTCATATTCATTATAAAAATAGGCCCTTCTGATTTTGTCTGGCTTGCCATTCCAAATAAAATGTCATATTTTTTGCTCATATAATTTAAAAAGCAGGTCGCTGGCTGTAGGCAAAGAAACAGGGTGATTTCTTCACAAAGACAGGTATTTTCCATTCCATGGTAGCAAGATTTTAACTAACTTTGCTAACTTTCTATAAAAATTTATTTGAGTGAGATCATTTCTTACTTTCTGGATATGAATACCGAGTATGTCCACATCTCCATCTGACCCTTTTATTGGTAAACTACACAGTAATGTAAAAGTAGCATTTTTTTGTGATCCAATATGTAATATAGCACAGTTATCATAATTTTGTTTTTAATCCAGAGAGGTTAGAAAATGTATCTAGATCACCTTTGAGGCTGCGAAGGGATTTGAATTGTGAATTTAAAAGAAAACATGAATCATCAGCGTACAATGACACCTTTGTTTTAAACCATGGATTTCTAATATCTTAATATTATTGTTGGATCTCATTTTAACAGCTAACATTTCAATGACAATAAATAGATATGCCGATAGTGGACAACCTTGTATTACTCCTCGACAATTTAAAACTTTCTGAGATATAGCCATTATTTACAGTTTTACACCTAGAGCTACTATACATAACTTTAACCCATTGTATAAAAGATCATCCAAAATTGAAATATTCCAGGCATTTATATATAAACTCAAGTCGTACTTCATCAAAAGCATTTTCAAAGTCAGCTATGAAAACCAGGCCAGGTTTCCCTGATATTTCATAGTGTTCTATTGTTTCCAGTACTTGTTTTATATTATCTCCAAAGTATCGTCCATGTAAAAAAAATCTGATTAGGATGAATAATATCTGACAAAACTGTTTTAATTCTATGCGCTAAGTATTTAGCTAGAATTTAAGGCCTCCAATTTTTTTAAATGGACTGGATCTTTATATATACACCACTTGGATCCTGTTTCAGTAATAATGAAATCAGACTATCTTGTTGAGTGTCCAATAATCTACCATTTATATAGGAGTGGTTAAAACATGCTAATAATGGTCTTCCACTGGTATGCCATCCAGCCCTGGAGTTCCCCGGACTTAAAGGCTTTAATTGCAAGCAGTTCCTCTGTAAATAGAAGGCCAGCATCCCAGAGTCGCCTCTTCACTGTTGATGTTGAGACTGGTGTTTTGCGGGTACTATTTAATGAAGCTGCCAGTAAAGGACTTGTGAGGCGTCTGTTTCTCAAACTACACACTAATGTACTTGTCCTCTTGCTCAGTTGTCCACTCCGGTTAAATCCAGTTGGCACTGTTCTGTGAAGGGAGTAATTTCTCAGAACATGAATAGAGTGACGAGTTTCAGAAGAAAGGTAATTGTTTCTGGCCATTTTGAGCCTGTAATCAAACCCACTAATGCTGATACTCCAGATACTCAGCTAGTTTAAAGAAGGCCAATTGTATTGATTATTTTTTTCTGCTGTGATAACATAATTTCAAAAGGTTTTTTAATGATCAATTAGCCTTTTAAAATGATTAACTTGGATTAGCTAACACAACATGCCATTGGACACAGGAGTGATGGTTGCTGATAAATGGGCCTCTGTAGATATTCCATAAAATAAACTATTGTTTCCAGCTACAATAGTCATTTACAACAATAACAATGTCTACACTGTATTTGTGATCAATTTGATGCCATTTTAAAATGGACCAAAAAAAAGTGATTTTCTTTCAAATACAAGGACATTTCTAAGTGACCCCAAACTTTTGAACGGTAGTGTATTACCTAAACTAACCTGTACCCCTGCACATTGACTCTGTACCGGTACCCCCTGTATATAGCATCCTTATTGTTATTTTGTTGCTTTTTTATTTTTTACTTTCGTTTATTTAGTAAATATTTTTCTAAACTCTTATTTTTCTTAAAACTGCATTGTTGGTTAAGGGCTTCTATGTAAGCATTTCACAGTAAGGGTTGTATTCGGCACGTGACAAATAAAATTTGATTTGGATTTGGTTACTCTAGGTTTTTTCCTTGGTTCCGGCCTGCCTATTGAGTTTTTCCTAGCCACCGTGCTTCTATATCTGCATTGATTGCTGTTCGGGGTTTTAAGCTGGGTTTCTGAATAGCACTTTGTGACATCTGCTGATGTAAAAAGTGCTTCATAAAGAGTGGATTCTGAAAGTATTCAGACCCCTTGACTTTATCCATTTTGTTACGTTACAGCCTTATTCTAAAATGGATTACATCGTGATCAATCTACACCCAATACCCCATAATTACAAATAAAACAAATGTGAGAATAAATAAACATCACATTTACCTCAGTATTTAGATCCTTTATTCAGTACTTTGTTGAAGCACCTTTGGCAGCGATTAGAGCCTTGAGTCTTGTGTATGACTCTACAAGCATAGCATACCTGTTTTTCGGGAGTTTCTCCCATTCTTCTCAGTAGATCCTCTCAAGCTCTGTCAGGTTGGAAGGAGGCATTGCTGCACAGCTACTGTCAGGTCTCTCCAGAGATGTTCAATAGGGTTCTGGCTGGGCCACTCAAGGACATTGAGACTTGTCCCGAAGCCACTCCTGCGTTATCTTGCCTGTGTACTTAGGGTCATTGTCCTGTTGGAAGGGGAACCCTTCACCCAGTCTGAGGTCTTGAGTGCTCTGGAGCAGGTTATCATCAAGTATCTCTCTGTACTTTGCTCCGTTCATCTTACCCTTGATCCTGACTAGTCTCCCAGTAACTGCCACTCAAAAACATCCCCACAGCATGATGCTGCCACTACCATGCTTCACCGTAGATGGTACCAGGTTGGCATTCAGTCTAAACAAGCTCAATCTTGCTTCTCATGGTCTGAGAGTCCTTTTAGGTGCCTTTTGGCAAACTCCAAGCTGGCTGTCATGTTCCTTTAACTGAGGAGTGAATTCTGTCTGGCCACTCTACCATAAAGGCCTAATGGTTGTCCTTCTGGAAGGTTATCCCATCTTCACAAAGGAACTTTGAGTGACCATGGGGTTTTTGGTCACCTCCCTGACCAATGGTCAGAATGCTCTAGGAAGAGTGTTGGTGATTCCAAACTTCTATTTAAGAATGATGGTGGCCACGGTGTTCTTGGGGACCTTCAATGCTGCAGACATTTTTTGGTACCCTTCCCCAGATCTGTGCCTCGACACAATCGTGTCTCGGAGCGCTACAGGTAATTCCTTTGACCTCATTGCTTGGTTTTTGCTCTGACGTGCACTATCAACTGGGGGACCTTATATAGACAGGTGTGTGCTTTTTCAAATCATGTCCACCACAGGTGGACTCCACATAAGCTCAATTTCAAGTCTCATTGAAAAGGGTCTGAATACTTATGTAAATAAGATTTTTCAAAAATCATGTTTCACTTTTTAATTATGAGGTAGTGTGTGTAGATTGATAAGGGGAAACACTTATTTAATCCATTATAGAATAAGGCTG
Source organism: Oncorhynchus mykiss (assembly GCF_057628025.1). Taxonomy (NCBI): domain Eukaryota; kingdom Metazoa; phylum Chordata; class Actinopteri; order Salmoniformes; family Salmonidae; genus Oncorhynchus; species Oncorhynchus mykiss. The sequence goes on along the minus strand of NC_143037.1, from coordinate 65,716,411 downwards.
TAACGTAAGAAAATGTGGAAAAAGTCAAGGGGTCTGAATACTTTCCTTAGGCACTGTACATTTGATTGACTAATCTTACACAGTTTAAACAGCACCTCTGAAAGTACAGTGAAAGCCTTGAAAGAAGCTTTACAGATTGTCTTTACTTGACTACTGTAACACCACACTTCAAAACCCAATGTTGGGACATAAACTGTGGACATAGCTCCCCCTACCGGTCAGAACTGATTACTACAACTACTGATCATCCCAGTGTGGGACTAAATGGGATGTTCAGATCTTTGAATAATGTGATTAAGCACATTTTCTGGATGTGGAAGCTGCTCAAAATAACCTGAGAAGAGGTTTGACCTGACCGGTGGTGTGTGCCATTTCCTATAATCTGGTCAGGCTTAGAAGCACACAGCATGACCACACTCTCACCTATTTCAGTAGTCTAACGATCTTGTGCTTCGTTAGGGTGTCAAGCGAAACCCCCTGTTATCTTGTCAAGATACTCTTTAACCTTCTATGGAGAGACTGGGGATAATTGGCTCATGCTGCTGTACTGTACATGCTGCTGTATGGAGAAAACAAGATAACGACAGAGAAACATCCACTACCTTAAATTGTCAATAAATCATATGGACGTCTTGTACTAAAAGCCAGCTTACATCAGTATTAATAGCATGTCATCTGTCAGGTTGAGATGGAGCGAGAAGGGACGTGTTCATTATTGCTCCCATGTTGCAACACACCTCAGGCAAACTAGTAGCTAACTAAGACAACCTGGCCTGGGAATGGAGGGAGAGCAGACAAGACTCAACCTAACATGTGTAGTCATTAGGCAGCATCTAGATAATGTGGTCATTAAGCAGCATCTAGATAACATGTGGTCATTAAGCAGCATCTAGATAATATGTGCAGTCATTAAGCAGCATCTAGATAATATGTGTAGTCATTAAGCAGCATCTAGATAATATGTGCAGTCATTAAGCAGCATCTAGATAACATGTGGTCATTAAGCAGCATCTAGATAATATGTGCAGTCATTAAGCAGCATCTAGATAATAATGTGCAGTCATTAAGCAGCATCTAGATAATATGTGCAGTCATTAAGCAGCATCTAGATAATATGTGCAGTCATTAAGCAGCATCTAGATAATATGTGCAGTCATTAAGCAGCATCTAGATAATATGTGCAGTCATTAAGCAGCATCTAGATAACATGTGTAGTCATTAAGCAGCATCTAGATAACATGTGGTCATTAAGCAGCATCTAGATAACATGTGTAGTCATTAAGCAGCATCTAGATAACATGTGGTCATTAAGCAGCATCTAGATAATATGTGTAGTCATTAAGCAGCATGTAGATAACATGTGTAGTCATTAAGCAGCATCTAGATAACATGTGGTCATTAAGCAGCATCTAGATAATATGTGTAGTCATTAAGCAGCATGTAGATAACATGTGTAGTCATTAAGCATCATGTAGATAACATGTGTAGTCATTAAGCAGCATCTAGATAACATGTGTAGTCATTAAGCAGCATCTAGATAACATGTGTAGTCATTAAGCAGCATCTAGATAATATGTGTAGTCATTAAGCAGCATGTAGATAACATGTGTAGTCATTAAGCAGCATCTAGATAACATGTGGTCATTAAGCAGCATCTAGATAATATGTGTAGTCATTAAGCAGCATGTAGGTAACATGTGTAGTCATTAAGCAGCATCTAGATAACATGTGTAGTCATTAAGCAGAATCTAGATAACATGTGTAGTCATTAAGCAGCATCTAGATAACATGTGGTCATTAAGCAGCATCTAGATAACATGTGTAGTCATTAAGCAGCATCTAGATAACATGTGTAGTCATTAAGCAGCATCTAGATAACATGTGGTCATTAAGCAGCATCTAGATAACATGTGTAGTCATTAAGCAGCATCTAGATAACATGTGTAGTCATTAAGCAGAATCTAGATAACATGTGGTCATTAAGCAGCATCTAGATAACATGTGTAGTCATTAAGCAGCATCTAGATAATATGTGTAGTCATTAAGCAGCATGTAGATAACATGTGTAGTCATTAAGCAGCATCTAGATAACATGTGTAGTCATTAAGCAGCATCTAGATAACATGTGTAGTCATTAAGCAGCATCTAGATAACATGTGTAGTCATTAAGCAGCATGTAGATAACATGTGGTCATTAAGCAGCATCTAGATAACATGTGTAGTCATTAAGCAGCATGTAGATAACATGTGTAGTCATTAAGCAGCATCTAGATAACATGTGTAGTCATTAAGCAGCATCTAGATAACATGTGTAGTCATTAAGCAGCATCTAGATAACATGTGGTCATTAAGCAGCATCTAGATAACATGTGGTCATTAAGCAGCATCTAGATAACATGTGTAGTCATTAAGCAGCATGTAGATAACATGTGTAGTCATTAAGCAGCATCTAGATAACATGTGTAGTCATTAAGCAGCATCTAGATAACATGCATAGACCCAGCATCTAGATAACATGTGTAGTCATTAAGCAGCATCTAGATAACATGCATAGACCCAGCATCTAGATAATATGTGGTCATTAAGCAGCATCTAGATAACATGTGTAGTCATTAAGCAGAATCTAGATAACATGTGTAGTCATTAAGCAGCATCTAGATAACATGTGTAGTCATTAAGCAGAATCTAGATAACATGTGTAGTCATTAAGCAGCATCTAGATAACATGCATAGACCCAGCATCTAGATAACATGTGTAGTCATTAAGCAGCATCTAGATAACATGTGTAGTCATTAAGCAGCATCTAGATAACATGCATAGACCCAGCATCTACAGGCATAACCGGTCTGGGGTAATTTTAGAAAATCTAGAATTGCAACATACAGAGTAGGTAGGGTTTTTTATATTCCTTCGCAGGAAACTGACAAAAACATATCTGAACATAAAACAACTTCTGCCTTCCATGAATATTATCAAAGAAACTGGATTTATGCCAATCCCAGAGTAATGCCTGGGGTCGTCCTCTTAAAAGCAATCATATCATTGGTCGGATTATGTGACTTGGGTCATAGGATAGGAAACTTTAGCAGTTTAAGATTGCTCAGAGAGAGAGAGCGAGCGTGTGTGTGTGTGTGTACGATCAAAGTCAAATGTATCATGTTAACTTTCAGAAAGTGATGTATCTTTGAACATTAAACATCTTTGAACAAACCTGCATTATACATTACTACCAGACTCCAAATCGACCCCCCCTATTGCTAGGCACTTCACGTTGATCTGAGAGGGTTGGATAGGCGTGAGGAATAACTAAAGCCAATAATGAATCACATGACAAGCCATGTTTGTATTATGTATAACTCCAAGCCAATTTCTTTCAAATAAAAAATACCACATTATCACCATCGTGTTATTCAGCAATGCCCAGTGTAACACGAGTTTACAGAAAAGCCTTCATCCCAGCAACAAATAAAATGAAATATAAACTCAACAAGACCTCAACCCCCCCCGCCACCCAGACATTCATTGGTGCCTTGCCTCCATCATAAAGTGATTCACATGAAGAAGAAAAAAATACTCTGATATCACCTTATTAAAGATCCTGCTTATAAACTGTTTTTAACTACTATCACAATTATAATTCAATAATCAGAACTACATATTGTTATAATATTACCTGCTATAATACAAAAAAAATAAAATCTTGCAATAATGCTTATAAGTAGTTTATAAAGCAAACATTCAAATTGTGTTACCAGAACATCAGTTATCAGCATATGTAAAAGCACATTGAAAGGTGAACTAAACAGTAACTCCAATATTGCTTTGCTAGAGGCTACTCTCTTCACAGGAGTTCCTTTCAACCTGCTTTTCTATCCCTAGTCCTCAAAACCTCTCAAATAAAATGCAGTTACATGGTTTTCTTGGAAAAAAGTAAATGTAACTACATAGACACACAAGGGCCAGAATTTGTCCACTATCCTTTAGCCACGACTCAATGTTCCATGTACCTTATCTGTAGTTACTGTGTAGAGCTGAGGAGGAACATGTTGGCATATGGAAAAGCCTCATTGTCAAAACAATTTCAGTATCATTACATGGTATAATGGCAAATTCATGTGTGATCGCCAGTTCCCAGTTTCACCCGGTTTGTCAGACATCACAGACACTGCATTTTGGATTGGCTCAAATCAAATAGTGTGCTCCAGTGTAGAGGAGTGGTAGTGGTGTGAAGAGGGAGGGGGGTCTGCAGAGTGGTGTCGTCCACAGAGAATGGAACTAGTCATTAGTGGTCAAGAACACACAGGTGACACATGCAAGGAAGAAACAGAAACGAGTGGTTTTCCTCCACAAGCGTTCCTCTCTGCAGTCTCCTGTCCTTTCATACGCTCTGAATCCAGGACACACGCTCTGTTCATCTTCCTGCCCATTCACCAACACTCAGGAGCGTGTGTGTTGGGTTCAGAGTAGCTCATTCTCGTCTTCAACGTCCTCAGAACCAGATGGGCCCTGTCGGACCTCCTCGTACCACTTATTGGTCAGAGTTTTCATCTGGATCCGACCATGCAGGAGGTCCTGGAACACACACAGAGAAAACAAACTCAAACTCACAGCAACAGAATACATCTGAGAAAGTCAAGGGAGATATAGGCATCTTTCAAACTAATATGACTGGGTGCTTATGAATCCAATATGAACGTGTGCATGCACGTGTATACACCAATACAACATGGTGTCAGGGAGAGTGGCACAGCTAAAACCAAGGTGGGATTACATGTCTCACACACTTGCTGTTGAAATGGCCGTTACCTCCTGTGTGAGTCGTCGTGTGAAGAATGGGTTGAGGTATTTAGCGTCCAGCCACATGAAGCCCTTCAGGTCCCGTCTCTGGAAGATCTGAGCCTCATACTCCTCCTCTGTCAACTCAGACAGGTGCTCCAACTCTAAGGCATTACCCTGTGGGACAGGGGGAGGGAAGAGAAGGGAGGGAGGGGGGGACAAGAAAGAGGGGGAAAGCAGATGGATGAATGAACTAGTGAGAAAGAGATTGAGGGAAGAAGAAAGGCTGACGAAATCGTCCTCTGGTCTGTGACTGATGCTTGCGTGAGTAAGGACTTTGAAGTGTTCCTCTCACTGAGACAACAGGAAGGGACTGAGGCCATATTAAGAGGCAGCACCACAACACAGACAACAGGAATGGACTGACGCCATATTAAGAGGCAGCACCACAACACAGACAACAGGAAGGGACTGACGCCATATTAAGAGGCAGCACCACAACACAGACAACAGGAAGGGACTGACGCCATATTAAGAGGCAGCACCACAACACAGACAACAGGAAGGGACTGACGCCATATTAAGAGGCAGCACCACAACACAGACAACAGGAAGGGACTGACGCCATATTAAGAGGCAGCACCACAACACAGACAACAGGAAGGGACTGACGCCATATTAAGAGGCAGCACCAGAACACAGACAACAGGAAGGGACTGACGCCATATTAAGAGGCAGCACCACAACACAGACAACAGGAAGGGACTGACGCCATATTAAGAGGCAGCACCACAACACAGACAACAGGAAGGGACTGACGCCATATTAAGAGGCAGCACCACAACACAGACAACAGGAAGGGACTGAGGCCATAATAAGAGGCAGCACCACAACACAGACAACAGGAAGGGACTGAGGCCATATTAAGAGGCAGCACCACAACACAGACAACAGGAATGGACTGAGGCCATATTAAGAGGCAGCACCACAACACAGACAACAGGAAGGGACTGACGCCATATTAAGCGGCAGCACCACAACACAGACAACAGGAAGGGACTGACGCCATATTAAGAGGCAGCACCACAACACAGACAACAGGAAGGGACTGAGGCCATAATAAGAGGCAGCACCACAACACAGACAACAGGAAGGGACTGACGCCATATTAAGAGGCAGCACCACAACACAGACAACAGGAAGGGACTGACGCCATATTAAGAGGCAGCACCACAACACAGACAACAGGAAGGGACTGACGCCATATTAAGAGGCAGCACCACAACACAGACAACAGGAAGTGACTGACGCCATATGAGAGGAGAGGCAACACCAGAACACTGAAATGACAGGACTCTACACACTCACGCTCCAACACATCATGCTGAAACAGGAAAGGGCCTTCCCCAAACTGTTGCCACAAAGTTGGAAACACAGAATCGTCTGTAATGTCATTGTATGCTGTAGTGTTACGATTTCCTTTCACTGGAACTAAGAGGCCTAGCCCAAACCATGAAAAATAGCACCAGAACATTATTCCTCCTCCACCAAACTTTACAGTTGGCACTATGCAGTCAGGCAGGTAGCGTTCTCCTGGCATTCGCCAAACCTAGACTCCTCTATCGGACTGCCAGATGGTGAAGTGCGAGTCATCACTCCAGAGAAAGCGTTTCCATTCCTACAGTCTAATGGCAGCGAGCTTTACACCAATCCAGATGAAGCTTTGCATTGCGCACGGTGATCTTAGGCTTGTGTGTGGCTGCTCAGACATGGAAATCCATTTCATGATGCTCCCGACGAACAGTTCTTGTGCTGACGTTGCTTCCAGAGGCAGTTTGGAACTCGGTAGTGAGTGTTGCAACCAAGGACAGAATTTTTATGCGCTTCAACACTCTGCAGTCCCGTTCTGTCAGCTTGTGTGGCCTACCAGTTCGTTGCTGAGCCGTTGTTGCTCCTAGATGTTTCCACTTCACAATAACAGCACTTACAGTTGACCGGGGCAGCTCAAGCAGGGCAGAAATTTTTCAAACTGACTTGTTGGAAAGGTGGCATCCACTGACTGTGTCACGTTGAAAATCACTGGGCTCTTCAGTAAGGCGATTCAACTGCCAATGTTTGTCTTTGGAGGTTGTACGGCTGAGTGCTCGGTTTTATACACGGGTGTGGCTGAAATAGCCGACGCCACTAATTTGAAGGTGTGTCCACATACACTATATGTACAACAGTATCTACCTCTACCACTCCAGTATCCCTGCACATTGTAAATATGATACTGGAACTGACCCTGTAGATAGCTTCTTACTTTCTCCTGTTCTTATTTGTGTTTTTGTTTTACCTTATGTTATTTTTAGTAATACATTGGTACTGATTACTGTATTGTTGGGTTTATAATTAGAAAGAAAGTAATACAGAGGCAACACCACAAGATACCTCTTTACCAGAAAGAGATTGCTGGTGTGTTCATTAACATCTGTCTACTTGTGTATGTCTACATGAACTAGGGTAAATCACTGCCAGGATCTTTTTTTTTACCATTTTCTCAGTCTTGCTGAGGTTGATGTCCTTCTTGCTCTTGCGTCGGGATTGGCTCTCCTCGTTGTCCATGATGCGAATGAGGGGCATGGTCCCACTGCCGAGGAGGAGGATGGTGAAGAGGACAATGATGATGGTGGTGGTGCCAATCAACTGGCGCTTCTCTATTGGCTCTAGACCAAGATGAAGGCTCAGGGCATAGGGGATGGCACCTCTCAGACCTAACAGAGGAAAGGAGTGAGGGATGGAGCGAGACAAGGGGAGGGAGGGACAGTAGAGCCAAACCGAGGGAGGTGTATTAGAGTAGTGAAGAAATGCTCTACTTACCACTAAACCACATGATGAACATCATCTTGGGCGTGATCTTGTGATCTCTGAAGAAGTTGAGCAGGTAGGAGAGAGGGAAAATGTTCACGGCCCGACCTACTAATACCAACACCTGGAAAGAGGTAGAATACAAAGCTCAGCACAAACAGTAACCTTTGCCCCTCACCCTACCGTCTACCCCACATCCTGGTTAAACCCCTAACCTCTACCCCTAGTTTCATGTCCTCATCCTGGATCAACCCAAGTTTCATGTCCTCATCCTGGATCAACCCTAGCTTCATGTCCACATCCTGGATCAACCCTAGCTTCATGTCCACATCCTGGATCAACCCTAGCTTCATGTCCTCATCCTGGTTAAAACCCTAACCTCTACCCCTAGCTTCATGTCCTCATCCTGGATCAACCCTAGCTTCATGTCCACATCCTGGATCAACCCTAGCTTCATGTCCTCATCCTGGTTAAAACCCAAACCTCTACCCCTAGCTTCATGTCCTCATCCTGGATCAACCCACGTTTCATGTCCTCATCCTGGATCAACCCTAGTTTCATGTCCTCATCCTGGATCAACCCTAGCTTCATGTCCACATCCTGGATCAACCCTAGCTTCATGTCCACATCCTGGATCAACCCTAGCTTCATGTCCTCATCCTGGATCAACCCTAGCTTCATGTCCACATCCTGGATCAACCCTAGCTTCATGTCCTCATCCTGGTTAAAACCCTAACCTCTACCCCTAGCTTAATGTCCACATCCTGGTTAAACCCCTAACCTCTACCCCTAGCTTCATGTCCTCATCCTGGTTAAAACCCTAACCTCTACCCCTAGCTTCATGTCCTCATCCTGGATCAACCCTAGCTTCATGTCCACATCCTGGTTCAACCCTAGCTTCATGTCCACATCCTGGTTAAACCCCTAACCTCTACCCCTAGCTTCATGTCCTCATCCTGGATCAACCCTAGCTTCATGTCCACATCCTGGTTCAACCCTAGCTTCATGTCCACATCCTGGTTAAACCCCTAACCTCGACCCCTAGCTTCATGTCCACATCCTGGTTCAACCCTAGCTTCATGTCCACATCCTGGTTAAACCCCTAACCTCATGTCCTCATCCTGGTTAAACCCCAACCCTACCCTTATGTCCACATCTCGGCTCAACCCGTTGTAGTATAGAATGCTAACACTAGGTGGAAATGTTCCCTCATCACTGAGCGAATTTCAGGTCTGCTGAGTGCAAACTTGAATGTTGTGAAAATTCTGTTGTGTGTTTACTGTGAACACTGAGGCTGTACCCGCTTTAAATTTATTTTAACAGTGGCCAAGTAGGCTTCTGTAGCCATTTGATCATAATGTAGGTCTACCAGAGTGGCCTACCATCAAAAACAACAGAAAATGCATCCCATAACATTTTAACATGGAAATAGCTGTTCAGCCTACAGTAGCAGCCAATTTGTGCAGTTCAATGTAGGCCTACACTCCATGAGACTTAAATGCAGGGCTTGACATTAACCCGTTAACCTTCAGACAAGCAGGTGACTGAAAATGTTGTGTTTGATGCAAGAAACCACTTTACAAAATAAAATACATCATTATTCCCATACCATTATTACAGAGAATCATTATGCTACCCTCTGACCATTGGCTACTTAGCTTATTCAAGCCTCTCAAAATATAACACTGCCCCTTTAAGACAAAAAAAAGCTTTTTTACCTAAGTCACTTTTCAAAGAGGTCTAGAAATGCACACGTTTTGTGCTCTTGTAGGAAGCAATAACTCCCCCATTGCTGACAACAAATTACCCATAACTGGGTTAATAACCCACTAACGAGCAAAGGATATGAACAAATGTACATATGTTCACATGTCCCAACATGAGGCTCTCGCTTGGATCTCAAAACAAGCGCATCTACTCACGACCGCTCATGCTGTAAAAAAACAGTCTAGTTCAAAGTGAATGGCACAGAAACATATATGGCAACGGTGAATTTGCATATAGGCCTACTGCAGCTCTGATTGGTTATGGCGCACCGGGCCTGAGGTGTGCCTGTCAATGCAATAAAATCCTACTCTGATGAGTTCTGTCAACAACAATATCTCTTGCATAGTTATTTTTGCACACTAAGTATTGCATAGTCAGTTTCGGTATGTTGCATTGAAAGTGGCTAATATTGTGTTGATTCGATCACAATTCCCACAGTAAAGGGAAACGTTGATAGTGTTAACGGGGAAAAGTTACATTTTGTGTTTCTCTGTGTGGGAACATTGCTAGCTATACCTGGTCACTACAGGTTGGTAGTAATGCCTGGTCACTACAGGTTGGTAGTAATGCCTGGTCACTACAGGTTGGTAGTAATGCCTGGTCACTACAGGTTGGTAGTAATGCCTGGTCACTACAGGTTGGTAGTAATGCCTGGTCACTACAGGTTGGTAGTAATGCTAGGCTATACCTGGTCACTACAGGTTGGTAGTAATGCCTGGTCACTACAGGTTGGTAGTAATGCTAGGCTATACCTGGTCACTACAGGTTGGTAGTAATGCCTGGTCACTACAGGTTGGTAGTAATGCCTGGTCACTACAGGTTGGTAGTAATGCTAGGCTATACCTGGTCACTACAGGTTGGTAGTAATGCTAGGCTATACCTGGTCACTACAGGTTGGTAGTAATGCTAGGCTATACCTGGTCACTACAGGCTGGGAGTACTTACGATACACCAGATGACGAAGGAAAGCTCAAACTTGTGAGGGAAGCTGAAGATGGAGAGACCCAGGAAAGCAAACACACAAGTCTCTGTGGAGAAGAAAACAAACTTGTGACACTGTCTTGTGTGTGTATTTCGTATTTGTAATATTTTATGTACACGCTGCTATTTCCCTGTTTTGCCTTCTTGCCAGGCTGCCCTCGAAAAATAGTTTAACCTCAATGGGTCTTACCTGGTTAAAAATAAATAACACAAGTCATTGTTTTTTACAACAGGATATGGGGGAAAGGACTTGTGAGGCAGAAAGACAAGTGCTAACCACACATGAAGGCCACCGAGCGGAGGGTCTGCTGCATTAGGATCTGAGTGACAGGAGACAGGTTGTGATGGGTGTAGTGTGACATCACGATCCCCGAAAACAGGATAGACATGATACCTGCACAGAGAGATAGAGGGGTGAACGAGAAGGTAGCAAATGCATAGAAAGATTCATGACATTCCATTGTGTGCTTGATATTACATTGACATGAGAGGACTCACCAGAGAGTTTAATGCCCTCTGCCAGGCCGTAGGGCAGGTAGGCAAAGATGATCATCATGCCAAACTCTAAAGACGGAGTCTTCCTCAGGTCAAAGTGTTTCAGGAACTGGCACAGGGGTCAAGGGTAAAACAGTAACAGGCTCGTGTTTACAAGGTGTATGAATATGTTAAATGGGAATATTATCAACATACTACACAAAACACTCAATCACACACAGAGAAGATACAATGGCAGATATGAGTCCGGTGAGGGTTCCGAGGGCAGCGGAACCGAAGAACATCTTGAGGAAGTATCCCAACGCCTGGAGGAATGTCTCCCAGCCCGTTACCATGGAGTTATCATCCCGGGCAAAGCCCTCGGCCGTACTGAACGACACAATGACATAAAGAGGGAAAAGAATACATCAAGGTGATGTTAGGTATAGAGCGTTTCATTTGGTTTAGTTAGTCAATAATTACTTGGGAAATATAATACATTATAATAGATTACCTTGGGGAGGGAATACGTAACCCATTTGACCTAAAAGACTCAGGCTGCAAGTGTATATGATTTTTATTTTGCAGTTTTTTTTTCACTCCATATGCGATTCGCAATGCAGATAACACCGGCAGAATTGTTTTTATTTAATTACCATAGTGAATTGTTTTAATGTTTGCTTATGTGTCAATTAAATACCATAAGGGATGGGTTGCCAATTGGCGATTTGACACGAAAATAAAACATTTCATTCATTCATTCATGCACTAATATGATGTCACCCAAGAGGGCAGTCACGTTGCATCACCAAAACAAAATGTTTAACCTTCTCTCAATCTACAATGTGCACAAGTATGTGTGTCTTCCTGCCCGTCTGTGTGAGAACCTGTTCTCCCAACACAGGGTTATCAGATTGCTCTGTACACATCGGAGACGTGACAAGTATTTTCCTGTGACCTAGCCAGTCAAAGATGACACAAGGAACACAGTAGATCTGATGTATGAATTCAAACAAGGTCATTCTCTGAGAACTCTAAAACTAACCTGTAGTACTGAGTGATTAGTGCTTTTGGAGGTCGGTTCGGTTTTAGTTCCATCATTAAAAAATACATAGATTTTATTTATTTATTTTTACATGAAATACACTCCGCATTATATGGGTTGAACGTTGTAACACAGAATTTAAAAACTGAATACAAGGCCCATGATGGTAGTGACAGCCCATTACTGCTTATCACTTATTGACATTACCTTACCAAAATATTTCAGGTTTTTATTTCATTTGTTTTATTTGATGACTTTATTATTTAATTCCAAGTCATCTCATCTCTACAGAGCTGCTGCCTACACTGTATGACAAAATCACTATTTTGTAGTTCTTCAAAGTAAATAAGGCATATTTTTATGACTGCTGGATACCAACTATCACTCACTCTTAGATCATGCATTTTCAGGTAGAGATACAGTAGCAACTGCTCTCTATCCCTCTTATGTCTCATCACTCTCAGTGTCTGCAACACCCGAAGCTACAACCTAGTGTAGTAGGCATGAAAGAAGCAAAGACCATACAAAGTTGGTCATTGTAGTCAATTACCACATTTTCTACACTAAACTACATAGAATATTGGCCTGTTGGAAACTACAACTCCCTACTACATCGCACAGTTCAGGCTTGATCAGATTTAACTCTAAAGAAACAGTGCAAAGTGCACATTGAACTGCAAACGTCAAGCAGTAGGGCATTCAAGGAGTTCATCTGATGTTAATCCGTGATGTCATCGTCCTCCCAAGTCAAGGCGTGGTCTGCTGCGCTCTAGGAAGGTGTTCCCATAAGTGGGTAACACCCGCTATCAGTGGCCAACTGTGCATGGGTTCATTTAATGTATACAGGCGAGGCAACACGCGAGAGCACCATGACAGAGAGAGATTGTCAGTAGAATAGCCTTACTGAAGAGCTCAGTGACTTTCAACATGGCACCGTCATAGGAAGCCAGCTTTCCAATAAGTCAGTTCGTCAAATTTCTGCCCTGCTAGAGCTGCCCTGGTCAACTGTAAGCAATGTTATTGTGAAGTGGAATATCTAGGAGCAACAGCTGCTCAGCCGCAAAGTTGTAGGCCACAAAAGCTAACAGAACGGGACCACTGAGGGCTGAAGCATAACTACCTTCGGAAGCAACGTCAGCACACAAAATGTTCTTCGGGACCTTCATGAAATGGGTTTCCATGGCCGAGCAGCCTCACACAAGCCTCAGATCACCATGCGCAATGAAAAGCGTTAGCTGGTGTAAAGCTTGCTGCCATGGGACTCTGTAGGAGTGGAAACGCTTTCTCTGGAGTGATGATTCACACCTCAATATCTGGCAGTCCGATAGAGGAATCTGGGTTTGGCGGATGCCAGGAGAAAGCTACCTGCCCCAATCCATAGTGCCAACTGTAAAGCTTGGTGGAGGAAAGGCTGTTTTTCATGGTTCGGGCTAGGCCCCTTAGTTCCAGTAAAGAGACAACTTAACACTACAGCATTCCATGACATTCTAGATTATTCTGTGTTTCCAACTTAGTGGCAACAGTTTGGGGAGGGCCCTTTCCTGTTTCAGCATGACAATGCCCCAGTGCACAAAGCAAAGTCCATACAGAAATGGTTTGTTGAGATCGGTGTGGAAAAACCTGACTGGCCTGCACAGAGCCCTGACCTCAAACCCATCGCACACTTTTGGGACGAATTTGAACGCTGGCTGCGAGTCAGGCCTAATCACCCAATATCAGTGGCCGACCTCACTAATGCTTTAGTGGCTGAATAGAAGCAAGTCCCTGCAATAATGTTCCAACATCTAGTGTAAATCCTTCCCAGAACAGAAGAGGCTGTTATAGCCGCAAAAGGGGGGTACCAACTCCAAGGCATGGTAGCTCAACTGACATTTAGAATTACAACAAAGGGACAAAGGGCGAGTGCACGGACTAAGAAATACACACATTATACTGGCGTTCACCAGAAGATGTACATGTAGTGCCTTGATAAAATCTAGTGCCTTGATAAAATCTAGTGCCTTGATAAAATCTAGTGCCTTGATAAAATCTAGTGCCTTGATAAAACAGTATGAGGAGGAAGAGGAAAGAGGGGGTGAGGAGGAGGAGTACGTACTTGGTGAGTACGATAGAGACAGCATCGTTGAGGATGCTCTCTCCAAACACCAGCATGTTGAGGACAGGGTCCACGTTGAGGGCATTGAAGATGGCGATGGTTGCTACGGGGTCCACAGCCGAGATCAGAGAACCAAAAGCAAAGCTTTAGGAGGGAGAGGGACAAGAATTTGTTGGACAAAGCTTTGGACTTGCAATTATTTTACAGGCTGTTTAAATCATGGTTAAAAACAGTAGGAAAAGGGTAGATAACACAGTCAGTGAAAACATATAGATAGAAAGGCAGAGAGTGACTCACGAAAACAGACTGACTACTGAAAATACACACACTCCACAGCATGTGACTACAGAGACATTGGGTGAACCTTCAAACACACCACTTCCTCATTCTAAAGCTGACGCCCTCCTTTGGAAATATGCTCAATCCATATGCTCAGCCCAGGCTTCTCAAAATGTCTGCTTCGCCTGTTTCACCAACTACTTCTCAGACAGAGTTCAGTGTGTCATATCGTGCCTGTTGTCTGGACTTCTGGCATTCTCTATGGGGGTGCCACAGGGCTCAATTCTCGGGCCGACTCTTTTCTCTGTGTGTGTGTGCGTGTGTGTGTGTGCGTGTATATATATATATATATATATATATATATATATATATATATATATGGTGTTCTCTGGCAAATGCCAAACGTCCTGCACGGTGTTGGGCTGTAAGCACAACCCCCACCTGTGGACGTCGGGCCCTCATACCACCCTCATGGAGTCTGTTTCTGACCGTTTGAGCAGACACATGCACATTTGTGGCCTGCTGGAGGTCATTTTGCAGGGCTCTGGCAGTGCTCCTCCTGCTCCTCGTTGCACAAAGACGGAGGTAGCGGTCCTGCTGCTGGGTTGTTGCCCTCCTACGGCCTCCTCCACGTCTCCTGATGTACTGGCCTGTCTCCTGGTAGCGCCTCCATGCTCTGGACACTACGCTGACAGACACAGCAAACCTTCTTGCTACAGCTCGCATTGATGTGCCATCCTGGATGATCTGCACTACCTGAGCCACTTGTGTGGGTTGTAGACTCCGTCTCATGCTACCACACGAGTGAAAGCACCGCCAGCATTCAAAAGTGACCAAAACATCAGCCAGGAAGCATAGGAACTGAGAAGTGGTCTGTGGTCACCACCTGCAGAACCACTCCTTTATTGGGGGTGTCTTGCTAAATGCCTATAATTTCCACCTGTTGTCTATTCCATTTGCACAACAGCATGTGAAATGTATTGTCAATCAGTGTTGCTTCCTAAGTGGACAGTTTGATTTCACAGAAGTGTGATTGACTTGGAGTTACATTGAGTTGTTTAAGTGTTCCCTTTATTTTTTGAGCAGTGAGATAGATAGATAGATAGATAGATATATGGTATGAAACTATAAAATCAGGATAACACCCAACCCTAGTAGCTACACAGGTAAACTCCCCACCTGTTTGTCAGTCAGTCATGCTGATCTCCCCACCAGTCAGTCATGCTGATCTCCCCACCAGTCAGTCATGCTGATCTCCCCACCAGTCAGTCATGCTGATCTCCCCACCAGTCAGTCATGCTGATCTCCCCACCAGTCAGTCATGCTGATCTCCCCACCAGTCAGTCATGCTGATCTCCCCACCAGTCAGTCATGCTGATCTCCTCACCTGTCAGTCATACTCATCTTGTAGATCACATCAGCCTGTGAGAAAGACAGGACACATCACACATTTACAATAGAAACCATTTTGTGGGATTTTTTCAGTGTTGCAGCATTGCACAACAGTTTGCAACACTGAGGACTTCATGTCTCAAGTGATTGCTCACATGCCCTACTGTTTCGTGGTTGTTTTGTAAAAGGTTTGTCAGTTTCTCACACATATTCCTAGACTGACAATGCAATCGCACTTGTGTCAATGCCAGTGAAATGTTTGGTAACATATGAAAAATGTTACCAAAACCATGTTACTATTGAGGACACCTTTGGAAACATGTGTTCTAATTCATACTTTTAAGTGCCATCTCCTCTGGGAATACATTGTACATCTTGAATGTGTGTGTGTTTTCTTTTTACACAAATCAATTCATTGCAAATCAATTTAATTCTTGAACAGCGATTTCCAAGCCGGTCTCCGGGGTCCCCAAGCCATTCTATAACAGTGATTTCCAAGACATTCTACATTAAAGTCCAAAACTAGACAACTAACTAAACTAACTACTCATCAGTAAAGCCCTGGTGGTGGATTAGCTAAAACAGATGTGGAATGGGGAAATAGAGAGTTCTAGAAGCCCATCGGTCCCAGGAATTGCAGGGGACCCAACAACCCTAGAGAGTTCCAGAAGCCTCACCTGTCCCAGGAATGGTGGGGGACTCCACAACCCTATAGAGTTCTAGAAGCCTCACCTGTCCTAGGAAGTAGATCCCTCCACCTACGATGAAGGCAGAGATGGCTGTCCCAATGACAGCAAACAGTGTGATGGAACCAATGTTCTGGAAGAAGTTACCCTGGCAACCAGAACACATGGAGGTGGAAAGATGAGCACCAAATATCCCAATACACCAAGAGGAAACACACGTAAACACACGCTCGTAAACACACAGAAACACACACGTACGCAAGTACACACAAACCTTATGTAGAGAGTATCCTGATTCGAAGATGATGGGCGGCAGAAGCAGCAGGAAGAACATGTTGGGACGAAACATCTCCTCTTCCTATCAGGAGACATGGTGGTTAACAACCTCGTTTCATCTTTAGCAATGATTTTTTGCAACAAAAGAATTCAGGTGACTGCAGTCAGTGGGAGCGAGGAGTGGAAAGGATGAGAGAAAATGAAAATAGAAGGAGAGATGAGACAGGAAAGAGGGCCTACATAAGTTAGCAACAGACCTCGATTTGTCAAAACACATCTTTCACTTCAACTTCAAGAGAGCTTCACACACACACACACACACTAATGAATCATAGTGAGGCTCCCCTTAGAGGCACAAGACTGAGTTTGACCTAGCCTAGCACCACCATGACGCACATGATAAGCCCCTCAGGGGCACACACGTCTATAAACCTACTCATGCATACATAACGTACATACTCAGATTTATGGTACTTTATCTGACTCACACTGTACCCTGACCTGTGACCTCTTTCTCATCATTTATGCGGGGGGGAAACATCCGGTTTTCCAGGGATACAGCATCTTCAACCAAGCTTCCGTTTCCCCTGAAAACCGGATGTGGGGATTCCGCTCAGGCGTTTCTTGTACACCTGCTACGTAAGGTTAACGGGATATAATGAAATCATTGTTGGCTCTCAGCTAAATTGTCTGGGCTCCTGGATCAGGAGTAGGCGTCATGTGCTGTTGCATTACGTTGTGTGTGGGGATTGTAAATCGGCCCACTATATCGATGCCGACTATGAATATCAACATGCGTGACAGTAAGTGATTCAGGTGTAACTAAGTGTGTACAATCATATTATTGTTATGCATAGTCAACCTGAATACCATATCCAGTGGGGCACAGAAGTTTAAAATAAATGATACAAATACTGAGCTATATTGCTTGCTAAAAAAATCAAATACAAATTATAATACAAATCACTCAGAGAGAAACTAAGAAGTAGGATCCCCTGTTTTCAATACTCCAGAACCCTCCCCTTGTGAGGATAACGATACAGAGTTTCTATCATGTTTTATGAGATTGGAGAAAACTTTGGGAGGGATATTAGACCATTCAACCATACAGAATCTTTCCAGATCCTTGATAATCTTCATCTGTACTTATGGACTGCCCTCTTCAAACCACAGGTTTTCAATAGGGTTCAAGTCCGGAGATGGAGATCGCAAAATGTTGATTTTGTGGTTAATTAACTATTTCTTTGTGGATTTTGACGTGTGCTTAGGGTTATTATCTTGCTGGAAGATAACTTGAGGCCAAGTTTCAGCCTCCTGGCAGAGGCAACCAGGTTTTGGGATAAAAATGTCCTGGTACTTGGTAAATTTCATGATGCCATTGACCTTAACAAGGAACCCAGGCCCAGTGGAAGCAAAACAGCCCCATAAAGATCCACCACCATATTTTACAGTAGGGATGAGGTATTTTCTGCCAAACAGCTCTTTTTCCTGTCATCTGAACATAAACTCCAGGCGGTGCGAAACGTCATTGGCACTTGGATTGGAAACAGTGCTAATGGTCATATGACAAGAAATTAGAGATATACTCAAACCCACCGCACACCAGAGGAGGGCTTGGCCTCAAAAGAACAATGCATATGCAGAAAATAGCTCATCCCTACTGTAAAATCTGGTGGTGGATCTTTGACGTTGTAATTTGTTTTTACTAGGCTAACCTGTCTGCTTTGTGCTGACAGGGCAGTTTGGACATGCAAAGCAGATTTCTGCGCAAACAGGTCTATCTAATCCCGACCATAGAGCAGGTTGATTAGTCATAAGGCTTGACTACTAAGGTACATTGTGTCACCACTCTACATAAGAGGAAGTAGATAGACTGACGCTTTATATTCTGGATAAGAATTAGGAACTGTTTCTAGTTCAGTTAATTAGTTAAATCTTCTAATGCAATTTTAGTTTCACATTTTTAATGTCACATGCACAAGTACAGTGAAATGCCTTCCTTGCAAACTCAGCAAGGAAGGCATTTTTTTTGTCAGCAATGCTAAAAAAAAAAAAATGTTTTTTATATATATTAGACACACACACACAAAGTAAGCATACTATATACAGGAAATATTTTAAAAGTCAGTTCCAATACCATATTACATGTGCAGGGATACTGGAGTGATGGAGGTAGGTATGTATAGGGGGTAAGGTGACGAGAAAACAGGATATAAGATAAACAGAGTAGAAGCAGCTTGTATGCGAGTGGGTGTGCAGAGTCAGTATAAAATGTACAGTGCCTTTGGAAAGTATTCAGACCCCTTGACTTTTTCCACTTTGTTACGTTACAGCCTCATTCTAAAATGGATTACATTTAAAAAATCTCAATCTACACACAATACCCCATAATGACAAAGCTAAACCAGGTTTTTAGAAACATTTGCAAATTTATAATAAATAAAAAAACGGAAATATTCAGACCCTTTACTCTGTACATTGTTGAAGCACTTTTGGCAGCGTATACAGCCTCGAGTCTTCTCAGGTATGACACAAGCTTGGCACACCTGTATTTGGGGAGTTTCTCCCATTCTTCTCTGCAGATCCTCTCAAGATCTGTCACGTTGGATGGGGAGCATTGCTGCACAAATATTTAAACAGATCTCTCCAGAGATGTTAGATCGGGTTCAAGTCCGGGCTCTGGCTGGGCCTCTCAAGGACATTGAGACTTGCTCCAAAGCCACTCCTGCATTGTCTTGGATGTGTGCTCTGTCAGAGTGACCATCGGGTTCTTGGTCACCTCCCTGACCAAGGCCCTTCTCCCCCGATTGCTCACTTTGGCCGGGAAGCCAGCTCTCGGAAGAGTCTTGGTGGTTCCAAACTTCCTCCATTTAAGAATAATGGAGGCCACTGTGTTCTTGTGGACATTCAATGCTGTAGACATTTTTTGGTACCCTTCCCCAGACCTGTGCCGACACAATCCTTCCTCCGACCTCATGGCTTGGTTCTTGCACTGTCAACTGTGGGTTCTTTTATAGACAGGTACGTGCCTTTCCAAATCATATCCAATTAATGGAATTTACCACAGTTGGACTCAAATCAAGTTGTAGAAACATCTCAAGGATGATCAATGGAAACAGGATGCAGCTATGAGTCTCATAGGATCTGAATACTTAAGTAAATAAGGAATTTCTGTTATTTATTTTTAATACATTTAATAAAATTTCTAAAAATCTGTTTTCGATTTGTCATTAAGGGGTATTGTGTAGACTGAAAATATTTAATCAATTTTAGAATAAGGCAACAAAATGTGAAAAAGGGAAGGGGTCTGAATACTTTCCAAATGCACTGTGTGCATAGAGACAGCGCAAATACTGAAATAAAAGGTCAATGAAGTTACAAGTTAAACTCAGTCTGTGTAGCCATTTTGTTATCTATTTATCAGTCGTATTGCTTGGGAATAGAAGCTGTTCAAGAGCCGGTTGGTGTCAGACTTGATACACCGGTTTCTGAAAAACAAAGAATATTGCAATTCCGAGAGTCCCGTTGGTAGCAAATCCACGATATGAGGTCATCCATCTTATTATTACGTGACTATATGTACATTTTCTCTTGGGTAGCCCAGAAATTGGGTTGGAATTGCAGAGAGCCCAGGGCAGATGAGTCGAAGTAGAAGGCAGAATTGGGCTAGGTAACATCCGATCTGATGGTCAAGAGTTCTTGTCCTACCGAGTGGAGCAGCTGTCTAAGGCAGTGCATGTCGGTGCAAGAGGCATCATTACAGTCCCTGGTTCGAATCCAGACTGTGTCACATCCGGCCGAGATTGGGAGTCCCATAGGGCGGCGCACAATTGGCTCAGCGTTGTCCGGGTTTGGCCGCCATTGTAAATAAGGGAGGAGGAAAGGACATAAGGGAAGAGACAACACGTTGGAGTGGAGGAGGAAAGGACATAAGGGAAGAGACAACACGTTGGAGAGGAGGAGGAAAGGACATAAGGGAAGAGACAACATGTTGGAGTGGAGGAGGAAAGGACATAAGGGAAGAGACAACATGTTGGAGTGGAGGATGCGGTAAAAAAAGGACTGCCGGGCAGAAGAAACGACATGGGAGGAGCAGTAGAAATGGGAGGAGCAGTAGAAATGGGAGGAGCAGTAGAAATGGGAGAGGAGGCAGCGAGTGAAAGGATAATAGGAAGGAAGCACATAAGGGAAAAGTAGACATGTTGGAGAAGAGAGATAGAGGGATGAATGGAAAAGGATGAGAGCATAGCCAGGGAAGACAGGATGTCATTGCTTGAGGGGTTGGTAGAGTGTGGCCTTGGCAGTTAGCAGCATGGTCCTGGGGGGGTAGTGCCAAAGAAACAGCTCAGTGTGAGGTTAGCACTGTGGATATGGGGATTTGAACCAGTACGCATGGATCACAACTACAGTAAGTGAGAAACGGCATCCCAAAGACCCCTATCTGGCAATCAAATCCACGCAAAGTCTGCCACCAGTACCAGCTCTGGAGGACCAGGAGCCACATGGGGAAAGAGGAGGAAAGACAGAAGAGGGACAGAGATGAGCAGGAACAGCAAAAAGAGGGGCCAGGGAGTGAGAGGGCAGACAGAGAAAAGAGAGGTGAATAAAAAGATAGAGAGCGTGAGAGACTCATGGAGCGTAGGAGATAGGAGCGTGAGAGACTCATGAAATAACTCTCAGATACTGAAGGTTGAGTCACCGTCACACAGTAAACAACAAGACCGTGCGTATATCAGACATGGAATGGTTTAGGTTGGCTCCAGATTGGGTTAAACAAATTGAGGGGCTGTCTTGAAGCATGAATCACTTTTTATGACACACGGGTACTGGGAACCTGGGGCAGGCGCACAGGTACTGGGAACCTGGGGCAGACGCACGGGTACTGGGAACCTGGGGCACGGGTACTGGGAACCTGGGGCACGGGTACTGGGAACCTGGGGCACGGGTACTGGGAACCTGGGGCACGGGTACTGGGAACCTGGGGCACGGGTACTGGGAACCTGGGGCACGGGTACTGGGAACCTGGGGCAGACACACGGGTACTGGGAACCTGGGGCAGACACACGGGTACTGGGAACCTGGGGCAGACACACGGGTACTGGGAACCTGGGGCAGACACACGGGTACTGGGAACCTGGGGCAGACACACGGGTACTGGGAACCTGGGGCAGACACACGGGTACTGGGAACCTGGGGCAGACACAGATTCATACTCCAATAGACACTAAGAAAGTTGTAAAAACAAGACAACATCTCAAACATTCACATATTCTGTGCATGATTAATCAGTCTACTCCTAGAATAAAAGGCCCTTTTAAGGGACTCTATTCAACAAGCAGGAATTAAACATTTACAGCAAAGTGTGTAGTGTACCTTCCAATTAGCTAGCTCATGAAACTCAATGATCTTTATGAAGCCTCCCATCAGGATCCCTGGAAGAGAAAGACAACCACAAGATATCATTAAGAGTTCACCAACACATTAAAAAAAACACTCATCTCCATGACAGTTTTAAAGGTCTCACATTATCAAAGCTAAGAAAAGGCCACATCTCCTTGAAATGGAAATACCAACTCCTAAAGACCATCAGTGTGTGGATGTTAATGTATTATCTTTAAAAGAATAAGAAAGCTATTGTCTAATAACATTTCTTTGTGGAAGTCCCCTTGGGCACAGGGGAAAGGGGTTAGTTTGTTTGTGTGTGGTGTGTGTGCGACATGCATTATAAACTGGGTGGTTCGATCCCTGAATGCTGACTGGCTGACAGCCGTGGTATATCAGAGTACATACCACAGGTATGACAACATTTATTTTTACTGCTCTAATTACGTTGGTAACCAGTTTATAATAGCGATAAGGCACCTCAGAGTTTGTGGTATATGGCCAATATACCACAGCTAAGGGCTGAATCCAGGCACGCCGCGTTGTGTCGTGCATAAGAACAGCCCATAGCCGTGGTATATTGGGCATATACCAAACCCCCCACAGGCCTTATTGCTTAATTATGCAACACTATTTCCTCTCCAGAAAAACTTCAATCTGGGAAATGACCTCACAGTTGACTATCTTCTCCATCTAGATGTGTTCTCTGTGTAATATCTTACACAAGCATCTATTCTACTCTGTCAACCTGCAAGGCTATTTCTGTTTCAGATGCCGTGCCCTTGCAAAGATCTAAAATGGAGATATCTGACATACAGCCCAACCGGGGTTGGGAGACAGAAATAATGGTGTAATAAATTAATAAAAACTAATTGTAAGACAAGAAAAAAGATTCAGGTCCAATCCAATGAGTGCTCAAACAGTATGAACCTAAAGTAGTACGACAGATTGCACATCACACGTGGTACTTACCTAAGGACACAACAGCCACACTCTCCGGTAGAAAATGTAGTTTGAACTTAATAAGCAGGTGCACCAATATGATGCAGATACCTGAGAAAACCGATACAATGGGACAGTGTTAATGTGGGAATGAAACATAGTTAAGATCACACGTTAAAAATGGACAAAATGTGTGTATTTGAGAGCATCCAAACAATTTGACTTCAAGAAAACCAAAAATGCATTTAAGCTATAATAACTTAAATGCATTTTTGGTTAATTTCACTATTTTATTTCAAATGGAACCAATCCATGTGGTTAGACCAACATAAACTAATCTGCAATAATCAACTTAGCTGAACATCCAAATAGTGTCCAACCACCGAAGTCCAGACTCCCAAGTCAGACTGTTCACAGCATCAAACGTCTAACCTCTTTCTCCCAAAGTGCTGGGAATCCACATACTGAATTGTGCTGATCAACACTGCTTCCATTTGTGTGTTGTGAAAACAAAAAGTTGAAAACTGTCAGGGTACAACACTTGCATCAATCTGTGGACCAAACACTTTGGTTTTCCCTTTTACTAATGAGCTAGACTAATGATTGTGGGTCTTGAGTCATTTCCTGAAAGCTGTAGTGTAGCCAATAGACTAACGAGTATTTAGGAATAAGGAAGCACTCAATCCATTTAAACACCTCACTTAAAGATTGACTTTCACCAAAGATGAATTGGCAGCTCAAGGAAGTGTTAAGCATTGTGTAGGCTAGCTTTCCTGACAGAGCCTCATATACAATACAATTGTTTTGCAGATGCAACGTGAGAGTATTTGGTTTTGTTGAATTAATTATATTGATATTTTTTTTAATTGTGCTCGGCCGACATTGCAACTAAACCTTTATGTACTTGTGACCCACTGAGTTAACACAACAAATATGCTATATCTAGTCTAAGAACCAGTCTAGGATCCAGTCCTAAGCCTTGACAAAATGATTCAGCCACAACCTCTGACTGACCCACCATTTGGGAAACACTGGTCGTCTGATTTAGAATATATCTTCGAACTCTGGAGGCTGCACTAATCGATACTAATGCAGAGGACTGGAATTCCTAAGAGGCAGAACATGTAGGCTTATGTCCTCTTTAGATTGTCTGAAGTGCTGCCACATCATTCCCCATCATCCATTCCTTGCTTCCTCCAAAACACTACTAATGGGTGATTCGAATGAAACTAGAACAAAAAGGACCATGATTTTATGGATTGTCACAATTTAATCCATACAGCATTATGCTCCCACTTCAATTAATTACTTCTAAATTATGCTTTAAGATACAAATGTCAAACATATGTCAACAATCCTTCCTCCAAAGGCCAATCTATGGATTAAATGTAGTGAAGGGATCCCCCTAATCGGAGGGAGTGGTAGAGTTTTAGTGTTGCAATGATGGGGTATGGATAGAGCCATGAACATGGAATATAGGCAATACAATTTAGTACTTTCTTCTCTCTACATTTTTT
Organism: Oncorhynchus mykiss; assembly: GCF_057628025.1. Taxonomy (NCBI): domain Eukaryota; kingdom Metazoa; phylum Chordata; class Actinopteri; order Salmoniformes; family Salmonidae; genus Oncorhynchus; species Oncorhynchus mykiss. Next base: position 65,691,951 of record NC_143037.1, on the reverse strand, counting down.
TAAATATTTTTTTTATTCAAAATCCATAGGCGCTTTAATAAAAATAATAATAAAAATATGCAGAAGACCGACACTACTGACCAATGACCAGTAGGCTGAAGAATATAGTCATCCCACTAGACTGTTCCTCCTCCTGGGCCTTGACCCCAGCACCTGGCAGGATGGGCTTCGGGGTTGGCTTAGGGGTTGCCTTGACACCCACAGTGGTAGCGTGGAGGGTGTCATTACTGGAGTTATCTGTGTCATTTAACAGGCTGGAACAAGGAGACAGAATAAGAGTTATCATTTTGAGACACGTGGGTAAATAGGCTATCAAATGACATCCTATGGCTAAAACAGAAGTGCACCTGGCTCTGGTCAGGCATAGTGCAGCCTGCTTTATGCCTGTGTACATGGGTGTCATTTGAGAGTAATTTGTCAATGTGTGTTTTTATCCTGTGTGATAAGAATGTGTCTCAATGCAAAGGAATATCGTTACTGACATTACATTTTAGGTAACCTCATCCCCAGACTTGAGGAGGAAGCATACAAGACTACATTTTAGCTAGGCTACCAAGAGTATGCAATGGGTCACCTTGGCCTACCAAACATGACCGTAGCCGAATAAACTCCGTTGTGAAGGAAGTGTCTGATGAACTCGAACTACATCACCATGGAGTGGAGTTTAGTCAGCTACCCCTATCCTAGCTCTACAAACGTCATTCACGAATAACGACAGCTGTTTCACCAGTTGCAGTCAAGGGCAACGCATTAAAAAGCTATAATCAAACCTGGTTGATTGCTCTGCGTGGCCGTCTTGTTGAGGGTTGGCAGCAGCTATATTTCCTTCGTTTCTCGAGGATTTTTTGTTGTCATCAGGAATAATTGTATGATCCTGTTCCAATCCAACATCGTCTCTGTCGTGCAAATCTAACAACGCTTTTTGTCTCTCAACTCGTTCTGTCGTGAACAAATTTGGCCACGTCAACAAAAGACAAATAACAAGATGATACGCGGAGCCTTTCATTCTTCAAATAATGCTTTTAAAACAGCAAAGCGATGGTTTTAAGAGAAAATACTTGCACATCCATTTCTGTTTCATCGCATGTTGGCCACATCACAACTCTGCTTCCTGTTTGAACTAGCAGGGAGTTGTAGTTTTTACGTGCCACTAGGAAGGTCTTCAAATTGACTAGATCATTTTATGTGCTGATTTATGGATATAAAATATAAACTCGCTAAAAATAGTAATATCAACAACCACACTGTACTATCTTCACATCGACTTGAATATTTAGAGTGGTTTATGGGCTTTGCCTTCAGGTAATTTCCTATAATTTCCCTCGAATCCCGGAGCTGACAAGGTAAAATATCTGTCGTTCTGCCCCTGTTAACCCACTGTTCCTAGGCCATCATTGGAAATTAGAATTAGTTCTTAACTGACTTGCCTAGTTAAATAAAGGTAAAATAAGATTTAAATAAATAAATTGCAATAAGATATGACTTTTCACGGGATTTGTAGTTTCTGAAGAAAGAGCCGTCCTGCATTATATAGCGACTGGACTGGAAAGAGTAGGCCTAGTCTATTCGAGACTAGTGGCATTGGGGTGAATGTCAGATTCGAAACATCAATACATTTTCAATAGTCAGTAAAATAACTATTGAAATGAACATGTTTGATAGACCTACAAACAATGAAAGGCAATCTTCAGCCCAGCCCCACACTGCCCATTGTTCCACATTCAATGGGTCTTACATTAAATTAAACCAGATGCTCACTGCTTCTTTGTACCATCAGGCCTGCCATTTAAATCAGGATGCTGTTGGTTTCCAGTCAAATTACGGTAGCCAACATTTGAATGCCTGGTTTGTGCTGAGCCATGCCTAAGGCAGAAGTTATGAATGTAGGTGGTGACTGACTGTGGCTTAGGGTGATCACGCACACACCAACACTACTCTTTTTCTCCCTTTACCATTTCCTCTTTGGCATGGCCCAGGGCACATCTCTCCCATAGTTCCCCATCCCCCGGCATTTCTCTCAAAATGATCTATTTAAAGCGTACTCTGAGGGATAGGCTGGTCTGACCTTGTGCTCAACATGTTCACATTGTCTACACGACACATGCCAAAATGCACATTTCTACAAACTTGCAAGCGGAAATATTCACTTCCATGCATTATCTAAAGGACCATCACAGACCCATGCACACATTGGCACATAAACAGATACACAAATGTGCACAAACACATATGCTACATGCATGCATGCACACACACACACACACACACACACACACACACACATGAACAACACACACACAGTCACATGTTTTCTCTCTCTCACAGACACACACACACACACACATACACACACAATAAATATATTAGGATTGAGTACCACAAGAGCACACCATGGCTTTATGTTTTATTTTATATCTTATAGAAAATGTATTGCGTAATGAAACATATTGGGGAATAAAGATACAATATAAAACCTAATAAAGTATACATTTTGCATCCATCCTGGCAATATTGTTAATATTTTGTTATTTCATTTTGGTCTAGGGCTATAATGGCTCCTCCATCTTGGCATAAAATAAGTGGAGTAAAGTACTTAAGTAAAAATACTTTGTGAAGTACTACTTAAAGGGCAACTCCGCCACATGTTAATTATCTCCAACACCAAACCAGTGTCTACATACAGTGCTTTCGGAAAGTATTCAGACCCCTTCACTTTTTCCACATTTTGTTAAGTTACAGCCTTTTTCTAAAATGGATTAAATGAAAACAAATTCTCTGCAATCTGCACACAATACCCCATAATGACGAATAGAAAACAGGGTTTTAGAAATGTTTGCCAAACAATTCAGACCCTTTGGTATGGGACTCGAAATTGCACTCAGGTGCATCATGTTGCCAATGATCATCCTTGAGTTGTTTCTACAACTTGATTGGAATCCACCTGTGGTAAATTCAATTGATTGGACATGATTTGGAAAGACACACAGCTATCTACAGTTGAAGTCAGAAGTTTATATACACCTTAGCCAAATACATTTAAACTCAGTTTTTCACAAATCCTGACATTTTATCCTAGTAAAAATCCCCTGTCTTATGTCAGTTAGGATCGCCACTTTATTTTAAAAATGTGAAAAGTCATAATAATAGTGGAGAGAATGATTTAATTCAGCATTTATTTATTTCATCACATTCAAAGTGGGTCAGGAGTTGACATACACTCAATTAGTATTTGGGAGCATTCTCTTTAAATTATTTAACTTGGGTCAAACATTTCGGGTAGCCTTCCACAAGCGTCCCACAATACGTTCCTTACAGAGCTGCCGTAACTGAGTCAGGTTTGTAGGCCTCCTTGCTCGCACACGCCTTTTCAGTTCTGCCCACACATTTTCTATAGGATTGAGGTCAGGGCTTTGTGATGGCCACTTCAATACCTTGACTTTGTTGTCCTTATGCCATTTTGCCATAACTTTGTAAGTATGCTTGGGGTCATTGTCCATTTGGAAGACCCATTTGCAACCAAGCTTTAACTTCCTGACTGATGTTTTGAGATGTTGCTTCAGTATATCCACATCATTTTCCTTTACTGATGATGCCATTTAGTTTGTGAAGTGCACCAGTCCCTCCTGCAGCAAAGCACCCCCACAACATAATGATGCCACACCCGTGCTTCACGGTTGGGATGGTGTTCTTTGGCTTGCAAGTCTCCCCCTTTTTCCTCCAAACATAATGATGGTCATTATGGCCAAACTGTTGTATTTTTGTTTCATCAGACCAGAGGATATTTCTCCAAAAAGTACGACCTTTGTCCACATGTGCAGTTGCAATCCATAGTCTGGCTTTTTTATGGCGGTTTTGGAGCAGTGGCTTCTTCCTTGCTGAGCAGCCTTTCAGGTTATATCGATATAGGACTCTTTACTGTGGATATAGATACTTTTGTACCTGTTTCCACCAGTATCCTAACAAGGTCCTTTGCTATTGTTCTGGGATTGTTTTGCACTTTTCGCACCAAAGTTAATCTGTAGGAGACAGTGCGCGTCTGCTTCCCGAGCGCTATGACGGCTCTGTGGTCCCATGGTGTTTATACTTGCGTACTACTGTTTGTACAGATGAACGTGGTACCTTCAAGCATTTGGAAATTTCTCCCAAGGATGAACCAGACTTGTGGAGGTCTACCATTTTTTTCTGAGGTCTTGGCTGATTTCTTTTGATTTCCCCATGATGTCAAGCAAAGAGGCACTGAGTTTGAAGGTAGGCCTTGAAATACATCCACAGCTACACCTCCAATTGACTCAAATTATATCAAAAGCTTCTAAAGCCATGACATCATTTTCTGGAATTTTCCAAGCTGTTTAAAGTCACAGTCAATTTAGTGTATGTAAACTTCTGACCCACTGGAATTGTGATACAGTGGATTATAAGTGAAATAATCTGTCTGTAAATAATTGTTGGGAAAATTACTTGTGTCATGCACAAAGTAGATGTCCTAACCAACTTGCCAAAACTATAGTTTTTGTTTGTTAACAAGAAATTTGTGGAGTAGTTGAAAAATGAGTTTTAATGACTCCAACCTAAGTGTATGTAAACAAGTGTATGTAAACTTCCGACTTCAACTGCATATAATGTCCCACAGTTGACAGTGCATGTCAGAGCAAAAACCAAGCCATGAAGTCGAAGGAATTGTCTGTAGAGCTCCGAGACAGGATTGTGTCGAGGCACAGATCTGGGGAAGGGTACCAAAAAAAGTTCTGCATCATTGAAGTTCCCCAAGAACAAAGTGGACTCCATCATTCTTAAATGGAAGAAGTTTGGAACCACCAAGACTCTTCCTAGAGCTGGCCACCCGGCCAAACTGAGAAATTGGGGGAGAAGGGCCTTGGTCAGAGAGGTGACTAAGAACCCAATGCTCACTCTGACAGAGCTATAGAGTTCCTCTGTGGAGATGGGAGAACCTTCCAGAAATACAACCATCTCTGCAGCACTACACCAATCGGACGGAAGCAACTCCTCAGTAAAAACCTCATGACAGCCCGCTTGGAGTTTGCCAAAGGCACCAAAAGACTCCCAGACCATGAGAAACAAGATTCTCTGGTCTGATGAAACTAAGATTGAACTCTTTGGCCTGAATGCCAAGTGTCACATCTGGAGGAAACCTGGCACCATCCCTACGGTGAAGCATGGTGGTGGCAGCATCAACAGGACAACGACACTAAACACACAGCCAAGACAACGCAGGAGTTGCTTTGGTATAAGTCTCTGAATGTCGTTGAATGGCCCAGCCAGAGCCCGAACTTTAACCCGATCGAACATCTCTGGAGAGAAAATAGCTGTGCAGCCACTCTCCCCATCCAACCTGACAGAGCTTGAGTTGATATGAAGAGAAGAATGGGAGAAACTCTCCAAATACAGGTGTGCCAAGCTTGTAGCGTCATACCCTAGAAGACTTGTGGTTGTAATCACTGCCAAAGGTTCTTCAACAAAGTATTAAGTAAACTGTATATGTTATATATGTCAGTTTGTTATATCTGGAGTACTTCTCCTGTCCTATTCGGTGTCCTGTGTGAATTTAAGTGTGCTCTCTCTAATTCTCTCTTTCTTTCTCTCTCTCGGAGGACCTGAGCCCTAGGACCATGCCTCAGGACTACCTGACATGATGACTCCTTGCTGTCCCCAGTCCACCTGGCCGTGCTGCTGCTCCAGTTTCAACTGTTCTGCCTTATTCTTATTGGACCATGCTGGTCATTTATGAACATTTGAACATCTTGGCCATGTTGCGGCACAGCCAGAAGAGGACTGGCCACCCCACATAGCCTGGTTCCTCTCTAGGTTTCTTCCTAGGTTTTGGCCTTTCTAGGGAGTTTTTCCTAGCCACCGTGCTTCTACACCTGTATTGCTTGCTGTTTGGGGTTTTAGGCTGGGTTTCTGTACAGCACTTTGAGATATCAGCTGATGTACGAAGGGCTATATAAATACATTTGATTTGATATATATCAGTTTATATATATATATATATATATATATATATATATATATATATATATATATATATATATATCAGTTCAGTTTATATATATATTAGCTAAAATTCAAAAGATCTGTTTTTGCTTTGTCATTATGGGGTAGATTGATGAGGGAAAAGCTATTTAATCAATTCTAGAATAAGGCTGTAAACTAACAAAATGTGAAAAAATTCAAGGGGTCTGAATACTTTCCAAAGGCAACGTATTCCAGTGTGTTTCTATGATCTGTGGTTAAAATGATAAGGCCTAAAAAATCCTTTGTGATTTTTGTGACATCAGTGATTTCTAAAACTTGTAACGAGTTTCTAGCCATAGGATATTTTCTTGTCAACGCAAATCTTAGTGTTTAAAAATCACTGTTTTTAAAATATTTTTGATGATGTCATCAGATAACTTTTTAACTCTACATTTTTTTTAAATGAAACGTAGAAATGCTCAGTTTTCACATATTTAGACAGTAGTTTGTTGCAGATAACGAATATGAAGTTGAAAAGTGCCCTTTCATTTTTTTTCGGTATCTGTACTTTACTTTCCTATTCATATTTTTTTTGCAACTTTTACTTTTACTCCACTACATTCCTAAAGAACATATGTACTTTTTACCCGCATACATTTTCCCTGACACCAAAAAGTATACGTTACATTTCGAATGCTCAGACAGGACAGAATGATGGTCCGATTCATGCGCCTATCAATATATCTCGTCATCCCTACTTCCTCAGATCAGGCGGAATCATTAATCACAAACAGTAGTGGTGCGTGGGTCAAATCACCAGGGAAGGCAAGCCAGGAAAAAAGCCATATTACAACCTATGTGTTGGGATAATTGCGTTGTTTGCTCTATAACCTGTTAGTTCCTACTGTATGCCTTGACACCGTGATATATACGCCTAAGGCCGAGACAATAAGAAGACAATGGCAGAATAAATTCAACCACACCTTTGTTTAATCACAAAACCGGAGACATATTTCCGGTTAAGTCCATAAAACATATTGCATGTGTAACAAAGTTACATGACCTACAGCATGGTCAAGCAAGTTTATGTTTCCGACATTTTCGGACTACTAAACAACTATTGACTTTGTTACCGCAAGTTGCAAAGAAAACAGGCGACGCCTCCACTATATTCTAGCACCATTTCAACATAATTTAATCACCTATGCTTAGTCTAATACAGTGACATCTAAAATATACCAAAAACGATATAGTCCAATTAATGTAAGCTAAATATGATGTCACAACGGAGCTAACTCGGTTTAGCTCAATGCTGATGAGCTATTATTTTATTTAAAAAAATACATAAACAGAAGCCATTCAACAGTCATTTTCTATGAAGGTATCTTTACTTTTACTCAAGAATGACAATTGAGTACATTTTCCACCACTGCATAAAGTCAATCAGTATCAGTGACGTAGTGAAAGAGTTTGCACACACTCCCTATGGGGAAACGAGACGCCTCCTCATAAAGGCATGGCACATTTTTTTGTGGAAGGTAGACGCTAGTAGCTTTCCGTCCATAGTAGGCTACCACCGCCCGAGCGGCCGAGTTCCCCAGCGTCTGACTAGGCTAATGATGTCCTTCCACTGAATACGACACCGACAGTTCTGACTGCATTGTCGCGATTAGCTGTTCCACATTGGGACTTCTTCTAAACTGAATCAAAGCTGGCTTTAGCTGTCTTACCTTTCGATTCTGTCTTTCTATTCGCTAGACTTCCTACTCGCCTGGCCACTCATCTTTCCCGCAGATCCTCTGCTGCAGTCGACAAATAAAACCGATTATTCGCGGATTGCGTTTACATCTGGACACGCTCAGGAGATTTGAGGCCTACTGTTAGCCTATCTCTATTGTAAAGAAGAAAACGTGTCTACGTGTTTTTGCGACTATATAATGCCGACACATCTGCGATTTCGGAGAAGGTCATTCCTTGGGCTTATATTCCTCTTCTCACTGTCCACCACCGCATTGTACTTCATCTATTCAGCGCCTGGTATCGGTAAGTCAGTCCCCATTGATCTGTAATACACTGAAATCACCCTTTATGTGATTATAATGAGATCCTCAAGTCTGTGTGTTGAAGATCATGTACAGCTCGCGCTGGCAACTAGGCTTGGTAAGCCGCGCGCCTCTGCTTAGGCTGCTTGGAAGTCTCCAGACAATTTTATGGCTCATGATTCCGGGACCCGACTGGATGCTAGCAATGCACCTGCGTGATGATGGCGAAGTCATTGTTGATTTTCTGCCTCTGAGGATAATCAGAACGGCTTTAGGGTTCCTGCTCTTTTGCAAATGAGCAAAGTAGCATATTGAATCAATCTACTTCTATAATTGGAGATTGTATTATCCTCACTAACGTTGGAAACATAAGGTTAAGAGTGCAACATGCATGGTTGAATATAATATAATTAATGTAATGGAATACTTTGTTATAGAGGATTGATTTTTAGTTTGGGTACCAGTCTGTTTAGCTTTCATTCCTTCCACTCCTGTCATTTGCCAAGTCTTTGGCAATGATTTGGCAAAAAACAGGAGTGGCGAGTGGAATGATAGCTGAACAGTCTGGTACCCAGGCTAGATTACAGTAACTGGGCTGCTCCCACTCCTACAGAACTTTACAGTAACTGGGCTGCTCCCACTCCCACAGGACTTTACAGTAACTGGGCTGCTCCCACAGGACTTTACAGTAACTGGGCTACTCCCACAGTACTTTACAGTAGCGTAATTGGGAGGCTCCCACTCCTAGAGGACTGTACTGTAATGTAGCTGCTCCCACTCCTAGAGGACTGTGCAGTAACGTAGCTGGGCTGCTCCCACTCCTAGAGGACTGTACAGTAATGTAGCTGCTCCCACTCCTAGAGGACTGTGCAGTAATGTAGATGCTCCCACTCCTAGAGGACTGTGCAGTAACGTAGCTTGGCTGCTCCCACTCCTAGAGGACTGTACAGTAATGTAGATGCTCCCACTCCTAGAGGACTGTGCAGTAACGTAGCTGGGCTGCTCCCACTCCTAGAGGACTGTGCAGTAACGTAGCTGGGCTGCTCCCACTCCTAGAGGACTGTGCAGTAACGTAGCTGGGCTGCTCCCACTCCTAGAGGACTGTGCAGTAACGTAGCTTATCCCACTCCTAGGGGACTGTTCAGTAATGTAGCTGGGCTGCTCCCACTCCTAGATGACTGTGCAGTAACGTAGCTGGGCTGCTCCCACTCCTAGAGGACTGTGCAGTAACGTAGCTTATCCCACTCCTAGGGGACTGTTCAGTAATGTAGCTGCTCCCACTCCTAGAGGACTGTACAGTAATGTAGATGCTCCCACTCCTAAAGGACTGTACAGTAATGTAGCTGGGCTGCTCCCACTCCTAGAGGACTGTGCAGTAACGTAGCTGGGCTGCTCCCACTCCTAGAGGACTGTGCAGTAACGTAGCTTCTCCCACTCCTAGAGGACTGTACAGTAACGTAGCTGGGCTGCTCCCACTCCTAGAGGACTGTACAGTAACTGGGCTGCTCCCACTCCCACAGGACTTTACAGTAGCTTAATTGGGTGGCTCCCACTCCTAGAGGACTGTACAGTAATGTAGCTGCTCCCACTCCTAGAGGACTGTACAGTAATGTAGCTGGGCTGCTCCCACTCCTAGAGGACTGTACAGTAACTGGGCTGCTCCCACTCCCACAGGACTTTACAGTAGCTTAATTGGGTGGCTCCCACTCCCAGAGGACTGTACAGTAATGTAGCTGCTCCCACTCCTAGAGGACTGTACAGTAATGTAGATGCTCCTACTCCTAGAGGACTGTGCAGTAACGTAGCTGGGCTGCTCCCACTCCTAGAGGACTGTACAGAAATGTAGCTGCTCCCACTCCTAGAGGACTGTGCAGTAATGTAGCTGCTCCCACTCCCACAGGACTTTACAGTAGCTTAATTGGGTGGCTCCCACTCCTAGAGGACTGTGCAGTAATGTAGCTGCTCCCACTCCTAGAGGACTGTGCAGTAATGTAGCTGCTCCCACTCCTAGAGGACTGTACAGTAACTGGGCTGCTCCCACTCCCACAGGACTTTACTGTAACTGGGCTGCTCCCACTCCCACAGGACTTTACAGTAGCTTAATTGGGTGGCTCCCACTCCTAGAGGACTGTGCAGTAACGTAGCTTCTCCCACTCCTAGAGGACTGTACAGTAATGTAGATGCTCCCACTCCTAGAGGACTGTGCAGTAACGTAGCTGGGCTGCTCCCACTCCTAGAGGACTGTACAGTAATGTAGATGCTCCCACTCCTAGAGGACTGTGCAGTAATGTAGCTGGGCTGCTCCGACTCCTAGAGGACTGTGCAGTAACGTAGCTTCTCCCACTCCTAGAGGACTGTACAGTAATGTAGATGCTCCCACTCCTAGAGGACTGTGCAGTAACGTAGCTGGGCTGCTCCCACTCCTAGAGGACTGTACAGTAATGTAGATGCTCCCACTCCTAGAGGACTGTACAGTAATGTAGCTGCTCCCACTCCTAGAGGACTGTACAGTAATGTAGCTACTCCCACTCCTAGAGGACTGTACAGTAATGTAGCTGCTCCTACTCCTAGAGGACTGTACAGTAATGTAGCTGCTCCCACTCCTAGAGGACTGTGCAGTAATGTAGATGCTCCCAATCCTAGTGGACTGTGCAGTAACGTAGCTGGGCTGCTCCCACTCCTAGAGAACTGTACAGTAATGTAGATGCTCCCACTCCTAAAGGACTGTGCAGTAATGTAGATGCTCCCACTCCTAAAGGACTGTGCAGTAATGTAGATGCTCCCACTCCTAGAGGACTGTGGAGTAATGTAACTGGGCTGCTCCTACTCCTAGAGGGCCAGTTTATCAGCTGAGGTGTCCAGCTGTAGTCATGAGTTTCTATGTGTGGCCCAAAGGTCAGCTTTTTTTATTACTGTATTATGACTCTTATCCTGTTGTGTTGGATGATTCTTGGCAATTTATGGCCTGTCTTATGCTGCCTGTGAGAGTCACTGTGAGAGTCTAGAACAGCAACCTGTTAATGCCACAACATGCAAGGCTACTGTTTAGAAAATATAGTTATTTCTTGATTAGACTCAATTAGTGGTGTGATTATTTAATGAATGATCAGAACAGTTTGACTTCCACAGCACAGCGAGTGAAGAGATACAGTGGTGGAAAAAGTCCCCAATTGTCTTACTTGAGTAAAAGTAAAGATGCCTTAATAGAAAATGACTAAACTGAAAGTCACCCAGTAAAATACTACTTGAGTAAAAGTATTTGATTTTAAATATATTTATGGATCAAAAGTACATGTAATTGTGAAAAATATACTTAAGTATCAAAAGTAAAAGTATACATTTCATATTACTTATATTAAGCAAACCAGATTACACAATTTAACTTTTTTATTTTTTAATGTACGGATAGCCAGGAGCATGCTCCAACACTCTGACATCATTTTCAAATGAAGCATGTGTTTAGTGATTCCACCAGATCAGAGGCAGTAGGGATGACTGGGGATGTTCTCTTGAAAAGTGTGTGAATTAGACCATTTCTTGTCCTGCTAAGCATTCAACATGTAACAAGTACTTTTGAGTGTCAGAGAAATGTGTGGAGTAAAAAGTACATCCTTTTCTTTAGGAATGTAGTGAAGTAAAAGTTCTCAAAAATATATACCCTAAAAATGACTTAAGTAGTACTTTCAAGTATTTTTACTGAAGTACTTTACACCACTGGGTAGGTATATGACTGAGTAAGCTAATCACCAGGGTGGGCGTGTCTCAGTAAACTAGTAGGTACTACTGTGCTGAGAAGGATGAAGTTGATCTTAATCTAAGGTCAGTTTTGTGTTTGAGGAGGGTTGATCAAGCCGTTTACTTCAACTCTGAGCATATAGCACTCCAGCCTCATTCTGTTGAGAAGCTTGGACATGAATCAATGTGCAGCTTTACATTCCGCATGAAATCTGACTCAAATGACAACTGTTTCGAGTAACAATTCCTATGATAAAGAACAAGTTAGTAGTTATTTAGTTGAAGTGAGATAACCGATCACATGGTTCGTACTATCCAACCGGCAGGGAAGAAGGGTTACTATAGGGCATATGTTTCGTACAGTAGGTCATGAATGGTTTCACGATTAGTCAAAGATGGCCTTGCTAAAACTAACAACGTGGTAATATATTCTACGTTTTTTTTCTTCTTCCCCCTAGCACTACACAGCTGATTCAAATAATCAACTAATCATCGAGCTTTGATCAAGTAAATCAGCTGTGTAGTGTTAGGGCAGAAACCAAAACGTGCACCCCTCTGGGTCCTGAGGATCTAGTTTAGGAAAAGATTGGGTAGGGTTAAAGTAAGGATTTCAGACAGCACCATATTTCCCTCTGTCCTGGACTCCTTTTAAATCATTCTTTCATATGCGTATAATGCATTATAAATGTATTATATAAGAGACCATAGTCAGAACATCACTTCTGTTTCAACATACAGTCATCAACGTACATTGTAGTCTAAACTGTTCTGACTGGTCTCTTGATCAGAAGCTACAGTGCTCATGTGCTATTTATTCAATAAGCTCATATTCATTGAAGCCCAGATATTGTGCTTCAACCACTTCACTGTAGAACGTCCTGCTTTTATAATGCTGCTGTACTTCTTCACTGGGACTAAAGGCACACACCTACCTAATGCCGTCCTCCCCTTACTCATGGACAGACGTATAATAGAAGTATAAAGCATTATAAGCATATGAAATAATGATTTATAGTCATATGAGCTATTATAAGGATGGAGTCCTAGTTCAGCAGGTGTATTTGTTGGTGAACATTTTGATGTCCAACACCTGCTCCAACCCATTGGATGTCCAGTTCCTCCCTTGTAAGTCACATGTTGGGACTTTACAAATCATCAAAGGGTAAGCTGATCTCCCTAAGTCATCAGAATGGCTATTGACCCACCTGTGCTTTTTACCTATTCAAGATGACTTAATCAATAATTGAATCAATGTTCGTATGGGGGAACACGTCAACTGATTGGAATTGGCTTTGCAGGTCATGGGTTTTTTACCCTGACTCTTGTCTACACTTTTTTAAATGTCAGCCAGTTTACTCTTTGAACAATTTACGGCCATTCTAAAACCATAATTTGGCTTCATTCATTTACCACCATTTTAAAAAAAAACTTCATTTATTGATGATCTCATTTGTTAGTGCAAACAGTTTTCCTTCCCTCTGTTACCCTGTCTTTCCCTCTGTTACCCTGTCTTTCCCTCTGTTATCCTGTCTTTCCCTCTGTTATCCTGTCTTTCCCTCTGTTATCCTGTCTTTCCCTCTGTTACCCTGTCTTTCCCTCCTTCCCTCTGTTACCCTGTCTTTCCCTCTTTCCCTCTGTTACCCTGTCTTTCCCTCTTTCCCTCTGTTACCCTGTCTTTCCCTCCTTCCCTCTGTTACCCTGTCTTTCCCTCCTTCCCTCTGTTATCCTGTCTTTCCCTCTGTTATCCTGTCTTTCCCTCTGTTATCCTGTCTTTCCCTCTGTTATCCTGTCTTTCCCTCTGTTATCCTGTCTTTCCCTCTGTTATCCTGTCTTTCCCTCTGTTATCCTGTCTTTCCCTCTGTTATCCTGTCTTTCCCTCTGTTATCCTGTCTTTCCCTCTGTTATCCTGTCTTTCCCTCTGTTATCCTGTCTTTCCCTCTGTTATCCTGTCTTTCCCTCTGTTATCCTGTCTTTCCCTCTGTTATCCTGTCTTTCCCTCTGTTATCCTGTCTTTCCCTCTGTTACCCTGTCTTTCCCTCTGTTACCCTGTCTTTCCCTCTTTCCCTCTGTTACCCTGTCTTTCCCTCCTTCCCTCTGTTACCCTGTCTTTCCCTCCTTCCCTCTGTTACCCTGTCTTTCCCTCCTTCCCTCTGTTATCCTGTCTTTCCCTCTGTTATCCTGTCTTTCCCTCTGATATCCTGTCTTTCCCTCTGATATCCTGTCTTTCCCTCTGATATCCTGTCTTTCCCTCTGTTATCCTGTCTTTCCCTCCTTCCCTATGTTACCCTGTCCTTCCCTCCTTCCCTCTGTGACCCTGTCTTTCCCTCCTTCCCTCTGTGACCCTGTCTTTCCCTCCTTCCCTCTGTGACCCTGTCTTTCCCTCCTTCCCTCTGTTACCCTGTCCTTCCCTCTGTTATCCTGTCTTTCCCTCTGTTACCCTGTCCTTCCCCCTTCCCTCTATTATCCTGTCTTTCCCTCTGTTACCCTGTCCTTCCCTCCTTCCCTCTGTTATCCTGTCTTTCCCTCTGTTACCCTGTCCTTCCCTCTGTTACCCTGTCCTTCCCTCCTTCCCTCTGTTACCCTGTCCTTCCCTCATTCCCTCTGTTACCCTGTCCTCCCCCCCTTCCCTCTGTTATCCTGTCTTTCCCTCCTTCCCTCTGTTTTCCTGTCTTTCCCTCTGTTACCCTGTCCTCCCCCCCTTCCCTCTGTTACCCTGTCTTTCCCTCTGTTATCCTGTCTTTCCCTCCTTCCCTCTGTTACCCTGTCCTTCCCTCCTACCCTCCTTCCCTCTGTTACCCTGTCTTTCCCTCTGTTACCCTGTCCTTCTCCCCTTCCCTCTGTTACCCTGTCTTTCCCTCTGTTACCCTGTCTTTCCCTCTGTTACCCTGTCTTTCCCTCTGTTACCCTGTGTTATCCTGTCTCTCCCTCCATCCCTCTGTTATCCTGTCTTTCCCTCCTTCCCTCTGTTACCCTGTCTTTCCCTCTGTTACCCTGTCTTTCCCTCTGTTACCCTGTCTTTCCCTCTGTTACCCTGTCTTTCCCTCTGTTACCCTGTCTTTCCCTCTGTTACCCTGTCTTTCCCTCTGTTACCCTGTCTTTCCCTCTGTTACCCTGTCTTTCCCTCTGTTACCCTGTCTTTCCCTCTGTTACCCTGTCTTTCCCTCTGTTACCCTGTCTTTCCCTCTGTTACCCTGTCTTTCCCTCTGTTACCCTGTCTTTCCCTCTGTTATCCTGTCCTTCCCTCTGTTATCCTGTCCTTCCCTCTGTTATCCTGTCTTTCCCTCTGTTATCCTGTCTTTCCCTCCTTCCTTATGTTATCCTGTCTTTCCCTCTGTTATCCTGTCTTTCCCTCCTTCCTTATGTTACCCTGTCTTTCCCTCTGTTATCCTGTCTTTTCCCTCTGTTACCCTGTCTTTCCCTCTGTTACCCTGTCTTTCCCTCCTTCCCTCTGTTATCCTGTCTTTCCATATGTTACCCTGTCTTTCCCTCCTTCCCTATGTTACCCTGTCTTTCCCCCCTTCCCTCTGTTATCCTGTCTTTCCTCCTGTTATCCCGTCTATCCCTCCTTCTCTCTGTTACCCTGTCTTTCCCTCCTTCCCTCTGTTACCCTGTCTTTCCCTCTCTCTCTCTCTCTGGTTGTCCTGGGTGTTGATTGTAGTGTTTTATTGGCTGCGTGACCCTGAATGTAAGATGGGTCCAGAAACAGAACTAGCAGCAGGCCATTAATAATGGATGGTAACTAGGAGCAGGACTGCTGCTACTAAAAGCTACAGTTTAGACCCCAACACTTGGGGCCTCAGAGGGGTGATACAGGGGAAGAGGTCAGAGTACAGTAGTTCTGGGGGTGGGGAATACAATTGGGTTAGGGAAGAAGGGTGGAAATTGACTAGGAAAAGGAGGAATGACATGGGGTTAAGAGGAAGAATGATGGAGAGAGAGATGTTTGATACAGGGACCTCCTACATATAGCCTAACTCTCTCTCACTCACATGCACACACACATTTAAACAAAACAAATATATTTCATTTACACATTTTATAATTGGTAGATTTTGTTATGCGTTTTAACAAACCTATATTTTAGTACTTTTTTTGTGGTGTGGTTTTCATATAATACCTTGGGCTTCCAACCACAACCTGCACACCATTTTTTTTAAATGTGTTTTTATCTGTATTGTTCTCTATCACTTTCTTTGGTGCAAATACATTCAACTTAAACTAATGGCCATACAGGGGAGGAGGAGTTTATGAAGGAAACTGGGGAGGAGATAGAGAGGGGAGGGTATACGTGGTAGATACACCCTCCCATCTCTCCCCTCCCCTGTATCTACCCCAATATCTACCACTTACACCCACCCCTGTATCTACCACTTACACCCACCCCTGTATCTACCACTTACACCCTCCCCTGTATCTACCACTTACACCCTCCCCTGTATCTACCACTTACACCCTCCCCTGTATCTACCACTTACACCCTCCCCTGTATCTACCACTTACACCCTCCCCTGTATCTACCACGTACACCTCCCCCCCCCTGTATCTACCACTTACACCCTCCCCTATATCTTCCACTTACACCCTCCTGTCTCTCCCCTCCCCTGTAAGTGGTAGATACAGGGGAGGGTGTAAGGGGTAGATACAGGGGAGGGTGTAAGTGGTAGATATAGGGAGGGTGTAAGTGGTAGATATAGGGCAGGTTGTAAGTGGTAGATACAGGGGAGGGTGTAAGTGGTAGATACAGGGGAGGGTGTAAGTGGTAGATACAAGGGGAGGGTGTAAGTGGGAGAGACAGGGAAGGGGGTAAGTGGTAGATATTGGGGTAGATACAGGGGAGGGTGTAAGTGGGAGAGACAGGGAAGGGGGTAAGTGGTAGATACAGGGGAGGGTGTAAGTGGTAGATACAGGGGAGGGTGTAAGTGGTAGATACAGGGGAGGGTGTAAGTGGTAGATACAGGGGAGGGTGTAAGTGGTAGATACAGGGGAGGGTGTAAGTGGTAGATATAGGGGAGGGTGTAAGTGGTAGATATAGGGGAGGGTGTAAGTGGTAGATATAGGGGAGGGTGTAAGTGGTAGATATGGGGAGGGTGTAAGTGGTAGATATAGGGAGGGTGTAAGTGGTAGATATAGGGAGGGTGTAAGTGGTAGATATAGGGAGGGTGTAAGTGGTAGATATAGGGAGGGTGTAAGTGGTAGATATAGGGAGGGTGTAAGTGGTAGATACAGGGGAGGGTGTAAGTGGTAGATACAGGGGAGGGTGTAAGTGGTAGATACAGGGGAGGGTGTAAGTGGTAGATACAGGGGAGGTTGTAAGTGGTAGATACAAGGGGAGGGTGTAAGTGGGAGAGACAGGGAAGGGGGTAAGTGGTAGATATTGGGATAGATACAGGGGAGGGTGTAAGTGGTAGATACAGGGGAGGGTGTAAGTGGTAGATACAAGGGGAGGGTGTAAGTGGGAGAGACAGGGAAGGGGGTAAGTGGTAGATATTGGGGTAGATACAGGGGAGGGTGTAAGTGGTAGATACAGGGGAGGGTGTAAGTGGTAGATACAGGGGAGGGTGTAAGTGGGAGAGACAGGGAAGGGGGTAAGTGGTAGATATTGGGGTAGATACAGGGGAGGGTGTAAGTGGGAGAGACAGGGAAGGGGGTAAGTGGTAGATATTGGGGTAGATACAGGGGAGGGGGTAAGTGGTAGATATTGGGGTAGATACAGGGGAGGGTGTAAGTGGTAGATATAGGTGTAAGTGGGAGAAATATAGGTGTACGTGGTGTGTATATATATATAGGGGAGGGGAGAGACAGGGGAGGGTGTAAGTGGGAGAGACAGGGGAGGGTGTAAGTGGGAGAGACAGGGGAGGGTGTAAGTGGTAGATACAGGGGAGGGTGTAAGTGGGAGAGACAGGGAAGGGGGTAAGTGGTAGATATTGGGGTAGATACAGGGGAGGGTGTAAGTGGGAGAGACAGGGAAGGGGGTAAGTGGTAGATATTGGGGTAGATACAGGGGAGGGGGTAAGTGGTAGATATTGGGGTAGATACAGGTGAGGGTGTAAGTGGTAGATATAGGTGTAAGTGGGAGAAATATAGGTGTATGTGGTGTGTATATATAGGGGAGGGGAGAGACAGGGGAGGGTGTAAGTGGGAGAGACAGGGGAGGGTGTAAGTGGTAGATACAGGGGAGGGTGTAAGTGGTAGATACAGGGGAGGGTGTAAGTGGTAGATACAGGGGCGGGTGTAAGTGGTAGATACAGGGGCGGGTGTAAGTGGTAGATACAGGGGCGGGTGTAAGTGGTAGATACAGGGGAGGGTTTAAGGGGTAGACACAGGGGAGGGTGTAAGGGGTAGACACAGGGGAGGGTGTAAGTGGTAGAGACAGGGGAGGGTGTAAGGGATAGATACAGGGGAGGGTGTAAGGGATAGATACAGGGGAGGGTGTAAGGGATAGATACAGGGGAGGGTGTAAGGGATAGATACAGGGGAGGGTGTAAGGGATAGATACAGGGGAGGGTGTAAGGGATAGATACAGGGGAGGGTGTAAGGGATAGCTACAGGGGAGCGTGTAAGGGATAGATACAGGGGAGGGTGTAAGGGATAGCTACAGGGGAGCGTGTAAGGGATAGATACAGGGGAGGGTGTAAGGGATAGATATAGGGGAGGGTGTAAGGGATAGATACAGGGGAGGGTGTAAGGGGTAGATACAGGGGAGGGTGTAAGGGGTAGATACAGGGGAGAGTGTAAGGGGTAGATACAGGGGAGGGTGTAAGGGGTAGATACAGGGGAGGGTGTAAGGGGTAGATACAGGGGAGGGTGTAAGGGGTAGATACAGGGGAGGGTGTAAGTGGTAGATACAGGGGAGGGTGTAAGTGGTAGATACAGGGGAGGGTGTAAGTGGTAGATACAGGGGAGGGTGTAAGTGGTAGATACAGGGGAGGGTGTAAGGGG
This sequence comes from Oncorhynchus mykiss, assembly GCF_057628025.1. Classification (NCBI taxonomy): domain Eukaryota; kingdom Metazoa; phylum Chordata; class Actinopteri; order Salmoniformes; family Salmonidae; genus Oncorhynchus; species Oncorhynchus mykiss. The sequence goes on along the minus strand of NC_143037.1, from coordinate 65,673,262 downwards.
TAGATACAGGGGAGGGTGTAAGGGGTAGATACAGGGGAGGGTGTAAGGGGTAGATACAGGGGAGGGTGTAAGGGGTAGATACAGGGGAGGGTGTAAGGGCTAGATACAGGGGAGGGTGTAAGTGCTAGATACAGGGGAGGGTGTAAGGGGTAGGTAGGTACAGGGGAGGTAGTCAAAGTATGAGGAACGTAGTGGGTGCAGAGAGCAGGGGGAAGAGAGAGGAGGAGAGGGACGGGACGGTGGGAGAATTCTGGGATGAGTAGGTGAAGAGATACCAGAGGAGAATGAAACATAGATGACTAGAGAGAGGAGAGATGAGGGGGAGGGATAGACCGATCGGGAGTACCCTCGTTCTCTGTTACACTCCAGGGGAGCATTCCGAAACACCAGTATGTTTTACCCAGCATGCCCCTCTCCCATACGCCCAGTCCCTAGTTTCTGCGTCACTGGACTGTAGTCATAAAAACACGTATAGACCCCCTCCAACAAGCACAACAAACTGTGCCACACACACACACACACACACACACACACATACCCACATGGGCTCAGCTTCTCTGTGGCCCTGGAGCATGGATGCTATGATGCAGTTGGGAGGCCGGGGATGCAGGCCACAGCTGGGCTTGATGACTGCAGTTTACTTAATTAAAACATGAGAGGATCCCGTCGGAGCTGGGGAAGGCACAAGCCCTATTTATAGAGACACCCACGCTCTGGCACACTCAGAGCAAGCGAGACGAGAAATCCAGGTGCTTCTTATGTGTCAGTGCTGTGTGTGTCAGTGCTGTGTGTGTGGGGTTTGTTGTTTGTAGGTGAAACCCCCAGGTGTACTGAATAAAGGGGATGTTCTACTACTACATGGTCTGTGCCACTGTTAGTTCCATCGTGCATTCAGTCACAGGGACAGCCAAGTTCCTGCCCTAAAGCCATCTCTAGTCTACAACCCATTCAACATTTTGGTTACGTTTGATTTTACAGCCTGCTAACTAGCTAGCTTGCGAGCTTGCGTTTTATAGATTTCACAGTAAATTGGAAATCCAATTTGTATGTAATAATTTGTTTATTTGGGCATCATCATGTCATTAAAATCAATGTTTATAAAACACTGACCACAATGCATGGTCATGTTCTCAAAGCTAAAATTGCAGCATTGGAGGTATTACTTTAAACATATTGATGCAGCTAAACTGTCAACTTCCTTATTCTGCTCCCTTTTATATGGGTGTTGAGGAAGTAAGTTCACTCTGTACCAGGAACAAGTAGATCACAGTACGTTTGTGTAAGACATTCTGTGTCTGGTTATTCATTTGTAATTGCCCTATGGGTTTAACCTTTGGCCTCTAATGGATAGGGCTAAATGGAAATGTTTCTTAAAGAAGACACCAGCATATGCATAACCATGGGAGCACATGAAAGAGAACAGTTTGGAGGTTATGGGAAAAGTATTAGACTAAAGTTTAGAACACAAGGTCACCTGACACAAGACTGAATCCAAACATGACACTGTTGATTGTAACATAAAAAATTACCGGGCCGAACACCTCTCTAAAGTGTGCACAGTTTCTAAGTCATTTCAATGCACTTTTATGACTCACCGAACAGTCTTCAACTACAAGGTGCTTTTAATAAAAAAAAATGTTTTGCTCTCCTAGCTGTGCCATTGAGGAACTAGAGCCAGCACACTTTTAGTTGTTTTGTTTGGTACACATGTAGGCTCGGCCCTAATTTACGTGTTTTCTGTTACATGGAACTGCATGGCAAATGGTCCAGGAACAAAGGTCAATGCCCAAGGACTAGTCAGCCCTTCTCCCTCTGAGGGGCCAAAATGTATCTATGTTACAGTATCCAGAGGACTATTGAATGACTGATAGATACTGAAACAGGTTCACTGAGGAAAACTCTGATCTCTGTGGTAACTGTTCTCTGATGCTATCCATATGGATGGATGGATGATCTCTGTGGTAACTGTTCACTGAGCAGAACTCTGATGCTATCTATATGGATGGCTGATCTCTGTGGTAACTGTTCACTGAGGACAACTCTGATGCTATCTATATGGATGGCTGATCTCTGTGGTAACTGTTCACTGAGGAGAACTCTGATGCTACCTATATGGATGGCTGATCTCTGTGGTAACTGTTCACTGAGGAGAACTCTGATGCTATCTATATGGATGGCTGATCTCTGTGGTAACTTGTGTCTGGACAGCTCTAAAACAGGTTTTCTTGTCATTTCAGGAATTCTGTCTTATTTACATAAGTCTCATCCCCACACAAGCCTTTAACTGCTGTGACATCCTGTTTAGGTTGGGCCTTGGTCGTCAGGTTATTCTGGTAACTCGGTATCGTTTGATTGACCAATGGTTGGTTTTGGGTTGAAAGGTTACATCTTCAGATGTTATAAATGGAATGAAATGCCTTTGTTCTCTCTCGTATCCAGTCCATGGAAGAAGGTTATATGATAAATTCTCATTTTCTAGGCCTCCGGTCTAGTAAGCGTCTCTTTGTTCATTTTTATTTTTACCTTTATTTAACTAGGCAAGTCAGTTAAGAACAAATTCTTATTTTCAATGACTGCCTAGGGACAGCGGGTTAACTGCCTGTTCAGAATGACAGATTTCATGCTTTGTCTGTGGGTTAACTGCCTGTTCAGAACGACAGATTTCATGCTTTGTCTTGTAAGTTAACCTTAGGATCTGTATGCGTAGAATAAAGCCTTGTAATGCATTGTAACTTAAGTTTATGCCTTGTATGTGAATCCATTCATTTTACGAAGTAATTCAATACATTTGTATTTAGACATTTATTCATTGCCTATTACTGTAACTCAACTATGGTGTTCTTGCCTATTGCTAAATAATCTTTCTGGAGTCAGATAAACATTTTAATAGGCTAATTGCTTAGTCTTATTAGGAGTCGCATGTGATGCATTGATACATATTATGCCCGCGACACACAACCCTGCATCCTCTCCATCACACAATTAATGTTTACACAATCCAAAAATGGCCCATTTTCTAAATCGCAATCTGGGTCAGGTGGGCATCATATGAAAGCTTGTTCTATTGCCAACATGACTAGCTAAGTTATCAAATAAGATCTTACGGTGTTTCATGAGGCAATTCAGAGAAATGTAATTTTGGTGCACATAGAAAGGACTCATGAGTGCATTCAGGCATTTTCTTCACAATACACAAACAGGCTCATTCTGTTCAGAACAACCCAGGGTATGACTCCATGTCGACTTGCAACTGCACATCAAACCTTGTGATCATAAACGTTGACATTTGTGTATGACATGAGTTTCATGACTTGTAAAAGTGAAGTGCACATTTGGACTCGTTGAGATTTAGAATAAATTCCCACGTCTCATCTTTCATAATACATTGTCCTCTTCATTTACAGCATTCCCCTCACTCGGACAACCAAAACGTTCCCCACTTACCAGGAGGGATGGGGCAACTTCTTGTCACACGAGTTGCTCAGGTTCAGAACCTCAGTCAGCATAAAACCCACACAGCACAGTGAAGCACAGAGCCTGAGCTCTGACATCATGTGTAGCATTACTATTCAGCCACTGCGTTCAGACTTAGGTGCTTATTAGTGCCCAAATCTGCCATTTTCAACCCATGTACGAGTGTAAAGGCTACATGCTTTGAACCAGCAAAACAGTGCTTTAGCTTAGTTAAGTGTCAATGACTGACTGTACCCTGACACACACGCACACCTCATAAAAATGACATTGCATACATCGCCAGGGTGTTGACTGCTAAAGCTTATCCTGCGACGGCAGGCTGATGCCCATGGTTTTATGGCATACATTGCCAAGGTGTTGACTGCTAAAGCTTATCCTGCGACGGCAGGCTGATGCCCATGGTTTTATGGCATACATCTCGATGGTATAGTTCTCCAATCCTGATATCATGTGATTCTGTTAATTACAGAGAGAGAGTGGGTGTGAACTGCCAGTTAGTTCATGTTGCCTGCTGTGGTAACTATGGCGGTGTGTTATTATGGTCGGTCAGTCACCCACACACAGCGACCAGTGGTAGCAGTCCTCTTTTCTCAGACCCCGGTGACCCGGGATACCCAAAGAGAGAGACTGAGGCTAAAATGTGTTACTAGAGAGTGGACAGACAGACAATGCCTATGCACAGTGTTGCAGGGTTGGCTCTAATGTTTATTTAATAATAATAATGTTTCATTGTCACACACTGGACAGGTGCAGTGAAATGTGTTGTTTTACAGGGTCAACCATCGTAGTACGGCGCCCCTGGAGCAAATGAGGGTTTCCTTGTTTAAGGGCACATCGACAGATTTTTCACCTTGTCGGCTTGGGTATTTGAACCAGCGACCGTTTGGTTACTGCCCCAATGCTATAACCACAAATGCCCTGCTGACGTTGCTATGCTCCACACACTAGCTGCATCTGTAATGTGTAGATAACAGGTTATAGCCTTGCTGGTCGGGTATGCCCCCCCCCCCCCCCCCCCCCCAAAAGAAGTTATTTCACGGTTTGACTGGCCTCTCCCGGTTTGACTGTGTCTTTGTCTCCATGCCAACCTCTTACGTCACCGTTTCCTTGCTGCATGCCACCTTTGAACCTTTGAAATCTGTTGTCTGGTTTTGGCAGGCTCTGCTTGTTTTCTCGATAAACGACTCTACAGCTATGGACAATTTGTGAGTTGGCTGGGTTTCAGCTAAAATCTGTTCATGCAGGGCCTAAATCGACTGCTTCTTTAAAGTTTTGGAATCCGGTTTCCTGACTGTAAAACCCTGAGGCTTGCAAAATCCATCCAAGTAAAGGAAATTACTAGCAGAAATATTCTGTCTGTGATGCAAAGTTTTAAAATGTTTCATTATCTGTTGTGAATTTGAGTTGTGTAGTTTCCTTGATGACTCAGGGTCAGTTTGTACCCCTCTTCCTGCATAGCTTGCCTCTCCAGGCTTTTTAGTGACCCCGCCCGAGTTTCCTGCAAGGCAGCTCAAAAAATACCTGTGTTTCTTAGAAATGCTTTTCATTTGTGTGTGTGTGTGCTTTTATTTGTCCTGTGTGCCAGACTGGTCTCCTAGACTACATGTAACATAGGAAGCGTTAATCCAGGACACTGAAATTAGTATGCTATGTTGTATAACATGGAAGGTTACTTAATGCCTGTTCGAAAGCTTTAGCATTTTAGATAATTATCAACTTTGCAATGACTTACTACTTTTTAGCTATTTTGCAACTACTTAGCATTAGCTAACCCTTCCCCTAACCTTAACCCTACTCCTAACCTTAACCCCTTAGCCCCACAAATTCGTAACATATCAAACATTTAGCAAATTCGTAACATATCATACGAAATGGAGTTTCTCAAAATTACGTACAGAATAATACGAAATGCTCTGAGACTACGTTGTGTGTGTGTGTAGGCGTGTACGTGTGTGTGCGTGCGTGTGTGTGTACATAGCAAGCCACTTCCTTCCAAGCTGCCATTTTGGCTTAACAATGGAAGGCAGCAATGCAGCATCCTGCTCATAGCATCATTTGAATCCTGATTTGTGTAAACTCAAAAGGGGTGTGTGTGTGTGTGTGTGTGTGTGTCAGTCAGCGCTCATGTCATGAGCATGGTGGTGTGTAGCAGGGTGCTTTGCATTTTGGCAAATGCGAATGGAGGCAAAAACCATGTCTGGCTGTCAGTCTGTCTTGTTGACCTCCAGTCCGTGTGTAGCTGGTTGGTAGGGACTAGAGAATGACCATTGAGGGTAATGTCTAACTCATTAACTTTGTTGGTCAGTGAGGCAGCACTTTAGAGCCAACTAACTACAAACAACTATTTGGGATTTATAATGCCTAATTTAATTAATCTGCTTAACAATACCATTCAGTCCATCCAAATCCAGTCCGTTTCATCCATAGTCTGAACGGTCTCCTTTCGTGTCACATCTGAGGTGAAAGAATTGGACAGGTGATTGTACACAGTGTACAAAACATTATGAACGCCTGCTCTGTCCATCAACTGACCAGCTAAATCCAGGTGAAAGATCCCTTATTGATGTCACTTGTTAAATCTACTTCAATCAGTGTCGATGAAGGGGAGGAGACAGGTTCAAGAAGGATTTTCAAGAAGGGGGTGTAACTCAATATTTAGGAAGGTGTTCTTAATGTTTTGCACACTGTATATTTCATCCACCATATTTCTTTAATGTGTTTTTCCATCAGTCAAGGTGAAGACGATGAGGAGAGGAAGCCTCCAACCATTAAGATGCCTCATCCTATATAGTGTATAAAGTCCTTTATTCTCCATGATGTTAACACACTATCCCAGATGAATAATGATACTGCTATTTTCTCTTGACACTTTTTTTAGACCCGGCTGCCTGTGTGGTTGCCATAATGGTGAGGACCGGGTTTGGACCTAGGTTAACATACTGTGTACCTTGACGTGTGTTTTTATTGCATATTTAGGTATTTCTGGGTCTGTAGGATGTGCTCTTACAGTGGCTCCACTTTAGAGCAGGACTGTGCATCTCCAGTCTTTGAGGCCAATAGTGAGGCAAATGTATTTTCTTTGATCAATTCAGTTGGCTTCTTAGGGAAAATGTCCAGTCACTAGTTAATTCACTAGTTAATTCACTAGTTAATTCACTAGTTAATTCACTAGTTAAGTCACTAGTTCATTTGAACCCTAATTGTAACCCTAAACCAAACCCCTAAGCTTAAATTAACCTTTGTCCTTCTGGGGACCTGGACAATTGAGAATTTTCCTTGTTTTACTATCCTTGTGGGGACTTTTGAGGAAGTCACACACCCACAGTGCAGACTTTCCATAGATTGAATGTCTCCTCTTTAGACCATGATACCTACTGTCTGTCTCTGACGCATGTCATTTTCTTGTGTTTTTTAAATGTATTTTTATTTTACCTCTATTTAACTAGGCAAGTCAGTTAAGAACAAATTCTTATAGTTACCGTGGTCCCCAAGACCTTGATCAGACCGAAACACTTCCTTTGTATATCTTTGTCGTCACAGTAACAGCAAACATTTTTCTTCCAGCCGCAGTGCTTTGTGTGTGTGTGTGTGTGTGTGTGTGTGTGTGTGTGACTGCAGGTTCCTCCCCAAGAGAACCAAATGGAAAAGACAGAGTTATTCTGTGCCTGGTGCATACGTCCAAACCCACTTAATCAGTCCCCATGCGTTTGGAATAAGTTAATGCTCTGCTGTGAAGGGAGTTGAATATATGTTTGGAATTAAATTGATTACGCCAAGTGTGGTTAGATCTGATTTCTCATTTTGCATATTAGTAGGCCTATTCATTCATATCTGCCAAATGGCCATTTCAAAAGAACAAGCAATTTGTCAAAGTGACATGGCCACACATGGGTAATCAAACCGTGAAAGCTCTATGAATTGAGTACTTTTCATTTGTTCCATGGAAACCAGTTGACTGCCCTCTAGAGTGTTAGGTCGGTGGGCCTATGTCTTTCTGCCCTAACTGCTATTGGACCCATTGTTTTAAGCGTGTGTAAGGTGAGGCCCAAGGACATGTGATGCTATATTAACAAAGGAATTTGGTTAAACACTATAATGTGAGTTCATTGCACCTATCGAGTCTCTCTCAACCACCAGAAATCCTTTTATAGCCTTTCATTGACCGTGTGTTCCTTCCTTTACGAAAGCACGCACACATACACACATTCACACTATCTCTACTGCAATTTCTCTTTCTCTCACTCACAACTTAATGAGCATAATCTTGTGTGGTTACCATGGGACACAGTACTCTCTCGAGAGGCTATTAAGCAGGGCTAAAATAGTTGAGAAACTCACTTCCTCACTGATATGGCAAGGACAACTTATCTAGTTATCTATAGCAATCTGTTGGCACATTATCAATGATGCCCCTCCCCCCACTCATTGTAGGCTAATAAAGATGATGTATGTGGAAACTTCTGTCTAATTTACTGTGGGCCAATAAAGTGGCTGATAGATCAATGATGTCACGGACTCCTCCTAGATACACACTAACAGTCACACCTCTCATAAATAAATGGACCCTTCCATCATGTTGTGAGAACTTCAGAAATACAAACTAGTGTCTGCAGGTTTTTGTTTTTTCCTCTCAACTAATCCCTAAACAACCAGGTGAGTGAAGTTCCTTACTAATTAATGACTAATTTATCAATCAAGTACAAGGGAGGAGCGACAACCCACGGACACTTGGCCCTCCGTGGAAAGAGTTTGACACCTGTGTACTATTGCATGGCAGCTTCCTCACTGAAAGTATAGGCAGCACCTCTAGTTCACCATTGTCATATTGTTTCAGCACAACATCCTGTCTCTATCCACCTCTGACGTAGATTAGTTCCCCCTAGTGACTACACTAGCAAAACCACATGATCCTACTCCAAAACATGTCAACTTCTTCTGTCACTCAGATTCAGATTTATTTCATTTAGATGTGTTGTCCTCTAATCTTGGGTGGGTTGTTTTATTAGGTGTGTGAGGATGGGGGTAGTTTGGAGTAAGGGAGATGGACACTAATCATCAGTGTAACCTGAGGGACACGAGAATAATCTCTTTGTTTTCCGCGGCCCGTCCCTCCCCTTGTTATTGATACTGCTGCCGTGGTTACGCTGGTCTTGTGCTGCTGGCACACAGCAGCTGGTGGTAATGGAATCACTTGTTAATGTCAACAACATGACCACAACATGAACAGCCCAGTTATCTCATCTCATAGGGACCAGGATGATGATGATGATGATGATGATGACATTGTTTGTTATGCTGGTGAGGACAATGTTGTTACGACAAATACTGTAATGATGGTGAAGACAATTTTAACAAGGTACCCGTTCCACTTTGCCATTGCAACAGATCCTGTTGTTGACCATGCCGTCTCAGTCATCTGCTGTTCAGGAACTCCTGTGTTTTCCTGTTGTCTGTTCCCCATGGTACCATGTATAAAGAGAGTCTTGTTAGAGCTGTCCTGTAAATCCTCTAGAGGGGAGTTGTTAATAATTTGGGAGTAGCTAGCTGGTCATGCCCAGACCTGGTCGTGCTCTGACCCAACCCCAAGTGAATTAGGGCTAATTATGAAAGGTTGTTGTGGCAGTGCTGGTTTGGCTTGCTCAGATAAGAACCTGTCATAGTAGACTAGATGTAGTTTGGGAAACCGGTATCTTTCTGCAATTCTACCCATTTATTCTATTCAGGGTTATGTTAACATAACCTTCTAGCTAATAAGCTAACTCCAAATATATTTTAGCTATTAGCAGCTTTTTAGCTGGTTAAACAAAGGTTAGCCATGTGTTGGCAAAAACGTCAAGCAAGCTAACCAGCAGCCAGTACTGGTACTTGCTGCGACTGGTACTTGCTGCGACTGGTACTTGCTGCGACTGGTACTTGCTGCGACTGGTACTTGCTGGTGGTTTTACAACGCCAACGTCAGATACTCAGTGAGTGTAATAAACTCAATATTAGTTGAGAAATATAGTTGACATCATTAGAAAGAAGATATTCCATTATTTTCTACTGTAAGTATGTAATTCACAATTTGTTTATTCTGTTGCTAGTGATATTCATTTTCGAGGACCCCCTGCAATACCCCCACAGACACATAGATGGCCGTGGACCCCATGTTGAATACCCCTGATTTAGAAAAACCTTTAGGGAAATGAATAAGGATTAAGACTGCTTAGGGACTGATGCCCTTTTGAGCTATTTACATCAGCTGTTACATCAAATCTAGTATACCCAGCTCAATCATAAATGATTTAAAGTCAGTTCTAGTCTGGAGCTGTGGATGTATTTTTGCATTTAGTAGTGGTCATGTATTTTTGCATTTAGTAGTGGTCATGTATTTTTGCATTTAGTAGTGGTCATGTATTTTTACATTTAGTAGTGGTCATGTATTTTTGCATTTAGTAGTGGTCATGTATTTTTGCATTTAGTGGTGGTCATGTATTTTTGCATTTAGTAGTGGTCATGTATTTTTGCATTTAGTAGTGGTCATGTATTTTTGCATTTAGCAGTGGTCATGTATTTTTGCATTTAGCAGTGGTCATGTATTTTTGCAGACGCTCTTATGCAGAGCAACTTACAATTGGTGGATTCATTATTTATGTAGCTAGTTAGCTGAAGGTTTTTTTTATAGGCTTGTAGTAGCTTCTGCAGCATTTATCTAACTTCTGGTCCTGTTTTCAGTCTAGCAGTATAGGGTTTTTCTGTATCTTGCGGTTGTATGTCTGTACTTGCTAGCTTCTTCCGCTCTTTATGTAGTGTTAGTGGAGTGTGCTGTGGCCTATTTGTTCAGTGAACAGTAGCAACCCTCAGCTGTGAGGAGACCTCGCCCTTCTTCTGCTGAGAAAGAGCGGGAGATGTAGAGAACGAGGAGGGTGTGTGTATGTTTTTTTTTTTTTTTTTTTTTGTGTGTTTGCTTGTGTGTGTGTGTGTGTGTGTGTGTTTGTAATGTGTGTGTGTGTGTGTGTGTGTGTGTGTGTGTAATGTGTGTGTGTGGCTTTTCTGAGCCATAGTGAGCTACTGCAATAACACTACTGCTCTGGACAGCTGCCAAATAAAAGTGCAGTGTAGACTCTGCCTGCAGAGGAGGGGGGTTGGACAGTGGGATAAGGGGTGAGGCTGAGGATGCTGTAGGAATGAATCACTGCTCTGTAGCGTGGTCTGACAGGGAAACTCACCTCCCTGAAACGATGAGACTGAATGCTGCCTGGGAGGGGCACAAATAGAATTCATATGTGTGTGTGTGTGTGTGTGTGTGTGTGTGTGTGTGTGTGTGTGTCAGTTGCAGGGTATTGGGTTAACCAGCTTTAGGGGATTACAGTGTGCAGACAGTGTCATTTAGGGATGAGCAGGGTGTGCCTGTGAAACAGATGAAGAAGGGATTGGGAGGTGGAGGGATGGATGGAGGAATGGAGGGGACAGGCAGGAAAGAATAGTTGTGAAAGAGTGTTTCTGTGAGGTGGGAGAGACGTGGGCTTATCTCTTTTTAAAATCCTACCTAATAGTATCCACCCATTTTTCTATCTTTACTCTCTCTCTCACCCTTCTTCACCTGAGAAATAAACTGGGCTCTGTCCTCTTCTCGTAGGATATCGCTTCACTAACCCACTCTGAAAGAAACAATGAGCGTCTTGTTCTACCGTCTGCCTGCTCTGTTTACCACAGCAAGGATACAGCCAACAGTGGAAGAGAGGAGCGAAAGAGTAAAGAGAAAGGCAACAGTTTTCTGTCCCTCAGTTCATTGTCCAGTGTTATTCTACAGTAAAAGTGAGAATGTGTTCCTGGTACTCTAGTTTTGTATTTATGTTATTCTCTTCATCTGGTCCCCATGTTTCTCTGCAATGTTGTGTGGCTCAGCTCTGTGTGCAGGGTGACTCAGGAGGTGCACACACACACACACACACACACACACACACACACACACACACACACACACACACACACACACAGGGGACAGAAGAGCAGATGGAGGAGCAGAGTGGCCGGTGTGAGACAGAACATGAACTCTAGCCGGCCCCCTGCTCTCCCTGCTGGCTTATGTCCTCAATAGTATGTGTGCCATATTGTGTGTGCTCACTTCTCTTCCCATCCCTCCTGAACCAGCCAGCTTTTTACCATCAGAATAGCCTCAATTCGTTGGTGCATGGACTCTACAAGGTGTCGAAAGCTTTCCACAGGGATGCTGGCCCATGTTGACTACAATGCTTCCCACAGTCGTGTCAAGTTGGCTGGATGTCCTTTGGGTGGTGGACCACTCTCGATACACACGGGAAACTGAAAAACCCAGCAGCATTGCAGTTCTTGACACAAACGGGTGCACCTGGGATCTACTACCATACCATGTTCAAAGGCACTTTCAGCTTCTGAATGGCACACATACACAATCCATGTCTCAATTCTCTCCAGGCCTAAAAATCCTTCTTTAACCTGTCTCCTCCCCTTCATCTACACTGATTGAAGTGGATTTAGCAGGTGACATCAATACAGGATCATAGCTTTTACCTGGATTTACCTGGTCAGTCTGTCATGGAAAGAGCAGGTGTTCCTAATATTTTGTACACTGTGTAGCTCTTCCCCCCCCACATCTCCTTTAAGCGTTCTTAATTAAATGCAAACCTGCCAGTGAGGTTACTTATGATAAAAACCAACTCCACGCTTAGATACTGTAGCTAGATGTCACTTTCATTTGCCTATCACACTTTTGCATTATGTCAATTCTACATTGCAGAAGTTGTGTTAGAAGTTCTGTTGTCACGCCCACGTACTTCAGAACTGCATTTAGACGTTAGGAGATAATTTATGTTGATTTTAATCTCAACTGTACATATGGGTAAAATGCATGGAGAAATTCATAGAACACTGATGTGCAATGTTCCAAACTGATTTTGGATATGTATGCAATTTGTCATCTGGGCTGTTCAGTGACCTATAGTGTTAACACTGTATCATTTCAACACCCCCCCCTTAGGGCTAGTACACCTGCTGACACTGACATGGATAAAGAATGTGAATGACCGTTTTTAGATAATGATTGTGTTTGTATTTCTTCCCATACGGGGGTGTTGTGCGTGTGTTGCTCACTATTGTCAGTGAATGATTCATATCTACCAGTAAGGACGATTGATGGGTTTCTGGGGAAGTACTGTCCCTAGTTTCTTAGTACAGATGACTCACTGCTGCTCACAGGTTAGTTTCATTATTTATTTGTGTCTCGTGTTTAGGGCTTTTGGGTTGACTCTGATGATTGTCCTAATTAGTGCCAGAGCTAATTTGGTGACTAATGGTATGGCATTAATGTTGTTGATCTTACTCGGTAGCTGTTCGGATTGAAGGGATCCCTAAAACGCATCTCTCGCTTACCGTTTCTGTTTGACAATAGCCTACATTTAATTAGGAGTTGATGAGGATGTTGCATGAATAGTGTGTAGTCCCTGGCTTGTATCAGGCTTGGCCTGGTGCTGAATTGGGAGAGGGGGTGGAGAGGTACGGAAGAGGAAGCTTTGTGTGTTGACTCTAGCAGGAAGTGGGCACGGTGCCAAATAGCACTGTGGTAAGTGATGTCATCATGGAACACAGACTGGAGAGCAGTTCCTCTCAAAGGGAGAATGAACAGATTTCTCTCTTCCATCTCAATCCCTCTAAGATGAGAGAGCAAGGGATGCGGAAGAGAGGAATTTGTTAGTGCGGGAAATCATAAGATTGAAATGTGGCTGGAAGGGGAAACTCCACAGACATCCGGCCCTTTATTCAGCGTAAAGTGTGTGAGTGTGGTCATGAATCAGATATTTATTTGTGTCTGACAGAGAGAGGAATTCATTCCCGCTTCTAGCAGCCGTGTGTGTGTGTGTGTGTGTGGAGGTGTCTACAGAGTGGCCCCTTGGGAAAGACAAACACATGCAGCTGATAATTTAAGGTTATGTAATCTCCGGCAACCAGATGGATGGGGAGCGCGAAGGATGGAGGGAAGAGGAGATGAAGAAAGAAAGAGAGAGGGGTAAGAGGGAGAGAGATATGATGGAGAAAGAAATTACAAAGGGGGGAGAGGGAGGAGAGAGAGGGGTAAGAGGGAGATGAGAGAGAGGGGTAAGAGGGAGAGAGATACAAGGGGGTAAGAGGGAGATTTTATTTTTTGTTGTTGAAAGGAATGCGGGTCAATACAGCACAAAGAAGAGATGAGAGAAATAGAGCGAGTGATCAAGATGAAAGAGTGAGAGAAATAACACGGAGGGGGGAGAGGGGGAGATGGGGAGGAGGGCATGGGAGAGAGGGGGGACATGAAAGGAAGGGCATGAGAGAGCGAGAGAGGGCATGGGAGAGGGATAGTACAAAACTAGGGTAGAGATAGGAAAAAAGAAGGAATGTGACAAATAACCACTTTTGTAGACCAGTTAAATATTGAAAGTGCATGCAAAGCCAGTCATTCTATGCTTTCTGGAAGTGTTTGTGCATGTGTAAATATTGATGACCAGTAAAATATTGATAATCAGTAAAACAGAAACAGTTACATAGATGTAGGGCTTCCATATGCAGTGCCTTTTTTTTTTGTTACGTTACAGCCTTATTCTAAAATTGCTGAGTAAAAAAAAAAATATATATATACACACAATACCCAATAATGATAAATAATAATGACAATAATGACAAAGTGAAAAGTTTTTTGGTATAAATAGAAATACCTTATTTCCTATGAGACTTCAAATTGAGCTCAGGTGCATCCTGTTATCAGTGATCGTCCATTTTTCAACAACTTGATTGGAGTCCACCTGTGGTAAATTAAATTGATTGGACATGATTTGGAAAGGCATAACTGTCTGTATAAGGTCCCACTGAGACAGGATTGAGTCGAGGTACAGATCTTGGGAAGGGTACCAAAAAATGTCTGCAGCGTTGAATGTCCCCAAGAACACAGTGGCCTCCGTTCTTAAATGGAAGAAGTTTGGAACCACCAAGACTCTTCCTAAAGCTGGCCGCCCAGCCAAACTGAGCAATTGGGGGTGGTAGCTTGGCAAGATGGAAGCAAGACAGCAAGCTTGGAGTTTGCCAAAAGACTCTCAGACCATGAGAAATTAATGATGAAACCAAGATTGAACTCTTTGGCTTGAATGCCAAGCGTCACGTCTGGAGGAAACCTGGCACCATCCCTACGGTGAAGCATGGTGGTGGCAGCACCATGCTGTGGGGATGTCAGGATAGAGGGAAAGGTGAACGGAGCAAAGTACAGTGATCCTTGATGAAAACCTGCTCCAGAGCACTCAGGACCTCAGACTGGGGCGACGGTTCACCTTCCAACAGGATAACAACCCTATCGCACAACCAAGACAATGCAGGAGTGGCTTTGGGACACGTCTCTGAATGTCCTTGAGGGGCCCAGCTAGAGCCCGGACTTGAACCCAATCGAACATCTCTGGAGAGACCTGAAAATAACTGTGCAGCAACCCTCCCCTTCAACCTGACAGAGCTTGAGAGGATCTGCAGAGAAGAATGGGAGAAACTCTCAATACAGGTGTGCCAAGCTTGTAGCATCACATCCAAGAAGACTTGAGGCTGTAATCACTGCCAAAGGCGCTTCAACAAAATATTGAGTAAAGGGTCTGAATACTTATATCCTTTTTTTTTTTTTTTTTGCAAACATTTTGCTTTGTCATTGTGTGTAAAATAAAAAATAAATAAATAATAATAATAATAATAATAATAATAATAATAAAAAAATTTAAAAAAATCAATTTTAGAATAAGGCTGTAAAGTAACAATATGTGGAAAATGTCAAGGGGTCTGAATACTTTCCGAATATACCGTACAGTCGTGGCCAAAAGTTGAGAATGACACATTCATTTCCACAGTTTCAAAAGGGTCAAATGCTTTTATTGACAATTACATGAAGTTGATGCAAAGAGTCAATATTTGCAGTGTTAACCCTTCTTTTTCAAACCTCTGCAATCCGCCCTGGCATGCTGTCAATTAACTTCTGGGCCACATCCTGACTGATGGCAGCCCATTCTTGCATAATCGATGCTTGGAGTTTGTCAGAATTTGTGGGGTTTTATTTGTCCACCTGCCTCTTGAGGATTGACCACAAGTTCTCAATGGGATTAAGGTCTGGGGAGTTTCCTGGCCATGGAACCAAAATATTGATTTTGTTCCCCGAGCCACTTAGTTATCACTTCTGCGTTATGGCAAGGTGCTCCATCATGCTGGAAAAGGCATTGTTTGTCACCAAACTGTTCCTGGATGGTTGGGAGAAGTTGCTCTCGGAGGATGTGTTGGTACCATTCTTTATTCATGGCTGTGTTCTTAGGCAAAATTGTGAGTGAGCCCAATCCCTTGGCTGAGAAGCAACCCCACACATGAATGGTGTCAGGATGCTTTACTGTTGGCATGACACAGGACTGATGGTAGCGCTCACCTGGTCTTCTCCGGACAAGCTTTTTTCCAGATGCCCCAAACAATCAAAGGGGATTCATCAGAGAAAATTACTTTACCTCAGTCCTCAGCGGTCCAATCCCTGTACCTTTTGCAGAATATCAGTCTGTCCCTGATGTTTTTCCTGGAGAGAAGTGGCTTCTTTGCTGCCCTTCTTGACACCAGGCCATCCTCCAAAAGTCTTCACCTCACTGTGCGTGCAGATGCACTCACACCTGCCTGCTGCCATTCCTGTGCAAGCTCTGTAGTGGTGGTGCCCCGATCCCGCAGCTGAATCAACTTTAGGAGACGGTCCTGGCGCTTGCTGGACTTTCTTGGGCGCCCTGAAGCCTTCTTCACAACAATTGAACCACTCTCCTTGAAGTTCCTGATGATCCAATAAATGGTTGATTTAGGTGCAATCTTACTGGCAGCAGTATCCTTGCCTGTGAAGCCCTTTTTGTGCAAAGCAATGATGACGGCACATGTTTCCTGACCATGATTGACAGAGGAAGAACAATGATTCTAAGCACCACCCTCCTTTTGAATCTTCCAGTCTGTTATTCAAACTCAATCAGCATGACGGAGTGATCTCCAGCCTTGTCCTCGCAACACTCACACCTGTGTTAACGAGCGAATCAAAACTTTTGGCCACGACTGTATATTGTACTTGTTTGCTTTCGGCTAACTGTATCTAAGGAATGCGTTTCTCTCAAACAATGGCTCTGATTTCCTTAGAAATGCCAGTCTGCAGACTGTATACAGAAACCCACAAGTGCACAAATATGTAAAGTGTGTGTGCTTGTGTGCGCACACTGGTCAGGAAAGAGTGTATTTTAAGTCTGTATGAATGGCAACCCTTCTAGGCCCACATAACAAAACACAGCCATCTTGATGGTAAGTTTGACCTACAGGTAAGAGATACATCTTCCATGTACACAAGTCGTCCTTCTGCAGACAGTGTGTGTGTCTTGATCTATTATGCTCTTACAGTATTGTGCAGTTTTGTGCTTTTGAGGTTTTGAAAGTGTGTGTGTGTGTGTGTGTGTGTGTGTATTTCTTGAGTTAGAAAATATGTATTTAACTAAGTGTCACTCCAGTCACAATACAAAACACAGATTTTAGTTTTTAAGTACCACTCAGAGTTTTGAGACAATCCTAGTCAAACATGGTTCAGGGCTTTCTTTGACGTTATCTATAATACATCATCTTTACATTGGTATCATTATAATACATCAGGTAATCTCTCTCTCATATATATATATATAATCTCATCTACTGTACATGTGTGTTTCTCTCAGATAGATAGATCTATCTATCTATCTATCTATCTCACACACACACACACACACACACACACACACACACACACACACACACACACACACACAGTTGAAGTCGGAAGTTTACATACACCTTAGCCAAATACATTTAAACTCAGTTTTACACTTCCAGACATTTAATCCTAAAAATCCTAGGCCGTCATTGAAAATAAGAATGTGTTCTTAACTGACTTGCCTGGTTAAATGAAGGTATATAAAAAAAATATATATATCAAAATATAAATATTAAAATCTGCAAATCGGCGCCCAAAAATACAGATTTCCGATTGTTATGGCCATTCCGATTAATCGGTCGACATTTGTACCGGTTTCCTCCAGCATCTTCAAGGTCCTTTGCTGTTGTTCTGGGATTGATTTGTACTTTTTGCACCAAATTCAATCTCTTGGAGACAGAACGAGTCTCCTTCCTGAGCGCTATGACGGCTCTGTGGTCCCATGGTGTTTATACTTGCGCACTATTGTTTGTACAGATGAACGTGGTACCTTCAGGCGTTTGGAAATTGCTCCCAAGGACGAACCAGACTTGTGGAGATCTACAATTTTTATTCTGAGGTCTTGGCTGATTTCTTTTGATTTTCCCATGATGTCAAGCAAAGAGGCACTAGGTTTGAAGGTAGGCCTTGAAATACATCCCCAGGTACACCACCTTCAGAAGCTTCTAAAGCCATGACATCATTTTCTGGAATTTTCCAAGCTGTTTAAAGGCACAGTCAACTTCGTGTATGTAAACTTTTGACCCACTGGAATTGTGAGACAGTGAAATATTCTGTCTGTAAACAATTGTTGGAAAAATGACTTGTGTCACGCACAAAGTAGACGTCTTGCCAAAACTATAGTTTGTTAACAAGAAATGTGTGGAGTGGTTGAAAAATTAGTTTTAATGACTCCAACCCAAGTGTATGTAAACTTCCGACTTCGTGTGTGTGTGTGTGTGTGTGTGTGTGTGTGTGTGTGTGTGTGTGTGTGTGTGTGTGTGTGTGTGTGTGTGTATGTATATCTATCGAAACACATGTACAGTAGATGATATTACATTAAAGCACTTGTGAAGAAACGTCTCTGTTGGAGGATGAGGTGGCAGGCGTTGGCGCAGGCATTTATTGTTACCTGATAAAAGTTGACAATTTATTATTTTCATCTAGACCATTAAAATAATTGTTTTAGTTGCCGAGAAAGATCATCCCTAATGTTGTTGTATGACATACACAGTAAAGCAAGGCTTGAGCCTGTTTCAATGGATCCATTGTTACAGAAAGTACAGATCGGTTTATCTAAGGGAGGGTTTGTGTATCGACCAGTCTTGATAGCGAGAGGGGCCCCTTCACATCTAAATTTAGCAAAATGAAGTGTGGGTGCGTGTGTGTGTGAAGCATGTCGATCTCGGACTGCCTTCAGGCTTCTCGGCATCACTTACTGTGGTCAAGCTGGGCTAGCGGTTCCAGAGAGGACATCCAATAATAGTTTAGCATCAACGGGAACCTTTCACCTGCAACAGCACCTCCTAATGATGCTAGAACACTACTCTATGGTCCATCATCATCGACATACTCTCTGATCTATAGCAGCAATCATCATTGACATACTCTCTGATCTATAGCAGCAATCATCATCGACATACTCTCTGATCTATAGCAGCAATCATCATTGACATACTCTCTGATCTATAGCAGCAATCATCATCGACATACTCTCTGATCTATAGCAGCAATCATCATCGACATACTCTCTGATCTATAGCAGCAATCATCATCGACATACTCTCTGATCTATAGCAGCAATCATCATCGACATACTCTCTGATCTATAGCAGCAATCATCATCGACATACTCTCTGATCTATAGCAGCAATCATCATCGACATACTCTCTGATCTATAGCAGCAATCATCATCGACATACTCTCTGATCTATAGCAGCAATCATCATCGACATACTCTCTGATCTATAGCAGCAATCATCATTGACATACTCTCTGATCTATAGCAGCAATCATCATTGACATACTCTCTGATCTATAGCAGCAATCATCATTGACATACTCTCTGATCTATAGCAGCAATCATCATCGACATACTCTCTGATCTATAGCAGCAATCATCATCGACATACTCTCTGATCTATAGCAGCAATCATCATCGACATACTCTCTGATCTATAGCAGCAATCATCATCGACATACTCTCTGATCTATAGCAGCAATCATCATCGACATACTCTCTGATCTATAGCAGCAATCATCATTGACAT
Organism: Oncorhynchus mykiss; assembly: GCF_057628025.1. Taxonomy (NCBI): domain Eukaryota; kingdom Metazoa; phylum Chordata; class Actinopteri; order Salmoniformes; family Salmonidae; genus Oncorhynchus; species Oncorhynchus mykiss. Next base: position 65,653,773 of record NC_143037.1, on the reverse strand, counting down.
ACTCTCTGATCTATAGCAGCAATCATCATTGACATACTCTCTGATCTATAGCAGCAATCATCATCGACATACTCTCTGATCTATAGCAGCAATCATCATCGACATACTCTCTGATCTATAGCAGCAATCAATCTTCATAATTGTTCGTTTTTTGTTGTAATTATTTGCGGTCCAATTGAATCGCTTAATGGTTTAAAGGCCCAGTGTAGTCAAACTTTGATGTTTCTGTGTTTTTTTTATATATATACTTCCGCACTAAGGTTGTAATAATAGTGTGGAAATTATGATAATGCCTTTTTGGTGTTAGAGCTGTTTGAAAACACTGCCTGAAATTTCAGCCTGTTTTGGTAATTGGTAGACCAATAAGAGTTCCAAACCTCTCTGCCAATAACGGCTATCTCTCTTTCTTTGTATTTTGTGTTTGTAGGTCCTCAGGCTCTGTTGCAGGTATGTGGGAAGTGCTGATATTGGCTGATGGTAAAAAATGACAGTTTTTCAGAGTGACAGCTTTAAAGCCTTAGTCTTGTATGTGTGTGTGTTCCTATTGTAAACCTGGCCTTTCAGCTCTTATCAGACAGCCAGCAGGATCATCTCCTATTGCTGTGTGTGTGTGTGTGTGTGTGTGTGTGAGTGCTATTGGTCAATATTGCCTTCATAGCAGTATTTTGTGGCCGTGTTCTTGTAAGCCAGTTAACATTCTTTCAGTCATTTAATCTCTGCAGATGACCAAGGAGAATTCACATGTATTAGATGGAAATACAGCCGAGCAGAAATTAAACGTCACATCATGCAGCATCTGCAGGGCCCATATTCACAAAGCATCTCAGAGTAGTGATGATCTAGGATCAGGTCATCCTTCTCCATATAATCATAATCATTATGATCGAAAAGACCAAACTGATACTAGCCTTCCATCAAATGATTGAAATGACCAAACCCTGCATAGCCAGCAGTAGGATGCCAGTTGGGATGGCTGCTAGCTTACCAGAGCCCTCTTCCTTTACAGCTTCACATTCATCACTGATGGTTGTCATGGTGGAACGTTGAAACATGACAGAAAATGTACAGAGGGGGAGAGAGAAGAGGATAGGATAAAGGGAAGCGAGGTAGGGGTGAGCTTGGCATGAGAACAGTGTGTTTTTACAGAGCTCTGGAGAACAAGGTCGACCAAGGTCTCCCATCAAGCTTAGAAGGGTTCAGTGCTGGCCATGTGAGAAGGGTTTTACTGGACAGGTCTCAGATGGACTCATCCAAAAGATTTACTGTCTTTGTTGCTTACCCAGAAGGAGCATTACTCAGATGATTCGATCATTATGGACTCCCCACACACACACACACAGACCGTGACTTGTCTGTGAGCTCCGAGATAGGCTCAGGCATAACATGAGTTGGCATCGACACAGAGTGTTTCACTAGATAAAGCCTTTCCAATTGGTACATACGTACACACACACATGCTTCTATATAGACGGTGTACACCCAAACACAATACACTTCATGCTCACACATAATGCATGTTCTCACACCTGTGTGTGTGTGTGTGTGTGTGTGTACACACACACACACACACACACACACACACACACACACAGGAAATGCTACATTGATGTGGATACGTATGCAGAGTATTTTATTGGAATCTCAGCTATGTTTATGTGTTCTGCAGAAATAAGAGGAGAACATTACAGACCACCAATAACTGAATTAGTCTCTCTAGTTCTGCAACCAAGGCCTTTGGCCCTTTTGACCATTGGTCTCTACCAATGTGAATGTCATGGTAATAGAATTACTGATAAATCACATTTCATGGAGTTACACACATACACAATCCATGCTCACGATAGCATGCATGTAAGGCAGTGTACACACACATACACACACACACACACACACACACACAAAGAAAGCGAGTGTTTTGCGGAATGCTGCTGGGAATGGGATATTGGTTGATGAGATTAATCAAGAGATATGAAACGCACACTGAGACAAAGCTCCTCTTGGCTCAAAGGCTCATTGTCCTCGACTTTATCAGGTTGGCCTTGTGACTCAGCTAACGAGTGACACACACACACACACACACACACACACACACACACACACCGTACATACACTAATACACAGCGATGCGGACATAGACACAGCTTTGTAGGAATCAGTCAGTTGTAGTGGTCCTACCCTTCCCTTCCACTGTTGTAGTCTCTCAGGCAACAGTCTAATGAACAATGGGCAGTGCTCCACTTAGCACCACTCTGCTAATTACTGGCTATGACATGGATACATGTAGACCATGGGTATATTGTTTACTAAAGGAGTATTACATGTATAGACAGCTGTCCAGCAGATATTATTATAAATACTGAACATATGGCCTTTGTAATGCCGTGGTTGATTGTGCTATTAATCTACATTGAGTGTAACATGATGTACAAAGCATGCTCTTTCCATGACAGACTGACCAGGTGACTCCAGTGAAAGATATGTCTTATTGATGTCACCTGTTAAATCTACTTCAATCAGTGTAGATGAAGGGGAGGAGACTGGTTAAAGAAGGATTTTTATGCCTTGAAACAATTGAGACATAGATTGTGTATGTGTGCCATTCAGAGGGTTTAAAAATATTTAAGTGCCTTTGGATGGGGTGTGGTAGTAGGTGCCAGGTGCAACAGTTTGAGTGTGTCGAGAACTGCAACACTGCTGGGGTTTTCACATGTGTATCAAGAATGGTCCACCACCCAAAGGACATCCAGTCAACTTGACACAACGGTGTGAAGCATTGGAGTCAACATGGACCAGCATCCCTGAGGAACGTTTTAGACACCTTGTGGAGTCAATGCCTCAGCGTATTGAGTCTATTCTGAGGGCAAAACGGGGTGCAACTCCATATTAGGAAAGGTGTTCCTAATGTATTATTGTGTGTGTGTGTGAGTGCTGGGTATAGCAGTTGAACCACATCCTTTATGCATGTACTTTCCAGACTACACAAACAAGTCAGCCCACTCATGTGGTTCCCACGCCCAGACAGATGGACAGACCTGTTTAAAACCACTAACCAAACATTTACAGTGGAAGAAGAAGCCAGTGCTCTCATTTGGGTGACCAGAGCTGTGTTCAAATACATGTGTATTAGAGTATCTGTGTATTTGAGTACTTTCAATTGGGTCAAACCATTTCAAGTAGCCTTCCACAAACTTCCCACAATAAGTTGGGGGAATTTTGACCCATTCCTCCTGACAGAGCTGGTGTAACTGAGTCAGGTTTGTAGGCCTCCTTGCTTGCACAAGGATGAACCAGACTTATGGAGGTCTACAGGTCTTTTTTTTCTGAGGTCTTGGCTGATTTCTTTTGATTTTCCCATGATGTCAAGCAAAGAGGCACTGAGTTTGAAGGTAGGCATTGAAATACATCCACAGGTACACCTCAACTGACTCAAATTATGTCAATTAGCCCATCAGAAGCTTCTAAAGCCATGACAATTTCTGGAATTTTCCAAGCTGTTAAAAGGCACTGTCAACTTAGTGTATGTAAACTTCTGACCCACTGGAATTGTGATGCAGTGAATTATAAGTGAAATAATCAGTAAGTATCTGGTGTGGTGACCAGATGCATTAAGTACTGCAGTGCATCTCCTCCTCATGGACTGCACCAGATTTGCCAGTTCTTGTTGTGAGATGTTACCTGCAAGATCCCTGCCATTTCTGGGGGAATGGCCTTCACCCTCCGATCCAACAGGTCCCAGACGTGTTCAATGGGATTGAGATCCGGGCTCTTCGCTGGACATGGCAGAACACTGACATTCCTGGCTTGCAGGAAATCACACACAAAACGAGCAGTATGGCTGGTGGCATTGTCATACTGGAGAGTCATGTCAGGATGAACCTGCAAGAAGGGTACCACATGAGTGAGGAGGATGTCTTCCCTGTAACACACAGCGTTGAGATTGCCTGCAATGACAACAAGCTCAGTTTGATGATTCTGTGACACACCACCCCAGACCATGACGGACCCTCCACCTCCAAATTGATCCCGCTCCAGAGTACAGGCCTCGTGTAGCGCTCATTCCTTTGACTATAAACGCGAATCCGACCATCACCCCTAGTAAGACAAAACCGTGACTTGTCAGTGAAGGGCACTTTTTGCCAGTCCTATCTAGTCCAGCGACAGTGGGTTTGTGCCCATAGGCAACATTGTTGCCGGTGATGTCTGGTGAGGACCTGCCTTACAACAGGCCTACAATCCCTCAGTCCAGCCTCTCTCAGCCTATTGCGGACAGTAATTGCAATGTATTGCCCTTGCCACATTTGCAGTCCTCATTCCTCCTTGCAGCATGCCTAAGGCACGTTCACGCAGATGAGCAGGGACTCCTGGGCATCTTTCTTTTGGTGTTTTTCAGAGTCAGTAGAAAGGCCTCTTTAAGGCCACAGTTATGAAAACTTAGGACACTAATTGCCTACCATTTGTAAGCTGTTAGTGTCTTAACTTCTTGACGCAACCCATCCCGTTAGCGGGATAATTTTCATCAACAACCGCTGAATTGCAGAGCGCCACATTCAAAAAATATTACTAAACATATTTCTATTCATGAAATCACAAGTGCAGTATAGCAAAACACAGCTTAGCTTTTTGTTACTCCACCTGTCGTGTCAGATTTTGAAAATATGCTTTACAGCGAAAGCAATCCAAGCGTTTAAGTTTATCGATCACTAGACAACATTATGAACACCTAGCATCAAAGTAGCTTGGTCACGAAAATCAGAAAAGCAATAAAATGAATCGCTTACCTTTGATCTTCGGATGTTTTCACTCACGAGACTCCCATTTACACAATAAATGTTCCTTTTGTTCCATAAAGATTATTTGTATATCCATAATACCTCTGTTTGTTTGGCGCGTTATGTTCGGATATCCACAGGCTCGAGCGGTCACGACAACTCAGACGAAAATTCCAAATAGTATCCGTAATGTCCACAGAAACATGTCAAACATTTTTTATAATCAATCCTCAGGTTGTTTTTAAAATATATAATCGATAATATATCAACCGGCACTGTCTCTTTTTCAGTAGGATAGGGAGAGACGATGGCTGCCCAAGCATGCGAACACCTGACGCGATGTTATCTTTCTCGCTCATTTTTCAAAATAAAAGCCTGAAACTGTCTAAAACTGACACCTTGAGGAAGCGATAGGAAAAGGAATCTGGTTGATATCTATTTAAATGGAGCGAAGGCAGACTATGGAACATGGAGCTTTCAAAATAGAAGCCACTTCCTGGTTTGATTTTCTGAGAAATAGGCCGTTTACTTTGGGAACGTTATTTTTCCAAACATAAAAATAGTACCCCCTAGCTGAAAGAGGTTAACAACCGTTCTACAGGTGCATGTTCATTAATTGTTTATGGTTCATTGAACATTCTGTTCATTCTGTGAAGTTGTTTGGATTTTTATGAATTATCTTTGAAAGACAGGGTCCTGAAAAGGGGATGTTTATTTGAGGTAGTTTAGGTTTAGGAGTTTAGGTAGCGCACATGAAGACATCTCTGTTGAGATAATTTCCTTACTAATTTCTAGTCAGATGTAAAATGTTCCTGTTTTAGGGCCTCCCGGGTGTCGCAGTGGTCTAAGGCACTGCATCGCAGTGCTAGCTGTGCCACCAGAGACTCTGGGTTTGAGTCCCGGCTCTGTCGCAGCCGGCCACGACCGGGAGGTCCATGGAGTGACGCACAATTGGCCTAGCGTTTTCCGGGTTAGGGAGGATTTGGCTGGTAGGGATATCCTTGTCTCATTGCGCACTAGCGACTCCTGTGGCGGGTGCACACTGACCAGGTCGCTAGGTGTTCGGTGTTCCTTCCGACACATTGGAGCGGCTGGCTTCCGGGTTGGATGCGCGCTGTGTTAAGAAGCAGTGCAGCTTGGTTGAGTTGTGTTTCGGAGGAAGCATGGCTCTTGACCTTTATAGGTCGACTGGTTGGGGTGGGGATGTGTCTGATGGTGGTCTGGGTGTAGGACCACTTGGTGTGGATCCTCTTGGTGCACTTATTTTCCACCATAATTTGCAAATAAATTCATAAAAAATCCTACAATGTCATTTTCTGGATTTTTTTTCTTCTCATTTTGTCTGTCATAGTTGAAGTGTACCTATGATGAAAATTACAGGCCTCGTCTTTTTAAGTGGGAGAACTTGCACAATTGGTGGCTGACTAAATACTTTTTTGCCCCACTGTATATATTTTGTTGACAAGCTTGAAATGGGCTTGATCTAATTTGACACAACAAGCAAAATCGCATATCAAAGTTTAGCTCTCTTAATAAATCAGTAGGGGGAGAGAGAGTTCTGCCTTTATATTTACGTACCACATAGGAGTTTTGCCTTTGGAGGATATTCTTTTTATGGTGCATCCTCACTGGGCGCCCCTATTTTCATTTGGGTTAGTTTCATATTAGACACATCCATGCAGGATTTGAAATAAACATTCCAGTCTGAATACACCCTTTATGAAGATGATTGCTCATTCAATGTTGGATTGTATACCGATGTTACAGTTCCCTGACAGAGTTAGCAGTGTCTGTTTTTTCTTCATTGTAGTTCTCACTTACAGTAGTTAATCCTTCCTGTTAGTGGTGTGGTTTCTAAATGTCTCATCAATCTTTTTTGGCAGAAAATATACCAAATTGCAGGTAATTTTGACAGAGCAGGACCGTATGACTGTATCAATGAACTAACGTTTCACTCCTCTCTCCCTCCTCTCTCCGTAGTAAATGAGTACCTGTTTATGGTGCAGGCCACAGGGATTCACATCAAGGACAACGTGAAGAATATCGGTGTTCAGGTTCTAGAGCAGGTGGTCAGAGGTGGTTACAATATCAATGGGACAGGTAAGACACAGCTAACACAGGTTCTTAATGTTAGGGCACAAGTCTGCCAACACAGGTTCTCGATATAATATGTTTCTTAACACTTCTACATTATTGTGGATGCTACCATGATTACGGTTAGTCCTGAATGAATCGTGAAAAATGATGAGTGAGACAGACACACGAATATCATACCCATAACACATGATAACCTCTCACATTACAATAACATAGGAGTAGAGATGCATGATATATCAGTGAACATATCGGAATCGGACGATATTAGCTAAAAGTACCAACATCCATATCGGCTGATGTCTAGTTTAACGCCAAAGTGCAAAACCAATGTCAAAGCTGACGTGCATACCTATATAACGTAATGACGCAACATAAAATTTAGCACTATACGTGCAACACAACATTCCTATCCTAGCCCAAAATGTCTGCTGTGTGGATCGAGCAGTCATTTGAAAGAGTAAGAAAATTTCAGCGTGACAACTCAAAGATGAAATCCATTAAAGCCAAGATAATGGAATTCATTGCCCTTTTACAATCAACCGTTCTCTGTCGTGGGTGATGTTGGCTTTCACACACTGGTCGAGCGGTACACACTACAAAGTGCGCTATTTGTCAGATGTTGCCCTACACAGTAATAGCGTCACTACTATTAGCTTCACGACATACATGCTATGGAATGCCGTTTGGGTCTTTGCGTGTTAAAATAAGATACAGTAGCACTGTCAAAGCTGTACAAAAAGCCACAAACGATGTGTTTTCAGCCACAAATGATGTGTTTTCAGCCACAAATGATGTGTTTTCAATACCGCGTTGTATAAAAGCATAATTTGTTAGACTGCAACTTCTGGGGTAGCTAGCTTTAGCCTTGGTACCTAGCTAGAACCAATACAACCAGCCTGAAAACAATGACCAGTAGAAACTGCAGTCATTTTCATTATACTTAGCAATGATTTTGGAAACCTTGTGAGTAAGTATTAGCTAGGTTGCCACTTGTTGTTCTCCTATTGAAATTGAACTTAAGTTCATGAAAATAAATAGCTAGCCAGCTACTTAACCCTTTTGCCCAAAGCTAACATTATAAGCAGCCAGCTAGCTTCATCTTGCTAGTGAGGCTCGACCGGTCTATGTGTTCTGAAGCTAGCCACAATAAGGATTAGGAAGAATAGTCTAATTTGCGGTTTGCCTTCAAAATTAAAGTGTCATTGACAGTGCTGCAAATGAATACAAATAGTAGAATTATGCCATACTTTTATTTTAAAGGATAAGCGCAAAGTCCACTGTTGTGGCTAATCCTTATTGTAGCTAGCTTCACATAGATGGGTCCAACCACCATTCATCAAATAAGAACTGTCTTATAAATGTAGGGTTGTTTTAGATGATGACACCTAGCTACAGTATATAGTTAGCTAGCTTGTCGCTTTGATTGTCGCTTTGCTATGTTTTTGGGGAAGAACATTGTTTGCATCCATGAGCTAGGTGCGCGAGACAACTTTACCAGCATCATTGTGACATATGAAATACGAGTGATAGTGTAGTCAATGTGTAATAACTATGTAAAAAGTTAATAAATGCGTTAAATTATTATGTGACGTGCAGTCATATTCAGGTCCTGACATGTTAAATAGTATATATTTTTTGCCACTTAAAGACCCAAACGGCGTTCCGTAGCCATGACCCAAACGGCGTTCCGTAGCCATGACCCAAACGGCGTTCCGTAGCCATGACCCAAACGGCGTTCCGTAGCCATGACCCAAACGGCGTTCCGTAGCCAAGACCCAAACGGCGTTCCGTAGCCAAGACCCAAACGGCGTTCCATAGAAATCCTGTTTGAGAATGAAACGACTGAACAAATGAACAACGAAACAGTACAGCAAGTATGTGACAGAAATAGTTTTTTTTTTTTTCTGGTAATGGGGACATACGTAAATGCCATAAAAATTACTTTTTGGTGTGTGCGTGTGTGTGTGTAACCTTAACTAGGCAAGTCAGTTAAGAACAAATTCTTATTTATAATGCCGGCCAAACCCGGACAATGCTAGCCCAATTGTTTGCCGCCCTATGGGACTACCAATCACAGCCGGATGTGATACAGCCTGGATTCAAACCAGGGACTGTAGTGACGCCTCTTCCACTGAAATGCAGTGTCTTAGACTGCTGCGTCCGTGTGTGTGTTAACTATTTAACTGTACTGGAATGCTTAAAAGGCAGCAATTTTAATATCAGTGCATCGCTCCATAGGAGGTTAGCATTTTTTGGGGGGGTATGATATTTGTGCATCTAACTTTCTCACTCATCATTATTCATTCAGGATTCTTCATAATAGCATCCACATTAATGTAGAAGTGTTTAGAAACATATATTCTTTACAATAAAGTGACTACATTATTTTGCATTAATTTCTGTTGGGCACAAAATGATCTGAAACACAACCAAAACAAACAGCAAATGGGTCATTTAAAAAGTTATAGTCAATCGATCAATAATATAATTATTCTCTTAGCGAAACATTTTATCTTTAATTTACAATCTGTAGAAACTAAGAATAGAAAAATTAAGCACAGTTGGAAAAATATATGCCAAATAGAAACTGTACGGTGTTCAGAGATAGATGGGAGGGGTTGAGGGGAGCTGAAGGGTGGGGCTAAAAAACAACATAACTCATGTAAAATATACTGTGTCCGTAATGTCAAATATACGGTGTCCGTAATGTCAAATATACGGTGTCCGTAATGTCAAATATACGGTGTCCGCAATGTCAAATATACGGTGCCCGTGAAATGTATAGAAGTTCAGAACTTTTGTGAAACCGCACAGTTGAAAAGGATATGGCAAATTGAAATCAAAACTGGATGGTGTTCAGAGATAAATGGGAGGGGTTGGGGGGAGCTGAAGGGTGGGACTAAAAACAAACAGGCCCAACCTCTACTATTGTAAAGTGTACTGTGTCCATAAAATGTATGTATAAGCTAGAAGTAGAAGCCTAAGTGTTGTTGTCCATAAGTTTACTCCAATTAGGGGAGGGGTGGTAGGGTTAGGGGAAAATAATAAAGGAAAATATTTATTTACTAACAAATATTAATGGGGATTGGAAATGATGCAGACAATTGAATTGATGGAACCCACAATCTATCTGCAATATTAAAGCTGTTCTACCTTCTAAAAAAAAACAGAAAAACAGCAAATGCATCCATTAAGTTTGTAGAGTCACAAGCTTGTTGTAATCATTGTGAATATGGGACCAAATACTAAACTTTTGACTACTTTAATTCACGTATACAGTACCAGTTAAATGTTTGGAGACACCTACTCATTCCAGGGTTTTTCTGTATTTTTACTATTTTCTACATTGCAGAATAGTAGTGAAGACATTAAACTATCACATAACACATATGGAATCATGTAGTAAAAATATATTTAATATTTTTCAAAGCAGCCACTCTTTGCCTTGATAACAGCTTTGCACACTCTTTGCATTCACTCAACCAGCTTCACCTGGAATGCTTTTCCAACTGTCTTGAGTAGTAGTAGTTCCCACATATGCTGAGCACTTGTTGGCTGCTTTTCCTTCACTCAGCGGTCCAACACATCACAAACCATATCAATTGAGTTGAGGTTGGGTGATTGTGGAGTCCAGGTCATCTGATCACTCATCACTCTCCTTCTTAGTCAAATAGCCCTTACACAGCCTGGCGATGAGTTTTTGGTCATTGTCCTGTTTAAAAACAAATGATAGTCACACTAAGCGCAAACCTGACGGGATGGCGTTTCGCTGTAGAGTGCTGTGGTAGCCATGCTAAGTGTGCCTTGAATTCTAAATAAAGGCCGTGTCATCAGCAAAGCACCCCCACACCATCACACCTGCAGACATGCAGAGATCATCCATTCACCAACTCTCAAATGTGGACTAATCAGGCCAAAGGACAGATTTCCACTGGTCTAATGTCCATTGTGTGTGTTTCTTGTCTCAAGCAAGTCTCTTTTTATGGGTGTCCTTTAGTAGGGATTTCTTTACAGCAATTCGACCATGAAGGCCTGATACTCAGTCTCCTCTGAACAGTTGATGTTGAGATGTGTCTGTTACTTGAACTCTGAAGCATTTATTTGGGCTGCAATTTCTGAGGCTGGTAACTCTAAAGAACTTATCCTCTGCAGCAGAGGTAACTCTGGGTCTTCCTTTCCTGTGGCGGTCCTCATGAGAGCCAGTTTCATCATAGCACATGATGGTTTTAGCGACTGCGCTTGAAGAAAGATTAAACGTTCCGGATTGACTGACCTTCATGTCTTAAATTTACAGTCCATCATTACTTTTTCTTTGCTTATTTGAGCTGTTCTTGCCATAATAAGGACTTGGTCTTTTACCAAATAGGGCTGTCTTCTGTATACCACCCCTACCTTGCCAGAACACAACTGATTGGTTCAAACACATTAAGAAGGAAAGAAATTCCACAAATGAACTTTTAACAAGGCACACATGTTAATTGAAATGCATTCCAGGTGACTACCTCATGAAGCTGGTTGAGAGAAAGCTTTGCACATTATTGGCCGTCATCAAGGCAAAGGGTGGCTACTTTGAAGAATCTCAAATATAAAATCTACTTTGATTTGTTTACTACATGATTCCATATGTGTTATTTCATAGTTTTGATGTCTTCACTACAATGTATAAAACATTAAAATAAAGAAAAACCCTGAAATGAGTCGGTGTTTCCAAACGCTTGACTGGTACTGTAAGTGAATTTGTCCCAATGCTTTTGGTCCCCTAAAATGGGGAGACTCTGTACAATTTTTGAGATGTGTAACTTCTAAACAGTTCACCCGATATGGATGAATAGACCCTCAAATTAAAGCTGGCAGTCTGCACTTTGACTTCATAGTCATTGTATCATTTCAAATCCAAAGTGCTGGAATACAGAGCAAAAACCCAATACCTTTGGAGCTCATTGTAGTAGTCTAAGGTGTCATAATTAATGAGTTCTCTCTGGCTGCGTCTAGGCCCCCTAGTCCTTTTTATAGTTCACTACTTTTGACCACAGCACAAGGTGAATAGTGTGCTGTTTTTGTACACAGTCTGTGTGTCTGGACGATTAACACTGAGCAACATACTGGCAGTAGTGGAAATGTATTTAGGTTAGGCCATTGATTTCTCCTTCTGTCTGGGACCAGATTATGCCTATGACTTCAACCTGAGTGAGAGTGATGTGCCGCCCACCACATACCTCCCCGACAGCTTCACCTATTTGTCCTCACAGATCTGCCCAGAGAGACTGCCCTCCATGAGTGAGTGTACACACACACACACACACACACACACACACACACACACACACACACACACACACATGTTTGTTTTACTATCCTTGTGGGGACCAAACTGTTGATTCCCATTCAAAAATCTGATTTTCCATAACCTTAACCCCAAATCCCTAACCTTAAACCTAACCCTTAATTCTTACCCTATTGTAAACCTAAGCCTACAATATCTTTTTTCCTTGTGGGGACTGGCAAAATGTCCCCACTTGTTTCCTTGTTTTACTATCCTTGTGAGGACTTCTGTTCCCCACAAGGATAGTAAAACCATAAACACACACTCTAGAATATTGGCCTTAAACCATTAGCTAGTCACATGGAACACATGTTTGATTTATTTCAAGCACTACTTTCAAAGAGTTCACTTCACAATGAGATTGGTATTTTATACCTATAGAGTTCTATTCTGGGCTTTGTGCTCCCCTAGCTAGTTAAGTGAAAGACTGTTACCTCAGTTCTTGAATGTCAGTTTATTGAGTTTTACGAGTGTATATGTGGTTGCGTGCTGTCCTGTTCATTCAGTGTTGACCTCTCACTCTCTCTCTCTCTCTCACTCACTCACTCACTCACTCACTCACTCACTCACTCACTCACTCACTCACTCAGAGGGGAGGCTGGAGGTGAATATGAGTGAGATGGCTCTGGAGGATGTGGAGAGGGTTCTGTTGAATGCTGAGCCTAGCATGACCCTGGGGGGCTACTGGAAGCCCAGGGACTGTGTCCCACGCTGGAAGGTGAGTTAATGATTGGTGCAGTCCATCACACGCACTGTCATACTACACATGCATGTAGCCTGTATAGGACTCTGATGGAGGCACTGTACTGTACAGTCTGGATCAACACATCAGCCCTGGATAATGTATTTATTAGTCTTTTTTAAAATTGAACTGGAAATATATATTGCACTTCAAGAGTGTGCAGCCAGGACTACATTCCTCCCATGTCTAACTTCTTCTCAAGTAAATGAAGGCACACAAACACATTCGCAAAACAGAGCAGCCAAACAGTGACACTAAATTCCAGCTAGATGTGTGTGAACCAGACACTGTTTCTGCAGGAAGACAGCTGATTGACAGAGGGGGTTTGATGGTTGACATCTCCATTTCCCTACTCAGGCTCAAAGGAAACATAAAGACATGTTCTGGAACTTTGGCAATTATTATTTTTGTTATTATTTTTTACCTCCTGCTTTGGGATGGATGTGTCAATGTGTAGTTCATACATGCATCATCTCTGAGAATAATTACGGTCTTACCTCACTTAGCCACGTAACCCTAGTTTGAAAGTGACCGTTTTTCTGGAACTTGTGCTGCACCATTTTCCATACAAGTTCCCCCACATAGGCCAGCCCTCTAGCAATTTGAGTTCTAGCCAATGAGCTTCAGCCCCTTGCCATTTGAGTGACAGCTAACCACTATATGCACACACAGCAGAGCGAGAAAGAGAGCAATGACGTGGTGCACATCTCTGCACAAGTACGCAATTTACTGGGATCAGTTTTGGCTTGTGAGCACTTCATTCAGAACTACTGGCTAAGAAGTATACAAAAGTACTGGAGAATCTCTTTAAAGCTGCTGCTGTTACTAAGATGACTCTTCTAAAAACCAAAACCAGGGAAAGCATTTAGTTGGCCCTCTCCAGAGTGACCTTCAATCCACCTATCCCTGTGCTATGATCAGTAAATGCCATATCTGATTGTGTGACATTTATATTTTTGAAAGGCCTGTTGAAATACTTAAATGCCTTCTTCCTTACTTCTGTAGTGGTTGTGCCTTATCTGATGTGTAATAATGTTGTTCCCCTCCCTATCCCTAGGTGGCGATACTGGTCCCATTCCGAAACCGCCATGAGCACCTGCCCATCTTACTCAGACACCTGATACCAGCACTACAAAGACAGAGGCTACAGTTCGCCTTCTATGTTGTAGAGCAGGTAAACACGCATGCACACACTGCTTGGGTATGTGTGGCTCACTGGATAACCACAGAACTGCTTGGGTATGTGTGGCTCACTGGATAACCACAGAACTGCTTGGGTATGTGTGGCTCACTGGATAACCACAGAACTGCTTGGGTATGTGTGGCTCACTGGATAACCACAGAACTGCTTGGGTATGTGTGGCTCACTGGATAACCACAGAACTGCTTGGGTATGTGTGGCTCACTGGATAACCACAGAACTGCTTGGGTATGTGTGGCTCACTGGATAACCACAGAACTGCTTGGGTATGTGTGGCTCACTGGATAACCACAGAACTGCTTGGGTATGTGTGGCTCACTGGATACCCAAGCAGTTCTGTGGTTATGTGTGGCTCACTGGATAACCACAGAACTGCTTGGGTATGTGTGGCTCACTGGATAACCACAGAACTGCTTGGGTATGTGTGGCTCACTGGATAACCACAGAACTGCTTGGGTATGTGTGGCTCACTGGATAACCACAGAACTGCTTGGGTATGTGTGGCTCACTGGATAACCACAGAACTGCTTGGGTATGTGTGGCTCACTGGATAACCACAGAACTGCTTGGGTATGTGTGGCTCACTGGATAACCTCTTTCTCTCCTCCCTCCCTCGGACCACTCCTCCCTCTCCTCCTAGGTTGGTAGTGAGCCCTTCAATAGGGCCATGTTGTTTAACGTTGGCTTCCGGGAGGCTATGCGGGACCTGGACTGGGACTGTATGGTGTTCCACGATGTAGACCACATGCTGGAGAACGACAGGAACTACTACGGCTGTGGAGACATGCCTCGCCACTTCGCTGTCAAACTCAACAAGTACTCCTACATGTGAGTCTCTCACAAACTTTCAGACACGCGTGTGTGTATTGTCACGTGCTAATACACAATTTTTCCATTAGTTGGAGTTGTTTCTCCTAACCATTTCTTAGATGTGTGTGTGTAATGCTAACTCTGTGTGTGTGTGTGTGTGTGTCCTCTAGGCTTCCGTACAATGAGTTCTTTGGTGGCGTCAGTGGTCTAACAGTGGAACAGTTCACCAAGATCAATGGTTTTCCCAATGCATTCTGGGGCTGGGGAGGGGAAGACGACGACCTTTGGAACAGGTGAGGAGAACGCCCTCCATATCCATATCCTCCCTTTTATTACTTCCTGTACTTATACAGAACATAAACAACACACACACACACACACACACCATGTCCCCTGTGACAGGTTTACAGTGCGAGGCTGTCGATAGTGTTGACATTGTTTAATTGCAATTCAGCCTTTTTCTCCCCAATTTCGTGGTATCCAATTGTTAGCAATTACTATCTTGTCATCGCTACAACTCCCGTGAAGGTTGAAAACCATGTGTTTCCGAAACCCAACCCAACTCGCATTGCTTCTTAACACGGCGCGCATCCAACCCGGAAGCCAGTGTTTCCTCCAATGTGTCGGAGGAAACACCGTGCACCTGGCGACCTTGGTTAGCATGCACTGCGCCCGGCCCGCCACAGGAGTTGCTGGTGCGCGATGAGAGAAGGACATCCCTACCGGCCAAACCCTCCCTAACCTGGACGACGCTAGGCCAATTGTGCGTCGCCCCACGGACCTCCCGGTCGCGGCCGGCTGCGACAGAGCCTGGGCGCGAACCCAGAGTCTCTGGTGGCACAGCTAGCGCTGCGATGCAGTGCCCTAGACCACTGCGCCACCCGGAAGGCCCTGCAATTCAAAGTCGGGGTTACGAACCCTAGTGGGGTCGCGGGAGAATTTCAGTTCGGTCACAGCACATATTGTATGAGACAATTTAAATACGTTTTTGAGAAAGATACAATGTCAAATCAAATTGAATTTGTCACATACACATGGTTAGCAGATGTTAATGCGAGTGTAGTGAAATTCTTGTGCTTCTAGTTCCGACAATGCAGTAATAACCAACGAGTAATCTAACCTAACAATTTCACAACTACCTTATGCACACAAGTGTAAAGGAATGACTAAGAATATGTACATAAAAAAATATATGAATGAGTGATGGCCGAGCGGCATAGGCAAGATGCAGTAGATGATTATAGAGTACAATATATACATATGAGATGAGTAATGTAGGGTATGTAAACATTATATGAAGTGGCATTGTTTAAAGTGGCTAGTGATACATTTATTACATCAATTTTTCCATTATTAAAGTGGCTGTAGTTGAGTCGGTGTGTTGGCAGAAGCCACTCAATGTTAGTGGTGGCTGTTTAACAGTCTGATGGCCTTGAGATAGAAGCTGTTTTTCAGTCTCTCGGTCCCTGTTTTGATGCACCTGTACTGACCTCGCCTTCTGGATGATAGCGGGGTGAACAGGCAGTGGCTCGGGTGGTTGTTGTCCTTGATGATCTTTTTGGACTTCCTGTGACATCGGGTGGTGTAGGTGTCCTGGAGGGCAGGTAGTTTGCCCCCGGTGATGTGTTGTGCAGACCTCACTACCCTCTGGAGAGCCTTACGGAAATGGGCGGAGCAGTTGCCGTACCAGGCGGTGATACAGCCCGATAGGATGCTCTCGATTGTGCATCTGTAAAAGTTTTTTTTTTGGTGACGAGCCAAATTCCTTCAGCCTCCTGAGGTTGAAGAGGCGCTGCTGCGCCTTCTTCACCACGCTGTCTGTGTGGTTGGACCATTTCAGTTTGTCTGTGATGTGTACTGTACGCCGAGGAACTTAACTTTCTACCCTCTCCACTACTGTCCCGTCGATGTGGATAGGGGGGTGCTCCCTCTGATGTTTCCTGAAGTCCACGATCATCTCCTTTGTTTTTGTTGACATTGAGTGTGAGGTTATTTTCCTGACACCTCATTCCGAGGGCCCTCACCTCCTCCCTGAGGCCGTCTCGTCGTTGTTGGTAATCAAGCCTACCACTGTAGTGTTGTCTGCAAACTTGATGATTGAGTTGGAGGCGTGCATGGCCACGCAGTCGTGGGTTAACAGGGAGTACAGGAGAGGGCTGACAACACACCCTTGTGGGGCCCCAGTGTTGAGGATCAGCGGGGTGGAGATGTTGTTACCTACCCTCACCACCTGGGGGCGGCCCGCCAGGAAGTCCAGGACCCAGTTGCACAGGGCGGGGTCGAGACCCAGGGTCTCCAGCTTGATGACTAGTTTGGAGGGTACTATGGAGTTAAATGCTGAGCTGTAGTCGAGGAACAGCATTCTCACATGTTATTGAGTAAATGTATTTATTGGTTTCTTTTCATTTTAATAAGAGAGAACCTTCAATTCATTGCTTTTTTATTTGTTGATGTAAAAATCGAAATTGCAGATTTATTTTTAAGGTTGTGCATTAGATTTGAGGTGGGTTGGGGTCGCACTAAATTCTTGGGAGAAAAAGTGGGTCCCCAGAGGAAGTTTGAATACCACTGCCTTAACCTTTACATTAACCATTCAGAATGAGTGCCTAAACTTAATGTTTAACCCTATCCAAAACATTAAACTTCTAATTTTGACATTTGGGACAACTTAGAAATGTGTTGTGTAGTGAGACTGTGAGAACTAGTTGGACACACAGCAGGCATTCTTCCTCCATTTGTCTTTGCCATACAGCATTGTTATCCCCCCACACACACACACGACTCAGAGTCCACTCCCACTGAAGCAGATGTGTCTACTGCGCCCCAAGCTTTACACAATCACTGACAACAGTATGTACTGTACAGTTTGTGCTGTGTCTTTTAATTGTTTATACCATGCCGTTGTGAGTGTGTGACTCTGTAGTGTTACTGTGTGTCTGACAGGGTGCAGTACGCTAACTACACGGTCAGTCGGCCGCAGGGAGAGTTGGGTCGTTACATGTCAATCCCACACCACCACCGTGGCGAGGTGCAGTTCCTGGGAAGGTTAGTCTCTCACACACACACACGCACGTGCGCACACACACACGCACGTGCACACACACATGCACGCGCACACGCACGCGCGCACACACACACACACGCCACTCTCTAGTACACTAACACACATCCCCGGTGATACTTGGGGATTTGGATAAAGAGGGTGTTTGTGAGAGGAATGCAGCCCCGGCCCATGTGAGCCAGTCACATGAAGAGTCCGAGTTAGTGGCTTTCAGGGATTTCTCCACTCCTCCAAAGATTTTGCATGTGACTTGCTTGGGAGCTACATTCCAAGCATATCCTCTCTACTCTCATTCCTAAATACTTAACATCTTTTACAAGTCAGCAGTTGGTCGACCACGTCAAATTGAGCCGTCGTAAACCTGGGGTATTTCCCAATAGTCTACCATGACTTCCTTCTGGTCTCTTCTACTTCATCTTCTCTGGGACTCGAACTGACCTTGGAACAGCGTCTAGGCTCGAGGACGGCAGACTTTATTCTGCTCTGTCTGATCCCTGTCTTTCTTCTGTCCTCCCAGGTACACTCTTCTAAGGCGCTCTAAGGAGAGACAGAGTCTGGATGGGCTCAACAACCTGCGGTACTCCCCCCTATTGTCCCGGAGGCCTCTCTACACCAACATATCAGTCAGCCTGAGCAGGAAGCTAGCCCCTATAGCAGACTATAACTGACCAGGAAGCAGCGGGCCACACAGCCCTCCGGGGAAACAAAGTCATTATGGACGTCAGCCATATCTCACCAGTCACAGCACTCCTTAGGACTTTTTAGTTAATTTACTTTGATTCAGTTTTTTTAAGCAAAAAAAGACATGCAGAACGGTGTCACGAGGATTGATCAATCAACATGTAAGGAGAAAGCCGCACTCGTTTTGTGCTGTGGTCCATCAATCGCTTCTATCATCCGGGCTTCTCCACTCTTCTGTCTCCACCTGCCCTCCACACCATTTTGGGCCTTTAGCATTCATTCTTTCATTAATGTGTTCAGTAAGTCATTAATTCACTCATGGAGACAATGGCAACTGTAAACATAAGGGAAACAGGAACACGTTCCCTCTATAGGGCTGTGGTGTGGAGGGGACAGTAGTGTAGTTTGTGTATGTGGCTGAAGGAGTTAGGTTGTACACACAAATCTGCTGACACAGTCCCTAGGCTTTGATTTTATTTTGACCTTGAATATTTGATCTGAATATTTTTCATTGACTTATTAAACCTGTGAAAAACAGACAGACACAGAGTAGGTCCTCACAGCTGGCTCTGTGTAGGACATGGAGGGAGAGAGAGACGCTGTGGACAAAGGTATAACATTAGCTTGAGACTGACTTGTGTGCAGAGTGGCTGACTGGTCACAGTAGACACACCTTTAGCTAAATAAACATACTAGCCTAGCAAATTGAAAATATTTGACAGTACAGTGTGAGTGAGAGAGGGATAGCTATGTATGTGTGAGTGAGAGAGGGATAGCTATGTATGTGCGAGTGAGAGAGGGATAGCTATGTATGTGTGAGAGAGAGGGATAGCTATGTATGTGTGAGTGAGAGAGGGATAGCTATGTATGTGTGTGAGAGAGAGAGGGATAGCTATGTATGTGTGTGAGAGAGAGAGGGATAGCTATGTATGTGTGTGAGAGAGAGAGGGATAGCTATGCATGTGTGTGAGAGAGAGAGGGATAGCTATGCATGTGTGTGAGAGAGAGCGGGATAGCTATGTATGTGTGAGAGAGGGATAGCTATGTATGTGTGAGAGAGGGATAGCTATGTATGTGTGAGAGAGGGATAGCTATGTATGTGAGAGAGAGAGAGGGATAGCTATGCATGTGTGTGAGAGAGCGAGGGATAGCTATGTATGTGTGTAAGAGAGAGAGGGATAGCTATGTATGTGTGTGAGAGAGAGAGATAGCTATGTATGTGTGTGAGAGAGAGAGATAGCTATGTATGTGTGTGAGAGAGAGAGATAGCTATGTATGTGTGAGAGAGAGGCATAGCTATGTATGTGTGAGAGAGAGAGATAGCTATGCACATGGGCTTGTCAGCATCCTGTTTTCACTGCTTTGAGGGATTTCTGATGACAGACACATGTTTAGTGAGTCTCCTAAACTGAAATGTTCACTGTTCACATCATGTCATGCAGTTTAAGCCTGTCTCCCAATTCACACTCTTTTCCCTATAGGCCTGTGTGTTCCAAAATAATGTGTAACACTGTATAGGAATAGGATGATGTTTGAGAAGCAGTCTAAAACTAGAGACCCTGTTCTATCCCCTTTACCCTAAACAGAAATGTTTATTCATCTATAGGGTCATTTGCGATGGAGCCTGCAGAGGCACTTTCACTAGTGTCTATTTAAAGAGACACTGCACTGTGTTTGCAGCTGCTTTGTGTAATGTCATTCTGACGTTGGTTAGACACCGTGGCAACGCTTTCCAGCCCCCCCCCCCCCCCATCCTGCTGGACTATGATGACGGTGCCCTTAGGCACTGCTCAAAGGTCAGAAAGTAACTGCAGACACAGATTAAGTCATTAGCAAGTGGTTAATCTTTAGCCAGTGTGTATGTCTGTGTGTGGGAAAAGTCTGAATACTGGCGTTTGTGTTTGGGTGGTATGCTACATGAGACCTCACAAACTAAGGTACATTCACCACTCCAAATATCTCCAGCCCTTCGTCTTCTCGTCTGTGCAGATATGTCTATTTTTGTATTTGTCGTTTTTAAGGATCCCCATTAGCTGCTGCTATGACAACTCTTCCTGGGGTCCAAACAAATGAAGGCAAAAATAAAACGGTACATCATACAACATTATTACAGTAGAACATTTATAATCCCATCATACGTGTGTGTGTGTGGAGTGTATGTGCGGAGTGCATGTGCTAGCGTGTGTGTGTGTGTGTAGAGTGCATGTGCTAGTGTGTGTAGGGTGTGTGTGTGGAGTGCATGTGCTAGCGTGTGTGTGTAGAGTGCATGTGCTAGCGTGTGTGTGTGTGTAGAGTGCCTGTGCTAGCGTGTGTGTGTGTAGAGTGCATGTGCTAGCGTGTGTGTGTGTGCTAGTGTGTGTAGAGTGCATGTGCTAGCGTGTGTGTGTGTGTGTAGAGTGCATGTGCTAGCGTGTGTGTGTGTGGCAGTGTTTGAGTGAATTGGTTTTGTCACAGTACTGAAGTAACATCAAATGTGGTCCTACTGTTGTCTCTGTTCAATGGCCTATATTCCAACACACCGGCCCCTCCATGTCTTGGTGTCTCCATAGCTTTAATATACTGATAGTTCATTTCACACACATCGCCTTGTCAAATCATTGACTTTCTTCAGATTTATCATTGGGGAAAAAACGTTTTTTTGTGTTCCCATGATATGACGGAGGCGGGACCTCCTTTTATTTATTTAATCTTTTAAAGATGACTTCCTGTGATTGATTGATTGATTTTGTTGTGGTGGTGATGATGATGATTCAGTAAACTTGCTGTGAGACAGGCTGTGTTAGAAGCACTGAAACTTGTGGTTGTGAGATTGAAAGTTCAACCTGTGTGGAAAGATGTTCCAAATTAACCCCTGCCCCTAAACTCTATGCACTTAGATCTGAAACAATTAGCAAAATGGTAAGGGCTCCACCATGCCTTTTTAAAATGCTAGTTGGAATGTCTGTCATATTGCTTATACCTGTCCAATCCACTTGGATCTACACACATGCATAGAGATTAGGATCTAGAGGTTCATTTTGGATTTTATATGTTCGTTAAATCAGCTGAACCGGCAATGTAGACGTAGGCCATTTTGTGTGACAACCACAGGAAGAGGAAGACGCCTAATTATAAAGTCACTTCCTCCTGCTAAGCACCTTCTGTTTCTTCATCGATAATCAATGGTGCTGATCTGCTTGCCCTTCGATTGGGGGAGCCACTCACTACGTGCTGCCTGGGAACCAATCCTGTGTGTAGATAGCTACAGGAAGTACCCCTCTTATTGGTTCATCCTTCCTCTTTTTAATGTCACCCAACTAGAAGCATGTGTTTACTTACCTACTGTGGCCAATCACGTTGGAGGTGCTTAGTGGAGAGTTGTTGACATTAGCTGCTAGTTTCTCTAAAGTCTTCCTCTTCGAGTGTGTTTGATTGAAATGGTGGAGCCTGTCAATGCCAGGGGCCCAGGTGTCATTTACAAGAGGTTGTTGTTTTTTGTTTGTAAATATTTCGGTTTTGTTTGTTTTCAAGCTCTGCTCTGCTCAGAGCCTGAGTTTATAGGCTGGAGTGTTATGATTCGAGCCCTAAGGTTTCCACTACTGCTGGAGGAGAGGAATACAACCCAGTAGTAGTGCTAACCTGAGGCCTGGGTGTGAATCACCCTGCTGTCTGTCACTTCTAGGTTAACCCCAGACCTTCAAGGTAAGTCCCAGTCCAGACCCGAGGCCTGCAGCCTCTGGTTCTGTTCCTTTGCCTTGAACCAGTGAGTGACCTAGACCTGGGAAACCAAGTAAACATGTACTGTAGTATACTGTCTTGTCAGTGACATTGGTTGGTCTTTACAGTGCTGCAGCTCTCGAGGATTAGGACTGGGGACACCTTGGTTTAGGCATGGTCTTACGTCAGATAGCCCAACGATCGTTAGAATAACGCCATCTGCCGGAAGACAATGGGGTTTAGATTGTTGTTCTAACTGATCCTGTGTCAGTGTGGTAAGCCCAGAGCTCAGCCAGGGTGTGCTGCAACACCCCGGTCTTGTCAGGCTCCTCTCTGACTGAGCAGAGCCATGATCTGATCCATTCTGTGCCAGTCCAAATGAAGGGCTCAGTGCTGCTCCTCCCTGGTATGACTAGCCACTGTTATTATTCTGTCTAGATGTACATGTAGCAGACTGGATAATCATGGAGGCTAGTCGTCTCAGAGATGAGCACTGACGCCCTGACAGACTGGCAAGCCTTAATAAAAACCTCTAATTTATTTCACTGTTTTCACACGCTTACATTTTTTTTATGAGCAAATCTATTTAAATTGATGGATAAGGTGCATATAAGATAAATGTCCACTCTGTAAATATTATTATGTCTAGTGTTATTGAAAAGAGAAATTAAAGGTCTTAAATCCCTACAAATGCTTAACGAACAAGGGGTTCCGCTGAGTTCCTTCTGGTGCCATGGACCTACTTACCCTCATCAAGCGCTACATAATCACTTTCACATTATTGGTTCCAAACTCATTGTAGATAAGGAATAATGTAAGGGTTAGTCCATCAGCATTAGAACCCATCAGCATTCTGGAATAGTTCCCATTGTCATGAAGAAGATGATGTGGGTCATCTCAGTAGTCTAAAGTGGTAAGGTGTAGGTGTAGCTTATATGCAGTGCTTGACATGGGGAGGAGCTCACCAGAGCTGAGTACCGGCACCTCAAATGTTCTCCTGCTTGAGCTCCTGTTCCTCTTATAGAATATCAGCTCAAAAGTATTGTGGAGCTCCTGCACCTAAATATAAACGGTACCGGCACCCAAAACGAGTACTGAAATCTATTTCAGTCCAAGTCAAGTACTGCTTATAGGGTATAGGGAGAACTACATCAGCCAGAAACACCATTATGTTTATAGTAATGGGACAAGAAGGCGAAACCATGTTCCAACTGCTACCAACTCCAGATTATACACCCCCAAAATGTGTTTTTGTATAAAGGCAAATTAAAAGATGAATAAATACATGACTATATTACTAATATATCTTTCTCTGATTGTAAGGACTTTATTTCTCCTTGAATTGAAGCCATTTGAAGCCACTTGTAAAACTCGATGTCAGCCTTATGTCTGTCTGTCTGCATTATCTTTTGTATGATGATTTTTTTTACCATCGTTATTGTCAAAGTACACCAATAAAATTAACTTTAAACGATGTCCATGTGCTCTGAAATTATTATAATTAATGGAGCCATGTTGGCTCAGAAAAGGGCTAGAAATGGGAGGAGTAAGGAGAAGAGGAGCGGTCAGAGCTAGTCACACCAGTACTGTAGGAAAACTAGACCAAATCATGTGTCCTGTTAACAGAACTCTCTCCACTGCACAGCTGTTCTGTATCAGATCAGTGACTGGGACAAAGGTTTTGGTTGTTTAATTTTGTGTGTGTGTGTCATCTGTCACAGCAGGGAGCAGAAAGAGAGTCTGAGAGGAGGGTCACAGCTGCATTTAGTGGGTGACATTTAGAACATCAACAACAGCACATCAGGTTAGCCCACTGCAGTCACCCGCCTTTTCATTTGGCTCCATTCAATCGTCTAAAACCACTAGGAGACATGCCACAGAATTGTACTGTGTCATATGGCCATATTTGCTCATTCATATACACTCTGTGCAGTGACACACAATTCTTTTGACAGTTTATTAGAAAAACGTGTTTGAATGTGAAAGGGTATACCTAATCTGTTGCACAACTGAATGCGTTCAATGGGTCTTCCACATTTAACTTAATCAAAGTCCATTTCATCGGTGCCTGGGGAATGTGCGTAATGCATATGTACACTCAACCAAAATATAAACGCAACATGTAAAGTGTTGTTCACAGGTTTTAATGAGCTGAAATAAAAGATCCCAGAAATGTTCAATATGGACAAAAAGCTAACATCCCTGTTAGTGGGCATTTCTCCTTTACCAAGATAATCCATCCACCTGACAGGTATGGCATATCAAGAAGCTGATTAAACAGCATGATCATTACACAGTTGCACCTTGTACTGGGGACAATAAAAGGCCACTCTAAAATGTGCAGTTTTGTGTCACAAAACAATGCTACAGATGTCAAGTTTTGAGGGAGTGTGCAATTGGTATACTGACTGCAGGAATGTCTACCAGAGCTGTTGCCAGAGAATTTGATGTTAATTTCTCTGTCATAAGCCATCTCCAACGTCGTTTTAGAGACTTTAGCAGTAAGTACAAACGTCCTTACAACCGCAGACCACGTGTATGGCGTCATGTGGGCGAGCGGTTTGCTGAGGTCAACGTTGTGGAACAGATGGTGGTGGTGGGGTTATGGTATGGACAGGTATTTCCAGCAAATTCGCACAGCCATTGAAGAGGAGTTTGACAACATTCCACAGGCCACAATCAACAGCCTGACCAGCTCTATGTGAAGGAGATGTGTTGTGCTGTATGAGGCAAATGGTGGTCACACCAGACACTGACTGGTTTTCTGATCCACGCCCCAACTGTTTTGTAACGATCTGTGACCATCAGATGCATATCTGTATTCCCAGTCATGTGACGTTCATAGATTAAGGCCTAATTAATTTATTTCAATTTACTTCTTGTATGAACTGTAACTCAGTCAAATCTTTGACGTTGCATGTTGCGTTTTATATTTTTGTTCAGTATATGTATGTACGTGCGTTCGTGCCTCTCTCCAGTAGTCTTTATGCCACTAATGAACGACTTGGCCTTCAGTGCTGATGAATGGCAATTCCTGATTCTATGGGTAGCACTCTGTTCCTATTCTGTGTGTATGTTTTGGTGTGTTTCAGTCACTTCCCTTCATATCAGCACACAAAGTGACAAGCCTCAGAGCTGCTCTCTCTCCATCCTGTGTCTGTTCTCTAGGTCATCCATGGTTGGGTCCCTCTGTGCCTCGCTGCGTCCCCAGGGAGGGAGAGGGTGAAGTTTGCTGGAGCGGGCACCCAGCTGTTCCCTGCCCATGGGGCCCTGCTCACTCTGTGTGTTTGCTCTATCCTGCTGTGTGTTTGCTCTATCCTGCTGTGTGTTTTCTATTAGGGTGTGTGTGTGCATGCATGCATGCATACAGTTGAAGTCGGAAGTTTACATACACCTTAGCCAAATACATTTAAACACAGTTTTTCACAATTCCTGACATTTAATCCTAAAATTCCCTGTCTAGGTCAGTTAAAGTGATGATCCTATTTTAAGAATGTGAAATGGCAGAATAATAGAGTGATTTATTTTGGCTTTTATTTATTTCATCACATTCCCAGTGGGTCAGAAGTTAGCAGTGCCTTTAAATTGTTTAACTTGGGTCAAGTGTTTCGGTTAGCCTTCCACAAGCTTCCCATAATAATTTGGGTGAATTTTGGCCCATTCCTCCTGACAGAGCTGGTGTAACTGAGGCAGGTTTGTAGGCATCCTTGCTCATACACGCTTTCTCAGTTCTGCCCACAAATGTTCTATAGGATTGAGGTCAGGGCTTTGTGATGGCCACTCCAACACCTTTACTTTGTTGTCCTTAAGCCATTTTGCCACAACTTTGGAAGTATGCTTGGGGTCATTGTCCATTTTGTAGACCCATTTGCGATCAAGCTTCAACTTCCTGACTGATGTCTTGAGATGTTGCTTCATTATCCACAAAATTTTCTACCCTCATGATGTCATCTATTTTGTGAAGTGCACCAGTCCCTCCTGCAGCAAAGCACCCCCATAACATGATAATGCCACCCCTGTGCTTCACGGTTGGGATGGTGTTCTTTGGCTTGCAAGCCTCCCCCTTTGTCCTCCAAACATAATGATGGTCATTATGGCCAAACAGTTCTATTTTTGTTTCATCAATCCAGAGGACATTTTTCCAAAAAGTACAATCTTTGTCCCCATGTGCAGTTCCAAACTGTAGTCTGGCTTTTTTATGGCGGTTTTGGAGCAGTGGCTTCTTCCTTGCTGAGTGGCCTATCAGGTTATGTCGATATAGGACTCGTTTAACTGTGGATATAGATACTTTTGTACCTGTTTCCTCCAGAATCTTCACAAGGTCCTTTGCTGTTGTTCTAGGATTGATTTGCACTTTTCGCACCAAAGCACGTTCATCTGTAGGAGACAGAACGCGTCTCCTTCCTGAGCGGTATGACGGCTGCGTGGTCCCATGGTGTTTATACTTGCGTACAATTGTTTGTACAGATGAACGTGGTACCTTCAGGCGTTTGGAAATTGTTCCCAAGGATGAACCAGACTTGTGGAGGTCTACAATTTCTTTTTTAGGTCTTGGCTGATTTCTTTTGATTTTCCCATGATGTCAAGGAAAGAGGCACTGAGTTTGAAGGTAGGTCTTGAAATACATCCACAGGTACACCTCCATTTGACTCAAAATGATGTCAATTATCCTATCATTATAAGTGAAATAATCTGTCTGTTAACAGATGTTGGAAGAATGACTTGTGTCATGCACAAAGTAGATGTCCTAACTGACTTGCCAAAACTGTAGTTTGTTAACAAGAAATTTGTGGAGTGGTTGAAAAACAAGTTTTAATGATTCCAACCTAAGTGCATGTAAACTTCTGACTTCAATTGTGTGTGTGTGTGTGTGTGTGTATATATATATATATATATATATTGTGTGTGCGTGCATTCCATCAGTAATTCCACAGCCTTGTTGTGACTCCTGCCTGCATATCTGTCAGGGACACGAGTGACGCCTGTTCATCCATCTGCTCTTCAAACACTCTCCTCTCTTCCTCCCCCTCTTCCTCCCTCTCACCCTTCCATCTCTAACACTGCCAACCACAGCAGTGTTTCCCATCTCTCTACTCTCACCCGTCCTCCCCCTCCTTTCGCTGCCACCCTTTCATTCTCCTCTGGAGCCTCCCCATCCTGGTGACAGTGCTGAGTCACATCCTGTCCTCCTGTTTACCCTGTAGTCTGACAGTCTAGTCCACCTGGCATGGAAAACATTTTGTTCTGTTTAGTGAATGGTATGCAATGTGCAGTCCCTGATAAGGAGGAAGGGTTTAACATACTGTTCTTGTGTATTGGAAATACTACTGAAATACTGAAGAATAAACCACAACTTATGTCATTATCAGAGGATTTGATGCCTCCTGCTGGTTATTCTTAGATCTGCATCAGAACATGAGAAATCAAATCAAATCAGAGTTTATTGGTTGTATACGTAGATTTGCAAGTGTTACAGCAGGTGCAGTGAAATGCTTATGTTACTAGCTCCAACAGTGCAGTAGAATGTCTTATGTTAGTAGCTCCAACAGGGCAGTAGAATGTCTTATGTTAGTAGCTCCAACAGGGCAGTAGAATGTCTTTCAAACACATTACAAATACACAAATAATCAATAAATCAAGAACTGTCACAACTAGTCCAATTAATAATCCAAAGATACTGTATATTAGCGTGAGCAGTTACAGTATATAAATATGTGATGTTTGTATAGACAGCATGTCATTTGGAAAAGAAAATGGTATGTACAATAGTAGGTATATTAGGATGGGCTATATGGAGAATACAGTATATACATACACAGTGAGTAAGCAACAGTATATAAACAGTATATGAAGTTACCAGTGTTCAATGTCTCACATGGGACATTAGTTTCAAGATGCAGAGCTGAGTATCAGGCAGGTAGCCGGCTAGTGGTGGCTGTTCAACAGTGTGATGGCCTGGTGATAGAAGCTGTTTCTCAGTCTCTCAGTCCGGGCTATGATGTACCTGTACCTTCTCCGTTAGACAGTATCAGAGTTAACAGACCGTGGCTCGGGTGACATGACAAATTTCTTCAGCCGCCTGAAGTTGAAGAGGCGCTGTTCCGCCTTCTTCACCACAGTGTCGGTGTGGTGGCACCATTTCAGGTCCTCAATGATGTGCAAGCCAAGGAACTTGAAGCTTTTTAACCTCTAGACTGTGGCCCGTGGATGTGGATGGGGACGTGCTACCTCTTCTGTTTCATGTAGTCCACGATCAGCTCCTCTGCTTTGTTGACGTTGATGGAGAGATTATTTTCCTGGAAATACTTTGCCAGGGCTCTAACCTCCTCCCTGGTGGCTGTCTTGTTGTTCTGGTCATCAGGCCTACCACTGTCGTGTCGTCAGCAAACTTGATGATTTAGTTAGAGTCGTGATCGGCCAGACCGTCATGGGAGTACAGGAGGGGGATGAGCAAGCACTGTGTTGAGGCTCAGTATGGCAGAAGTGTTGTTGCCTGTCCTCACCACCTGATGTTGGCCTGTCAAGAAGTCTAGGACTCAGTTGTACAGGGATGACTTCAGACCCAGGGCCATGAGCTTAGTGACGAGCTTGGAGGGCACTATGGTGTTGAAAACTGAGCTGTAGTCAATGAGCAGCGTTCTCACACAGGTATTCCTCTTGTCCAGGTGGGACAGGGCGGTGTGCAGTGCTTAAGCGATTTAATCATACATGGATCTGTTGGGGTGGTATGCAAATTGTAGGGGGTCTAGGGTGTCATTTAAGATGAAGGTTGTATGGTCCTTGACTCTCAAAGCGCTTCATGATGACAAAGGTGAGTTCTACAGGGTGATAGTCATTTAGTTCAGTTACCTTAGCTTGCATGGGTAATGTGAGGTTTTTTTGTATGAGTAGGCCCAGTGACCTAGTATGAGTGCCAGTCGGTTTGTGCCATCATGTCAACTGCCCGTCACTCATTGTTTGGCTTGACAATGAGCAATGGAGATGGAGATGCACAAACAGATCTGGGACCAGGCTACTAGTTCACCTTAGTATCAAAACTCTTCAGCATAATACTATTCCGTCTTAGACATCAGAATGACCAAAGAAGAAAACACAAAACTTTAAGGAGAAATACATTTCTTTTTTTACAATAAAAAAAAACTAAATGTTTACAAATATTATAGCACCTTTCATGTTGACATAGGCTCCAGTCTTTTTAAAGGAAGAGTCCACACAGAGAGTGGAGTGTGTTTGCCAGTGGAAACCCATAGCTGCTCATTAGTCTTACATCATTCACTTTGTTTTTGTTATTGGTTTTACACATATCTCTAATACGTAAAGTATAACAATGCAACCATATTTTCTTCATATAAGTTAAAAAGTCAGTTAAAAATCCAAATAAAATGTCAAAACAACAAAAATATCAGAAAAACAACAACAAAAATATCCCTTTAGGGAAAATATTGCCCAACTATACAATCAAGGGTGCATGTCTATAGTTTCAAATAGCCTCTTCTCCTCATCTCCTCTCCTTCCCTGATCTGAACAGTTAGGGTAGGTCAAAGCAATATGATGGAATCCTGCTCTGAATTTCTTCTCACCTTTCCCATCAGAGGAGATGAAGGAAAGCAGATGAAAATGTGAATCCTCTTCACACTACTGACACACACAAGTCTCTCTCCGTAGCTCGGCTGCTACTGGTCTCCCCTATGATTGGCTGAGCCCTTCCCGACACAGTCTTTGATCTCTCCCTTCAGCTCGGCTAGCTGTGTAGAGTGACTGGCCAGCGTTCCATTCACCTGTGACAGGTACGAGTCAGAATGTCTCTCCAGCTCTGCTCTGATCCTCTCCAGGTGGTCCGCCAGCTCCCCCAGGCTGCCACACTGTCCCTCCACCTGGGACACACGACTATCCACCTCCTTCACCTCCCTCTGAACCCCAAGGGCCGTGCTCCAGCAGCCCTGAAGCTCTCCGGCCAGCCTCCTCCTCAGGCCCACCAGTTCCCCCTTCAGCTGGGCTAGTCGGCGCTCCCCGGCCCCTAGGAGGGAGGCCTGGCGCCCCACCAGCTGGGTGATGCCCTGGACCTCGGTGGCTAGCTGGTTCTCCCTGTGTGTCCATGTGGCATTAGCTTGGCCCACTCCCTTAGTGAACAAGCTAACAGAGTCCCTCAGACCCTTCAGGGTGCGGTTGACAGAGTTGACATTGATCTTGAGGAGGGTGATCTCTCCCTGGACAGAGCCTTCCTCATCCTCCTGGGCGATACGGTTCAGAAGGGTCTGCAGCGTGGTGTTGAGATGGTCTAGCTGGTTGGCGTGGGAGTCCAGACGACCTGACACCTTCTTCTCCACCTCCTCACACTCCTCCTCCGCTAGGCCTGTCCCCGTGCCTCCTTCAGGGGTAGTTGCGAGGGAGCAGGAGGAGGTGCAGAGAAGCTCCAGGTCTGTGAGCTGTTTCTGGATGCCGTCCAGGTCTCCCTCCACCCTCCTCCTGACTGACTCGATCTCTGTCTCCAGGGCGGGCACCACCTGACCCTCCAGCAGAGCTGGGGCGGTGGCGTTTCTCAGCTCTTCCACGGCCACAAACACCCTGTTCTCCAGGGTCTTCAGCTTGTCCTCCAGGGTCTTGAAGCCGTCCAGGTCCCAAGGCACCCTGGCAACCCCTACTTCCCCAGACTCTGTGGCATTGAGCCGGGCATCCATGTTCTCCAGACGGGCCTCTAACAGGGTCTCGATGTGGATAGTCTGGTCAGTGAGAGCAGCCTGGAGCTGGCGCTGAGACTCTGTTAACCCCGTCACTGACTCCTCTAGCATCAACACCCGCTGGGACAGGCTGTTCACCTGCAATGACAGTGACATGTCAGGCATATAGTGTAGCAATAAGCCAGTCATGTACATGTTTAAGCCATTAGATATCATCCTAACCAACTTGCCCTCTAAATACACCTCTGCTGTTTTCAACCAAGATCTCAGCGATCACTGCCTCATTGCCTGCATCCGTAATGGGTCAGCGGTCAAACGACCTCCACTCATCACTGTAAAACGCTCCCTGAAACACTTCAGCGAGCAGGCCTTTCTAATCGACCTGGCCGGGGTATCCTGGAAGGATATTGATCTCATCCCGTCAGTAGAGGATGCCTGGATATTTTTTAAAAATGCCTTCCTAACCATCTTAAATAAACATGCCCCATTCAAGAAATTTAGAACCAGGAACAGATATAGCCCTTGGTTCTCCCCAGACCTGACTGCCCTTAACCAACACAAAAACATCCTATGGCGTTCTGCATTAGCATCGAACAGCCCCCGTCATATGCAGCTGTTCAGGGAAGCTAGAAACCATTATACACAGGCAGTTAGAAAAGCCAAGGCTAGCTTTTTCAAGCAGAAATTTGCTTCCTGCAACACTAACTCAAAAAAACACTGTAGAGACACTGTAAAGTCCATGGAGAATAAGAACACCTCCTCACAGCTGCCCACTGCACTGAAGATAGGAAACACTGTCACCACTGATAAATCCACCATAATTGAGAATTTCAATAAGCATTTTTCTACGGCTGGCCATGCTTTCCACCTGGCTACTCCTACCCCGGTCAACAGCACTGCACCCCCCACAACAACCCGCCCAAGCCTTCCCCATTCTCCTTCTCCCAAATCTGCTCAGCTGATGTTCTGAATGAGCTGCAAAATCTGGACCCCTTCAAATCAGCCGGGCTAGACAATCTGGACCCTTTCTTTCTAAAAGGATCTGCCAAAATTGTTGCCACCCCTATTACTAGCCTGTTCAACATCTCTTTCGTGTCGTCTGAGATTCCCAAAGATTGGAAAGCAGCTGCGGTCACCCCCCTCTTCAAAGGGGGTGACACTCTTGACCCAAACTGCTACAGACCCATATCTATCCTACCATGCCTTTCTAAGGTCTTCGAAAGCCAAGTCAACAAACAGATTACCGACCATTTTGAATCTCACCATACCTTCTCTGCTATGCAATCTGTTTTCAGAGCTGGTCATGGGTGCACCTCAGCCACGCTCAAGGTCCTAAATGATATCTTAACCACCATCGATAAGAAACATTACTGTGCAGCCGTATTCATTGATCTGGCCAAGGCTTTCGACTCTGTCAATCACCACATCCTCATCGGCAGACTCGACAGCCTTGGTTTCTCAAATGATTGCCTCGCCTGGTTCACCAACTACTTCTCTGATAGAGTTCAGTGTGTCAAATCGGAGGGTCTGCTGTCCGGACCTCTGGCAGTCTCTATGGGGGTGCCACAGGGTTCAATTCTTGGACCGACTCTCTTCTCTGTATACATCAATGAGGTCGCTCTTGCTGCTGGTGAGTCTCTGATCCACCTCTACGCAGACGACACCATTCTGTATACTTCTGGCCCTTCTTTGGACACTGTGTTAACAACCCTCCAGGCAAGCTTCAATGCCATACAACTCTCCTTCCGTGGCCTCCAATTGCTCTTAAATACAAGTAAAACTAAATGCATGCTCTTCAACCGATCGCTACCTGTACCTACCCGCCTGTCCAACATTACTACTCTGGACGGCTCTGACTTAGAATACGTGGACAACTACAAATACTTAGGTGTCTGGTTAGACTGTAAACTCTCCTTCCAGACCCATATCAAACATCTCCAATCCAAAGTTAAATCTAGAATTGGCTTCCTATTTCGCAACAAAGCATCCTTCACTCATGCTGCCAAACATACCCTTGTAAAACTGACCATCCTACCAATCCTCGACTTTGGCGATGTCATTTACAAAATAGCCTCCAATACCCTACTCAACAAATTGGATGCAGTCTATCACAGTGCAATCCGTTTTGTCACCAAAGCCCCATACACTACCCACCATTGCGACCTGTACGCTCTCGTTGGCTGGCCCTCGCTTCATACTCGTCGCCAAACCCACTGGCTCCATGTCATCTACAAGACCCTGCTAGGTAAAGTCCCCCCTTATCTCAGCTCGCTGGTCACCATTGCATCTCCCACCTGTAGCACACGCTCCAGCAGGTATATCTCTCTAGTCACCCCCAAAACCAATTCTTCATCTCCCTCACTAGCTTTACGCACCAACTGTCAGAGCAGCTCACAGATTACTGCACCTGTACATAGCCCACCTATAATTTAGCCCAAACAACTACCTCTTTCCCTACTGTATTTAATTTATTTATTTATTTTGCTCCTTTGCACCCCATTATTTGTATTTCTACTTTGCACATTCTCCCATTGCAAATCTACCATTCCAGTGTTTTACTTGCTATATTGTATTTACTTTGCCACCATGGCCTTTTTGCCTTTACCTCCCTTCTCTCACCTCATTTGCTCACATCGTATATAGACTTGTTTATACTGTATTATTGACTGTATGCTTGTTTTACTCCATGTGTAACTCTGTGTCGTTGTATGTGTCGAACTGCTTTGCTTTATCTTGGCCAGGTTGCAGTTGTAAATTAGAACTTGTTCTCAACTTGCCTACCTGGTTAAATAAAGGTGAAATAAAAAAATAAAAAAATAAAAATTTACAGATTGTGTGTTACAGATTGTGTGATAGAAATGTAAAGTACATTTTCGATTGAGCTGTCATATGCAGCATTTACTGTGAATGCATTCTCTGCTAAAGCGGGACGATTGCCTTTAAATTTCAGCTATATGGATTGAATAGAGCCCCAAAGTGAATTGGTACCTGTCCGCAGCAGCTCTCAGTGAGGGTCAGTCCCTGTATTTGGGCCTGCAGAGTACCCAGCTCCTCTCTCAGGCCAGTCTCTCTGCCGTCCAGTGACTGCTGAATCTGTTCCTGTCCGTTCATGTGTTCATTATGACACTGTCTCTGGACCTCTCCTATCCTCTCCTCACAGTGGTTCTCCAGGCCAGACAGACGCCTCTCGAAGCCGTCCAGGATCTCAGCGCGGACGCCAGCAAGCTTAGCATCCAGCAGCTCCAT
Source organism: Oncorhynchus mykiss (assembly GCF_057628025.1). Classification (NCBI taxonomy): domain Eukaryota; kingdom Metazoa; phylum Chordata; class Actinopteri; order Salmoniformes; family Salmonidae; genus Oncorhynchus; species Oncorhynchus mykiss. Next base: position 65,619,469 of record NC_143037.1, on the reverse strand, counting down.
GATGGTGGGAGAGCCCGATCCAGGGATGGGCCTGCCGGTCGCAGCTTCCAACATCCTCTTCAGCTGCCAGTCATGGCCCAGAACCATACCCTAATGAATGAGAATGACAATGGTTTAGTTTTAGGTAGCACTTTCCTCAAACTCTTGACATTGTGTGGAAATAGGTCAGTGCGGAGTCAAAGATGTACAGAATCTCAGTGTGAGATTCAGGATTGTTCTGATTGGCATTGTGCCACAAGTTTGATTACTGATTTGGACATGACTTGTTTTTCTACATTTCCATAATCTAGCATAAACTATTCTAATCACAAAACCTTAGCACCCACCTGTATCTCCTCCAGCATGTGTCCCTTGGCTCTGAGCTCATCCTTCACCTCCGTCACCTTCCCAGCCAGATCCCCAAACCCCGGGAAACCCTCTCCCCCCTTCAGGCCGTCTGGAGTCCCGTCTGGGATAACCCCGAAGCCAACGGAAGAGTCAGAGAGACGGGGGGCACTGGAGAGCAGGGAGCCCAGCATCTTGGTGGTATCCTCCCGGAGAGAGAGGCGCAGACGGTCCTCCAGGCCAGCCACCACCCCGTTCAGAATGTCCAGACCCTGGGTTAGATGACGCAGGTCCACCTCCATACGGTCCAGACGCTCTCCACTAACACCAACCTTATAACCTAGAGAGAAAGAAAATGATGATTACATAGGGCAAGGAAAGGAAAGGGAAGAGTAAATCAGAGTTTGAAAATATAAATAGGTTAATATTCCACCCCTGTCTGGTCTGACCATAGTTGGGTTTGCCGTTCCCGGTGGGAAGTTGTCCAGTGGGAATGGGTCTACTATCAGGCTGATTTGGGAAGGGCCTCCCAGGCTCCAAATTAGCCCCCCCAGGGACAGGTTTGTGGTCCAAGGGGGGTCGGGGCTGCCCGTGAGGGTATCCCTTCGTTCCTGGGCGGTGGGGGGCACCACCCCTGAAGGGGGGCATCATATCGGGCAGGGAGGTGGGTCCATCGTAACAGTTCTCTCCAGAGTAGCCAGGACAGCACCTCCACTCCAGCTCAGTGATGGTTTTATAACCCACCTTGTATTTAGGCTTGTAGAAGGTCCGGTACCTGGAGTGGAGGATGGAGAGCAGGAGTGGAAGATGGAGAGGAGGAGAGAGCAGAAGTGGAGGATGGAGAGAGAAAGAGTGGAGGATGGAGAGGAGGAGAGAGCAGATGATAAGAGATTAGGAAGTGAGATGGGAGGAGAGGACAGGACAGGATAGATCAAAGGATTAGGGTGTGTATAATGAGATGGTGGAGGGTATAAACAGTAGATTAGGGGATAAAGAGATGGTGTAGTGTGGAGATTATACAGGCTCAGGTGAGGGATTGTTAACAGGTTTATTACCCTCACTACGCCTGTTATCTCACTAAAGGGTCTACACTACTCTTCTAATGAAGAACAGTAATCTCTACTCTCTTTCTTTCTCTCACGTTCCCTCCATCTCCCAAGTGGCACAGTGGTCCAAGGCACTGTATCTCAGTGCTAGAGCTGTCACTACAGACCCTGGTTCAAATTCCGGACTGTATCACAACCGGCCGTGATTGGGAGTCTCATAGGGCAGCGCAGAATTGGTCCAGTGTCGTCCGGGTTAGGGGAGGATTTGGCCAGGGTAGGTTGTCATTGAAAAACAAAATTGTCTTTCTGATTCCCTCCATTTTATTTGAAGTAGAAATCCTTTGACTATTTATCTCTTTGAGGTCACTACAGAGGACCTTTGAGAGGCTTCAGTCACACCAGAGAGAATATGACATCCCAGCTCACACCCTCATTACATGAATTACCATAATATATGTTTGTTTATAATCCACTGGGATGAAAATAAATGGTCAAACAACACTTTCAAACCCCTGTGGCCGGTTCAGAGTCACAGAGCCACTGACAAAACAACACAGTTGGGTGTGCAGCTGGGGGGACAGTATGGCGTTAACTAGTAGTACACACTCACACCACCAGAGGGCAGCACAAAAAACACTAAGGAAAAGATTTTTAACCAATTTTTTTTTTTTAAATGATTAGTTCTCATAATATAATTTTAAAGTATGCAATAAGGTGTATGTAATAGAATATACTCGTCAAAAACGAATGTAGATATTATAACATGTCATTCTAAAGCTTCCAAAATCTTGTTTGCAATAGGAGTACCATCATGGCTGCACGATTGTTTCCAAACAGCGCCCCCTGTCAGTCATCCATGATTTATATATATCATTGGTCCAAATGCAAAGCACACTGACTGCATTGCCATGCTCGTCAAAAATACATGGAAAGTGTACAACAATGGTTGAGTCTCATTGTCAGTATCCTTTTCAGCCCCCTCTTACAGTTCGTATGAGTGTCAGAGGCTGCTGGGTCTGAATTCTCTACAGTAATTATATAGTTTCCAGTTTTATGTTTTAATTGTCCTTTCCCAACAATGCAATAGTTCCATAAAAAAAGAAGTGAGCTATTAAAAGTAAGTAAGCTATATACAGGGTCAGTGCCAATACCATATTTACCATATTTAATATACAGGGATACTGGAGTGGTGGGGTAAGGTAACTAGGCATCAGGATACAGTATGAATAACCGAGTAGCAGCAGCGTATGTGATGATTGCATGTGAGTATGTGTGCCTGTGTGTGTGTGCGCTGAGTCAGTGTAAATGTGTGCGCTGAGTATGTGTGCCTGTGTGTGTGTGCGCTGAGTCAGTGTAAATGTGTGCGCTGAGTCAGTGTAAATGTGTGCGCTGAGTCAGCGTAAATGTGTGCGCGTGAGCAAGTGAAGTGTACTTACATGACGACAGGACACTTCTGCCCCCAGATGCACTTGGTTGTGTACTCTGCTGTCACGTAAGTGTCCATACCGTCCTGCGTCGTACACGTGATGTTCTTCTGGACCACATACGCACAGTGGTTTCTAATAGAAAAAGAGAGAGAATATCAATAACGACAAAAACAACAACAGGATATCATCAAGTCCTCAAGCTAATGCTGTTTCTCCTGTAGAACTCTGTCCATAACAGCATTAGTGACGGTTGCCACTCCAGCACACACAGCAGCTCTTCACAATGGCCAAGGTTGGAATTCACTCATTCCGTACCACACTTTCTGAAAGTGCAGAGATGAAAATCAAGTTGAATTCTGGCCCATGTTAGACATTTCCAATGACACTGATTCCCGCATTTACTATACTTGAGGCCAAAATCCTACATGAAGACATATGTGTTGTTGAGACTCAGCCATCGACTGTCTCCAAGATGCTCTGCAGGCTCATTCTGTCACTTTGACGCCAGTGCAACTATAGTAACTGCTAAATGTTCCTAGGCCGGTCCACACAGGAAGCAGTGCTCCGGCTTCTATAGGACGTTAGATGTTGTTGGGGTTCCAAGGGATACTTATTATTAAGTGTGAAACGTAGCACTGCTCCACAGCAGTTCCAGGGCACACAGAAGTGTTTTGGAGGAAAATGAGGGAATACGTTTGAGGCAGAGAAGTGTGTGTATGCCAAGTTAACAGGTTCATGGGGCAAAGAGAGAGGACAGGCTGTCGGAAATTATGAGAAACCACTGCCTTATTGGTTTAGGCATCCCTTAGCTTTCTCTCTCTCTCGTGTGTGTGTGTGTGTGTGTGTGTGTGTGTGTGTGTGTGTGTGTGTGTGTGTGTGAACTCTCGCTCTCTCCATGTGTTGACTCTATTGATAGGGGACTGGAGCAGGAATGACTGGGCTCCTTTCATACAGAGCAGGAAACCTGTTGCCGGGGTGTGCGTCGTCAAGGAAGTGGTTAGCTGTGCTGTCGTGTGACCTGACCTGGTGAAGTATTATGGGATGTTCTTCGAGTCAATGGACTGCACTAACGCCACTTTCTAGTGGGAGAGATATATTGTGCCCTTGGAAAAGTCTGTGTCCATTTTCTCAAAATAACAAAAAGCAAGAAAGTACACATGCGAATCACTGTGCACACGTACACAGACAAAGGCAAACATGAACACACACATCCCCTCACACCCACACTCATGTAGAAGACCTCCTTTACAGTAAAATGCACAACATCACAACTGGTTTTAGAATCATACAGTAAAATGCACAACATCACAACTGGTTTTAGAATCATACAGTAAAATGCACAACATACAACTGGTTTTAGAATCATACAGTAAAATGCACAACATACAACTGGTTTTAGAATCATACAGTAAAATGCACAACATCACAACTGGTTTTAGAATCATACAGTAAAATGCACAACATACAACTGGTTTTAGAATCATACAGTAAAATGCACAACATCACAACTGGTTTTAGAATCATACAGTAAAATGCACAACATACAACTGGTTTTAGAATCATACAGTAAAATGCATAACATCACAACTGGTTTTAGAATCATACAGTAAAATGCACAACATACAACTGGTTTTAGAATCATACAGTAAAATGCACAACATCACAACTGGTTTTAGAATCATACAGTAAAATGCACAACATACAACTGGTTTTAGAATCATACAGTAAAATGCACAACATACAACTGGTTTTAGAATCATACAGTAAAATGCACAACATCACAACTGGTTTTAGAATCATACAGTAAAATGCACAACATCACAACTGGTTTTAGAATCATACAGTAAAATGCATAACATCACAACTGGTTTTAGAATCATACAGTAAAATGCACAACATACAACTGGTTTTAGAATCATACAGTAAAATGCACAACATCACAACTGGTTTTAGAATCATACAGTAAAATGCACAACATACAACTGGTTTTAGAATCATACAGTAAAATGCACAACATCACAACTGGTTTTAGAATCATACAGTAAAATGCACAACATCACAACTGGTTTTAGAATCATACAGTAAAATGCACAACATACAACTGGTTTTAGAATCATACAGTAAAATGCACAACATCACAACTGGTTTTAGAATCATACAGTAAAATGAACAACATCACAACTGGTTTTAGATTCATACAGTAAAATGCACAACATCACAACTGGTTTTAGAATCATACAGTAAAATGCACAACATACAACTGGTTTTAGAATCATACAGTAAAATGCACAACATCACAACTGGTTTTAGAATCATACAGTAAAATGCACAACATACAACTGGTTTTAGAATCATACAGTAAAATGCACAACATCACAACTGGTTTTAGAATCATACAGTAAAATGCACAACATCACAACTGGTTTTAGAATCATACAGTAAAATGCACAACATCACAACTGGTTTTAGAATCATACAGTAAAATGCTGAAGAGGATTTTATGCTGGTAGTTTCCTCCCTATAAAGGCTGGATATATTGACAGTATGAAACAGCTTTACTTCTTGTTATTGGTTAATTCATGAGAGTGCAAGGAGAAGGCCTGTTTTAGGGTTAAGAAGTTAAGGTGATTGACAGCTGATGGAAAGGGGACTGTGTTTGTGTGTGTGGTGTCAGATGGAGGAGGGAAAACAGACTACACTCCCAGATTTCTTTGTCAGGTGCACATCTGGGCTGAGTGAGCAACCTTCAGATTCTTATCACTGAGGCCTAAAGACCAGGAATCCAAATGGGCACAGCCACCAGAAAGCCTCTGCTCCCCTCCTCTCCTTCTTTCCCTGCTTGCTTTCATCCCTCTCTCCCCTCCTCCTTCTCCTTACTTCCTCCACTCTGATTAGCCTCCCTCTCCCTCATCCTTCTCCCATTCCCTTTTCCTCTACTTTCTCCTCAAACTTACTCTCTCCTTTCTCTCCAACTTGTCACCCCCCCCTTTTTTTTACCCCCTCTTCTCCTCCTCCCTTCTCTCCAGCCCCCCATTTCATGGGTCTGTCAATGTAATTTGGGTCTCTGTGTGTTATTCATTCCTAGCAGGTGTCTCAAAGACATACAGAGAGAGAGTGAGACAGAGAGATGGAGGGAGGGTAAAAAGTGAGAGTGGGGGAGCATGAAAGTGAGAGAGAGAAAGAGAGTGTGAGAGAGAGAGCTAAGATACTGTGAACTCAGTGTGTCTCTCTACAGACAGTGATTCGGGCCAGAGCACCTCAAGGCCAATCCATCTGCTTTGGAAAGCAGCAAATAGGGTCAATGAGAAACAGAGAACGTTAATGGAGATGAAGAGATAAACCTGAGAACAGCACCACACACACACACACACACACACACACACACACACACACACACTTACTAGAGATCTGACCTCCTCGCCTCACAACCACTGAGACCGCAAAGCAAGAGCCGTAAAGATTACAAGGGCTTCACAGCTGTGTGTGTGTGTGTGTGTGAGAGTGAGTGAGTGATTGGCTCAGCTGCTGTCCTGGTACTGAGAATTTGGACTTGGTCTATTGTGGTAAGACTGCGTTAATCCTGACTCTGGGGAACAGGGATGGACTGATCCAGGATCTGAGATGAGAGGATTAAACTGTGGTAAAACTGCGTTAATCCTGACTCTGGGGAACAGGGATGGACTGATCCAGGATCTGAGATGAGAGGATTAAATTGTGGTAAAACTGCGTTAATCCTGACTCTGGGGAACAGGGATGGACTGATCCAGGATCTGAGATGAGAGGATTAAATTGTGGTAAAACTGCGTTAATCCTGACTCTGGGGAACAGGGATGGACTGATCCAGGATCTGAGATGAGAGGATTAAACTTCACACTGTTCTCAGTCTTTCCATCTTCATCCTCAGAGATGTGTACACAACAGAGATCTGTCGATAACCCTACATGCTATTGCCTGAAAGACAGTTCTCTCGTCATTCTTTTCAACCATTCCACACTACCCAAAACAGATATCTCACCTTCCAAGCTCTCTCCTCAAAACAAACCTTCCTCTTCAACCTTACCCCACCCTGCCTCACCCTCTTTCTCTCTATGCCTCACCTCACACCACTCCCCCCAACCTCTCCCAAAAGACAGAGCACAGCCCCTTCCTCACCCTTTCTCCCAATACTTCTCTCTCTCTCTCTCTCTCTCTCTCTCTCTCTCTCTCTCTCAATTTAATTTAAGGGCTTTATTGGCATATGTTAACATTGCTAAAGCAAGTGAAGTAGATAATAAACAAAAGTGAAAAAAACAATACAAATTTAACAGTAAACATTACACTCACAAAAGTTCAAATGTCATATTAAGTACAGTGTTGTAACGATGTGCAAATAGTTAAAGTACAAAATGGAAAATAAATAAACATAAATATGGGTTGTATTTACAATGGTGTTTGTTCTTCACCGGTTGCCCTTTTCTCGTGGCAACAGGTCACATATTGTGCTACTGTGATGGCACACTGGTATTTCACCCAGTAGATATGGGAGTTTATCAAAATTGGGTTTGACGCTAGCCAATTGTGTGATTCAGCCTGTGAGTAAGTCATTTTTCTGGTGTAGGTCTGGTCCCACTGTAAATATTTCCAGTATATCCTTATAGTTCCTAAATCCCCTCTGAGTCTCCGAAGGGGAAAGGATAATTCCCTTTCAAACTCTCCTATGGAGCGCTTTGGCAAATATTATTGCAAGTAGTCCCTCAACCTCTCCCAAAACAACTCACCTCTCAATCCATCTCCCCCTTTTCTTAGTTCTCCTTCTTTCTCTGCTCCTCCTCCTCCTCCTCCTCCTCATTCTCTCTTTCTCAATTTATATTTAATTTCCTAACTTTCTCACAATCTCTCTCCTCCCCAAACACTATGCTCCAGGGATCATCAACTTTTCTGGAGTGGGTGGTTGGAGGACCTGAAACATAATTACTAATCATTTGTAAGAAGCCAAACAGATATGTTTGCCTATAACATACGTTCAAACCTTGCTAACATTTGTATACGATGACGTGTCACTCTATGATGCGTGGAAATACTTGGACAGATTTCTTAAATTGAAATCACTGCTAATTTCCTCCTGTTTTTACTGTCTTTTATGTCCAACATTGAAAATTCTACACCTTCTCTTGCTGTCTTCCATAGTTGTAGTGACAATGTGAAGTGTGATTTGAACATGTTGTTCTCAACAGCAAGGGTCCTGCCTATCTGTCCCTCAAACAGATTTATTTGTGGACCAGGGAAGAAACTTTCCAAAAAGTTTCAATGTATGATCAGTCTTGCATATGATCCCCAAAATCTCTTTCCTGATCTCTCTCTCTCTTTCCTTCGGTCTCTCTATCTCTCGGTCTCTCTTTCTCTCTCTTCTGAAACTCATCACGAGGGGCCGCAGTTGCCCCCCCCCCCCTCATTTTAGAGGACATTTTGTGCAATTATAAACATTTTGCAATTTTATAACTAAATTCCTGGCCGTCCCTGTCTTAGAACAATGAAATGATGCAGGTGCAGTTTTTTATATGATATCTGAGTGAAACAATCAATAGGGGTCCCGCAGCAGGTTATTCAGTCATGATACGAGTTTACATTGCTGGCCACTAAACTAACTTAGCAATCTGAAAAATGTTAGCTGGCGTGGGCTAATCAGTGACTTACATAACGAGAGATAAATAGATGATGCACAACCAAATTTAGAAAAATTAAAGTAAGTTGAGCCCCCCCAATAAATATATCAAAGAGCCTTGAAAAGGGGTCCTGCGGACCACAGTTGCCCATCCCTGTCTTAGAACAATTAAACGATGCAGGTACTGTTTTTCCAGAACTCAGCTCAGAAGTATACAGTGCATTTCCTATAGCTTGTTTACTTTTGGAAGCACAGTAAGACTCAAATACTGGCAGTTCTTATGCTAGCCCATTTAAATACCTCTCTTTAGCCCAAGGTATTTCCTGATGCATTTAATCTACTTTAGGCTATAGCTACTAAAACTAAGGGATTGCAGTCCGAGAGTAAAATGACTGCCATCGTGGGAAAGTATGTCGTGTTTGCTACAGTATAATGCATGCCTGTCTGTCGGACATCTACTTCACATTATGAGTGAGCAAAGAGAAAGCAGTATAAAACTCATAGTGACAAGCTCAGCTGCTTATTGAGATATATTAAAGAGTATTAAAAAGTTATTTCTAACCTCTGGTTCTCCGTTATGGACCCATACAGCACACAACAGCAGAGTTGACTATAGCTGAATGCATCCATGTCAAAGCCTCTACAGCCCCATTCTCATCGACAGGGCTGTACTGGAGCAGATTGAGATATTCAAGTTCCTTGGTGTCCACATCACCAACAAACTATCATGGTCCAAACACACCAAGACAGTCGTGAAGAGGGCACAACAATGCCTATTTCCCCTCAGGAGACTGAAAAGATTTGGCATGGGTCCTCAGATCCTCCAAAAGTTCTACAGTTGCACCATCGAGAGCATCCTGACTGTTTGCATCACCGCCTGGAATGGCAACTGCTCTGCCTCCAACCGCAACACCCTACGTCCCAGTACATCACTGGGGCCAAGCTTCCTGCCATCCAGGATGTCTATACCAGGCACTGTCAGAGGAAGGCCCTAAAAATTGCAAAAGATACCAGCCACCTTAGTCATAAACTGTTCTCTCTGCTACAACACAGCAAGTGGTACCAGAGCACCAATTCTAGGTCCAAAAGGCTTTTTACTTTGTCTATCGTTTTTACTTCAGTTTATTTTAGTAAATACTTTCTTGACACTTATTTTTCTTTACTGCAATGTTGGTTGAGGGCGTGTAAGTAAGCATTTCACTGTAAAGTCTACACCTGTTGTATTCGTGGTATGTGACAAGTAAGATTTGTTTTGATTTGATCTTGGAGAATGTCAAGAATATCTATCACTGCTGTCATCTCTGCAAATCTAACAATATACTGTATACACAACTTGTAATTGTCAAGTTTATCAGATGGACGGACAGACAGACGGACGGACAGACAGACAGACCCAGTATAGCCTATGCCCCCTACCCACTGGTACCCATATCTGGGTCTGGCTCACATAACCATTTTCAGAGTCTATTGACAAGATGTTTGTGAGAATCAGCTGACTCTTAAGAACCCGCCCCTTTTTAAAAATGATTGCCTAAAATGACATACTGCTTCTAGCTCAGGCCCAAAAGCAAGGATATGCATATTCTTGGTACCATTTGAAAGGAAACACAAAACAGGTTATGGAAATGTGAAAGGAATGTAGGAGAATACAACCCAATAGATCTGGTAAAAGATAATACAAAGAAGAAAAAAACACTGTTCTTATGTATTTTTTTCTACCATCTTTGAAATGCAAGAGAAAGGCCATAATGTATTATTCCAGCCCAGCTGCAATTTAGATTCTGGCCACTAGATGGCAGCAGTGTATGTGTAAAGCTTTAGACTGATCCAATGAACCATATTATTTCTGTTCAAAATGTTGTATCAAGACTGCCCAAATGTGCCTAATTTGTTTATTAATAACTTTTCATGTTCAAAATTGCGCACTCTCCTCAAACAATAGCATCGTATTCTTTCACTGTAATAGCTACTGTAAACTGGACAGGGCAGTTAGATTAACAAGAATTTAAGCTTTCTGCCCATATCAGACGTGTCCATGTCCTGGGAAATGTTATTGTTACTTACAACCTCATGATAATTGCATTAGCCTACGTTAGCTCAACCGTCCCGTGGAAGGGACACCGATCCCGAAGAAGTTTTTCAACACTGTAATATTTGTTTACCATCAGTGAGTAGGGCCACCAACAAAACAGAACACGACCAAGGAAAAAGCAGTACCATCAGTGAGTAGGGCCACCAACAAAACAGAACACAACCAAGCAAAAAGCAGTACCATCAGTGAGTAGGGCCACCAACAAAACAGAACACAACCAAGCAAAAAGCAGTACCATCAGTGAGTAGGGCCACCAACAAAACAGAACACGACCAAGCAAAAAGCAGTACCATCAGTGAGTAGGGCCCCCAACAAAACAGAACACGACCAAGCAAAAAGCAGTACCATCAGTGAGTAGGGCCACCAACAAAACAGAACACAACCAAGCAAAAAGCAGTACCATCAGTGAGTAGGGCAACCAACAAAACAGAACACGACCAAGCAAAAAGCAGTACCATCAGTGAGTAGGGCCACCAACAAAACAGAACACGACCAAGCAAAAAGCAGTACCATCAGTGAGTAGGGCCACCAACAAAACAGAACACGACCAAGCAAAAAGCAGTACCATCAGTAAGTAGGGCCACCAACAAAACAGAACACGACCAAGCAAAAAGCAGTACCATCAGTGAGTAGGGCCACCAACAAAACAGAACACGACCAAGCAAAAAGCAGTACCATCAGTGAGTAGGGCCACCAACAAAACAAAACACGACCAAGCAAAAAGCAGTACCATCAGTGAGTAGGGCCACCAACAAAACAGAACACAACCAAGCAAAAAGTAGTACCATCAGTGAGTAGGGCCACCAACAAAACAGAACACAACCAAGCAAAAAGCAGTACCATCAGTGAGTAGGGCCACCAACAAAACAGAACACAACCAAGCAAAAAGCAGTACCATCAGTAAGTAGGGCCACCAACAAAACAGAACACGACCAAGCAAAAAGCAGTACCATCAGTGAGTAGGGCCACCAACAAAACAGAACACAACCAAGCAAAAAGCAGTACCATCAGTAAGTAGGGCCACCAACAAAACAGAACACGACCAAGCAAAAAGCAGTACCATCAGTGAGTAGGGCCACCAACAAAACAGAACACAACCAAGCAAAAAGCAGTACCATCAGTGAGTAGGGCCACCAACAAAACAGAACACAACCAAGCAAAAAGCAGTACCATCAGTGAGTAGGGCCACCAACAAAACAGAACACAACCAAGCAAAAAGCAGTACCATCAGTGAGTAGGGCTACCAACAAAACAGAACACAACCAAGCAAAAAGCAGTACCATCAGTGAGTAGGGCCACCAACAAAACAGAACACAACCAAGCAAAAAGCAGTACCATCAGTGAGTAGGGCCACCAACAAAACAGAACACATCCAAGCAAAAAGCAGTACCATCAGTGAGTAGGGCCACCAACAAAACAGAACACAACCAAGCAAAAAGCAGTACCATCAGTGAGTAGGGCTACCAACAGAACACAACCAAGCAAAAAGCAGTACCATCAGTGAGTAGGGCCACCAACAAAACAGAACACGACCAAGCAAAAAGCAGTACCATCAGTGAGTAGGGCCACCAACAAAACAGAACACAACCAAGCAAAAAGCAGTACCATCAGTGAGTAGGGCCACCAACAAAACAGAACACGACCAAGCAAAAAGCAGTACCATCAGTAAGTAGGGCCACCAACAAAACAGAACACGACCAAGCAAAAAGCAGTACCATCAGTGAGTAGGGCCACCAACAAAACAGAACACGACCAAGCAAAAAGCAGTACCATCAGTGAGTAGGGCCACCAACAAAACAGAACACGACCAAGCAAAAAGCAGTACCATCAGTGAGTAGGGCCACCAACAAAACAGAACACGACCAAGCAAAAAGCAGTACCATCAGTGAGTAGGGCCACCAACAAAACAGAACACGACCAAGCAAAAAGCAATACCATCAGTGAGTAGGGCCACCAACAAAACAGAACACGACCAAGCAAAAAGCAGTACCATCAGTGAGTAGGGCCACCAACAAAACAGAACACGACCAAGCAAAAAGCAGTACCATCAGTGAGTAGGGCCACCAACAAAACAGAACACGACCAAGCAAAAAGCAGTACCATCAGTGAGTAGGGCCACCAACAAAACAGAACACGACCAAGCAAAAAGCAGTACCATCAGTGAGTAGGGCCACCAACAAAACAGAACACGACCAAGCAAAAAGCAGTACCATCATAAGCAGCATCCCATGATATTTTCACATGGAAATACCTCAAAACGCTAAACTTGCATTGAATTGGCTTGACTGGTTGGTTTGAGATGAATGACACAGGACCATACAGTCCCATGTGAATCTAGCTTGGGGCCGCACTCCATAAGTTTCCTGTGGAGCCCTCCCTCTGAATGCTGTGTCTGCAACCACTACATTTCTGGAGTTATGTTAAAATGAAGACAGAAACATGGCAGCAGTAGAATACACCACAAACAACATCCCAATGAGCTAAGTTGGAGTGCAAACAAACATTTTCCCCAATACTCCCCCTGTAGCCCTCTATGGTCTGTGTAAGTCCCCATGCAGTCCAGTTGTAGGCATTGTGATCATTGTCTACCTTGTTACTACCAATGAGGAGAGGGCCACATTCCCTCCCACCAGGAAATAGTCGGCATGAATGGGACTGAACGGCTGTCAAATCACATGCTCCATTGCAACAAGACAGTTAAAAGCAAAACAAGAAAAACGGCCAACGCACCAACGGGTGAAGACTAGATGGAGAACGTGTTAATTCCATGTAGTGACTAGTAGCCTACGGAAATAAATGTATTTTGTTATGTAGCTTTGTACATGTGTGTTATGTTATTACTGGTATTTCTAGGTGTTAGAAATTCCAGATAATCTCGCTCACACACACACACACACACACACACACACACACACACACACACACACACACACAGGCTCATTGCAGCGCGTGTGATATTATTAAAGTAAAGTACCAGTCAAAAGTTTGGACACGCCTACTCATGATCTTAATTTTTACAATTTTCCACACTGTGGAATAATTGTGAAGACATCAAAACTATGAAATAACATGGAATCATGTGGTAATAAAAACTAAAAACAATTAAAATATGTTCTATATTTGAGATTCTTCAAAGTAGCCACCCTTTGCCTTGATGACAGCTTTGCACACTCTTGGCATTCCCTCAGCCAGCTTCATGAGGTAGTCACCTGGAATGCAGGTGTACCTTGTTAATTTGTTCCAACATCTAGTGGAAAGCCTTCCTAGAAGAGTGGAGGCTGTTATAGCAGTAAAGGGGGGACCAACTCCATATTAATGCCCATGATTTTGTAGTGAGATGTTTGACGAGCAGGTGCCCACATACTTTCGGTTATATAGTGCATATCCACTGCCCCAGACACCAACTGAAGTCATATATCTACGGTGGCTGTTTGCCTGTGACAGATCCCCAGGGTCCTGTATGACCTGGGTGAGTTAGACAGCCTATTAATACAACTGGAGGATAGATAGATGTCCACCTGTCTCTTTTTGTTTACCTTCAACTATGTCTCCACTGCAGCTAAAGGCAAAGAATTAAAGATTGCCACACTCAACTCTTTAGAGACTCATTGGCTGCAGGGGTTCAAGTGCCTATTCTGCTCCTATGCCACGGTTATAGACCATGAATCTGGAAATGCATATGTGTGTGTTCCTGTGTGTATATTTAAACCTATTGGCATCAGTGTCCCTGTTGTAAACCAAATAATCTGCCACTATAAAGGAGCACTAGGCCCTGTCTCGTGACAGCACAGTTGCAGTGGCATTTCAACCATTTTAGACTTCACTGTAAAACACCTACTGTCTCTATGGAGATGTAAGGCAAGGATGAGATGGAGGGATAGGGAGGAAGGGGGAGGTTGTGGGTGAGAGGGAGGGATAGGGAGGAAGGGGGAGGTTGAGGGTGAGATGGAGTGATAGGGAGGGAGGGATAGGGAGGAAGGGGGAGGTTGAGGGTGAGATGGAGTGATAGGGAGGGAGGTTGAGGGTGAGCGGGAGGAAGGGGGAGGTTGAGGGTGAGACGGAATGACAAGGAGGAAGGTGGTTGAAGAAGAGGGGGAGGGAGAGGTAGTGAGCGAGTGATTGATTGAGGGTGAGGGTAGAGAGACTGAGGAAAGGGAGAGAGAGTGAGTGAGATCTAGTGAGGAATGGTGTGGTGAATATATGGATTAGGGCAGGATAAAGACAACATTAGGAGAGACCTCTCTGGGTCAATTAATGTGAGGAAAGGATAAGGGTAAGGATAAGGGCGGGTGGGGAAAGAGTACTGATGTCACACCCTGATCTGTTTCACCTGTCTTTGTGCTTGTCTCCACCCCCCTCCAGGTCTCGCACATCTTCCCCATTATCCCCAGTGTATTTATACCTGGGTTCTCTGTTTGTCTGTTGCCAGTTCGTTTTGTTTCGTCAAGGCTACCAGCGGTTTTCCAGTGCTCCTATCTTTCTCTAGTTTCTGTTTTCCCGGTTTTGACCATTCTGCCTGCCCTGACCCTGAGCCTGCCTGCCGTTCTGTACCTTGTCACACCACCCTGGATTACTGACCTCTGCCTGCCCTGAGCCTGCCCCCCTGTTTTTGTAATAAACTTTTGTGACTTTGAAAGTGTCTGCATTAGTGTCTTCTCCTGAGCCTTGACAACTGAACTATCCTGCTCTAGTAGAAGTGTCGTTACTTCAATTACAGTAAAAAGTAGCTCATTTAAAAAGTACTCAGAGAAAAAGTAATTGAGTTACTTTTTAAAAAAATAAACAATTTGACCTTGATAATTAGCAAATATTTCTAAGGTTACCTGAACATTGTTACACATTATCTTTTCAATGCATTACATTGAAAAAGGAAGAGAGGAAACGAATGTACAGTAGGAACTACGTTTTCTTATATGAGTTGCAATAAGGTACATCTGTATGTAAAAGAAAACTAAGGATTTGTCAAAAATATGCAATTAACATTAAACATTCAAAGCAATTCAAATGTTTTAATAAATAAAAATGCAATGCAAAATGAGGTGCATAAACAATAAAATTGCCAGACTTCAATATACTTTAGACTCCAGAAATAAACATGTCTAATTCTTTCACCCATTCAATCCCTCGTTCACCCCTCTGTTTCTCCATGGGACCGGCTGACATTCACTCACTCACCCATTCACACTCTTTCCCTCACTGCACTCACTCCCTCTTTCCCTCACGCACTCCCTCACTCACTCACAAACTCCCTTTCACTCCCTCACCAGGGGTGGAAAGAATACTGAAATATCCTGCTCAAGTAGAAGTCAAATTACATACTTTGAAAAATACTGCAAAAAGTAATTGGAAAAGCTACTCAATTATTACTTTCCACCTCTGGGTATGGGTGAGGCGGGTGATAGAGGCGGGTTAAGAGTCGGAATAAAGACTACGTCGGGCTGGGTCAGGGTCTGTCTGCTTGGAGAATTAGGGTGAGAAGGGAGTAGGGTGAGGGAGGGGTGAGGGTGTAGGAGGGGTGAGGAAGGAGTAGGGTGTAGGAGGGGTGAGGGTGAGGGAGTGGTGAGTAAAGAGGAGGGTGAGGGAAGGGTGAGGGAGTGGTGAGTAGGGAGGAGGGAGGAGGGTGAGGTAAAGGGTGAGGGAGTGGTGAGTAGGGAGGAGGGAGGAGGGTGAGGTAAAGGGTGAGGGAGTGGTGAGTAAAGAGGGGGTGATGGAAGGGTGAGGGAGTGATGAGGAGGGTGAGGGTAAAGTCTAAGTAGGGCCAGACCAGGCTCTGTCTGCTGGGGCTGGTAGAGGAAAACAGCAGGGAGCTGTCCAGAGTGGTCCATCTCTCAGGGGAAGCCAAGCAGGAGAATGAGAGAAAGGAGACAGCAGAAAGACCCCAGGGACAAACAACCTAACAATTCCTATGTTTTTTTTAGGTTTTATAATAAAACGAGGGAGAGAACCACAGGAAGTGGAGCGAGAGATTATCCCCCCAGAGCCAGCTATTTTATCACTTGGGTAAGTATTTGGTGGTGACTAGAAGAGATCAAAAGCTTTACTTGCGTCGGAGCACAAAGTATGTCCCCACATGTTTACCCCTTACTGTAAATCTACTGTAGCCTGGTATTGAATTACACTGAGGCTGGAATTCAATCAAATTCACCACAGTCATGTCTTCATGACCAAACTTTAGCCAGCATAGACACACTTCTTATTTTGACACAAGCCCCAAGACTCAACGTGAGGGAAGCCTGTCAGGTAGTAGTAGTAGTAGTAGTAGGTTTTCCCTTCACAAAATATATCATACCTCAATAAGGGTTTGATTGAATTGAGCTGTGAATTACTACATGACTAAAACAGAATCCAAAAGCAACAAGCCTTGGTACTGGTTTAGACTTCTATTAGCATCACTCCCATCTGGCTAGGGGTACCCAGCTGTATGTCTGCTTCTAATTGAGCTCCCACACACACACACACACACACACACACACACACACACACACACACGTCCGTGTGCACGTGCACAAACACACAAAGCTCAGAAGATCAATACCCCTGACATCAGCTCAGCTCTCCTCTTATAATGAGCTCTTTGTCTCCATAATGCAGCATGTCATTGTTTCTTCATAACGTTTATCTTCAGTCACAGATGGTTTTAACTGCAGAGATAGGCTGACGGTGTGTGAGAGAGAGAGAAACAGAGTCAATTCAGCCAGTGTTATTGAAGCGATACAGTAACCGAAAGCATATTTGTATTACCCATCCGTGACATGGGTTAAGATATAAGATTCATGTGGAAAAGAGCTATAAGCCCATATTCTATTTGCCATGGAAATCCTTATTGCCTTGTAAATCACTTGGAGTGGTGCTGTATAAATGTATGACTAGTAAAGTTGAAGCTAGACGCAGTTTCAGGAGATGCACTTACTTGTGGCGGGTCATGGGTTTCCCTGGGGTGTACTGTGGGTTGACTCCAGCCTTGTACAGGTTGTATCTGTTGCCATGACTTCCTCCAAAGAACGGGTTCCCATGGCCTGTTCCATAGAAGGTTCCTTTGGTGTCCACCAGTGACAGGAATACTCCTAGAATAAAGGGCTGCAGAGCAGCTTGAGAAAACCTGGACCTCATTTTCTCTTTGTAGAGGCTGCCAAAATAGCACCCGTGGAAAATCACCAAAAAGGAGGACCAATATAAATGATTAAGGAATATCTAGAAAGGAGATTTTAAAAAAGAGCTGTGTGTCAGGTGCCTGCAGTGTTGTTGTCTTGTCTTCAGTCAGCCCTGAGGGAAACCTCTAGTCCAAACCTCTGCAGTGTTGTTGTCTTGTCTTCAGTCAGCCCTGAGGGAAACCTCTAGTCCAAACATCTGCAGTGTCAACAGCAATCTGACCTGTCCTGCATCTCTCTTCTTCAACACATCTCTCCCAGACAGCTGCCAGCAATAGGCAGAACAGAAGAAAACCTAGAGAATGAGATGGAGAAGGGAAGAGGGAAATAAGGAGGGAGAGAGCACAACCAAATGTAAAGTAAAGGACAGGTGAAAAAGGGGGAGACAGACAGAGGAGAGATAGAGATGGTCTCTAGGAATGCCACAGCTCCATACACAAACACGAGTGTGTGAGTGAGCGGGGGACGTGCTGACTAAGCTCCCCCAGCCTTCTGTATGCTGTGTGGGTGTGTGTGTGTGTGTGTGAGGTGTGTGGATCAGCGTGCTCCACTACTGACTCTGAGGGGGCAGGCTGACAGGCAGCAGTCATTTGCATATCCCTCCCAAACCCCAGCCCCTACCCCTGGCCTGACATGTTGCCCAGCCCAGACACAGGGGAACAACCCCTATTTTTTTCTCTCTCACTTCTCTCTTTCTCTCTCTCTCTTCTCTCTTCTCTCTCTCTCTTCTCTCTCTTCTCTCTCTCTCTCTCGCTCTCTCTCTCTCTCTCTCTCACTATCTCTCTCTCTCTCCAACCAGACTCAAATCGAAAAACAGAGCAATCCAGGCCAGCACCCACCTAACTTACCCTCTTTCCTCTTTACCCCTCCTTAACCCCTCCTTTCCTTTACCCCTCCTTAACCCCTCCTTCCCTTTACCCCTCCTTAACCCCTCCTTCCCTTTACCCCTCCTTAACCCCTCCTTCCCTTTACCCCTCCTTAACCCCTCATTCCCTTTACCCCTCCTTAACCCCTCCTTCCCTTTACCCCTCCTTAACCCCTCCTTCCCTTTACCCCTCCTTAACCCCTCCTTCCCTTTACCCCTCCTTAACTCCTCCTTCCCTTCACCCCTCCTTAACCCCTCCTTCCCTTTACCCCTCCTTAACCCCTCATTCCCTTTACCCCTCCTTAACCCCTCCTTCCCTTTACCCCTCCTTAACCCCTCATTCCCTTTACCCCTCCTTAACCCCTCATTCCCTTTACCCCTCCTTAACCCCTCCTTCCCTTTACCCCTCCTTAACCCCTCCTTCCCTTTACCCCTCCTTAACCCCTCATTCCCTTTACCCCTCCTTAACCCCTCATTCCCTTTACCCCTCCTTAACCCCTCATTCCCTTTACCCCTCCTTCCCCCTTTACCCCCTACCTCTCTCTCTTCTTCCCCACACACACCAGCTCTTGCAGCAGCAGGCTTTCCCCTCTCTCTCTCTTTCTCTTTCTCTCTCTCTCTCTCTCTCTCTCTCTCTCTCTCTCTCTCTCTCTACCCCTCCCTCATATCTACCTTCCACTTCCTTCTCTGTTTCTTTCTCTCGGTCCCCCACTCCCTCCTTCCTATACGCCCCCATCCCTCTCCGCCAGTCTCTCGCTAGCAGCTGGACATCAAAGGGGAGCCACTGTGCAGTGAGGGGTTTCCACGTGCGCCTCTACCCAGACACAAGGATGGACCCTCTATCAGCCTCCCTGTGTTCCCTCTACCACTTACCACTTACCCCACACCGCTCAGCCCCCAGTGGATGCATTCATATGGCCACCTCATCCATCTTCAACATGTCTACTTACAGTACATGACAAAACGACAGTGGAGTACATTAAACGGATGCACATACAATTAATTTGATGAACAGTGAAAGAAACAGTGTTCCCCATATGACCCTGTCTTTCATAAACCTGGTAAACCCAAACACTCAAGTGTTTGTTTCGCCTTGCTTTCTGTATATCTCTTATCAGTTAAACACCACCTTTCTTTCTGTATATCTCTTATCAGTTAAACACCACCTTTCTTTCTGTATATCTCTTATCAGTTAAACACCGCCTTGCTTTCTGTATATCTCCTATCAGTTAAACACCACCTTTCTTTCTGTATATCTCTTATCAGTTAAACACCGCCTTGCTTTCTGTATATCTCTTATCAGTTAAACACCGCCTTGCTTTCTGTATATCTCTTATCAGTTAAACACCACCTTTCTTTCTGTATATCTCCTATCAGTTAAACACCACCTTTCTTTCTGTATATCTCTTATCAGTTAAACACCACCTTTCTTTCTGTATATCTCTTATCAGTTAAACACCACCTTTCTTTCTGTATATCTCTTATCAGTTAAACACCGCCTTGCTTTCTGTATATCTCCGATCAGCTTAAAATATAGCAATGTCATTGGGACACACCTGGATAAATAACCAGTAAGTAGATGGTCACCTGTGCCTGGTTTAGGGCACTAAATGTCACTTCCCTTCCCTCCTCCCCAACTTATTGTTGACTGTGAGAAGAGAGTCGAGCCATCCTGAGAGTGGTGAAGGGAGAGAATGGTGTATGAGTGTTTGATGTGGGAGACCCTTCTTACCACTGTGCCTATAGTTTACACTGTCTTGTTTGCTCTTCATTTGTAAGCCATTGTAAAAGGAAAACAGCACCTCGCAGTATTCTAAACGATGCACACACATAAAGGTACACACACACACATTTTCTGTCCTCTGAATTGCACAAAGAATATCACTCAACATTTGCAATGGTATTTATCTCATAAAAGCGATGCACTGGTAGAGCTGTTTAGCAAACAAAAAATGTTACACACTGTGTTCGTCCAAAAAGCCTAAAGGGTTGGTATCTGCAGAACTGTTTCGTTGCAGCTTCATGCTGCCGCTGATCTAGATTCTGGAAGCTGATGAAGATTCCCTCTCTGTCTTCCCAATAACTGACACACACACACACACACACACACACACACACACACACACACACACACTGATTCTGTCTACGGAGGCAGTTGGTGAAGATTCACCCTTTGTCACCCCCATAACTGTCACCTCCAAGACAGATGTGAAAAGTGAAGAGGAAACTGGTTTTGACAGTGTCACCTCCAAGACAAGACAAATGTGAAAATTGAAGAGGAAACCGTTTCTAAACTGTGTATTTTCTGGCAGTGAGAGATCATTTGAGAAGTGTGTTTCGAAGCCATCTTTTTGGTGGATCACCGACAGGAGACTTTGATGGCTGTCTCCAACCAAGCCACTCCTAAACCAGATGCTATTAAGACCTAGCCTATCCAGTCAGAGACTATGTGGAGAAATTAGCTGTCCGCTAACTCACTAAATCACTTTTACGTGTGTTGATTCGGAGATGTTGATTATATTGACAATCTAAAGTAGATCAAATAATGGAAGAATACACATTTGACTATGTTCTGTAGCAGATCTTTCTGTTTTCTGGGAGCTTTCTGCTTTCTGGATGCTTTCTGCTTTCTGGGAGCTTTCTGCTTTCTGGGAGCTTTCTGCTTTCTGGGTGCTTTCTGCTTTCTGGGAGCTTTCTGCTTTCTGGGAGCTTTCTGCTTTCTGGGAGCTTTCTGCTTTCTGGGTGCTTTCTGCTTTCTGGGAGCTTTCTGGGAGCTTTCTGCTTTCTGGGTGCTTTCTGGGAGCTTTCTGCTTTCTGTTAGATTTCTGCTTTCTGGGAGCTTTCTTGCTTTGCTGTTTAGTCAGTGCAGGTGTGCACATGGAGTGATTTGTGCTGTCAGGTTCATGAACTTTAATCAAATTGGTAAGTTGTTATAAAACAAACTTCAAGAAACAAATGAAGGTGATAGGAATCCTGGGAATCCATAGTAATACTCCTGATTTTCTCTTGATTTGATGCGTCTTCTCTCTGGTCATTTCTCTGTGATTTGGTGTAGATCAGTCCAATATGGTACCCAGATTCCTCGTAGCTTCATAGTTTTAGAAAACGTTTGTGTGCCGTTCCAGATAAGCACTCTTATCTATCTGGACAAATAGCGTCCATACCTCCAAGGGAACTTAGGAGAGAAAAACAAACCAATTACATCCATGCATTGGCCTCCTATTGTTCACTTTGTGAATATGTCAAATGCTTTCCAAGGTTTCTCAGCACTACTCTAAAGTCTAGAGAGCTCCCTGAGCCCAACTGTCAGCTATGGTCCCACAACACAGTGTGAACAGTCCTGCGCTGAAAGAGCCACCAGAGACTGGCTTAATGAAACCACTTTAGAGAAACAGTACACCACTCAATTAGTTGCATTACTGTAACCCTTCTATGACCATCACTGCCTCCTATTATCAGCCTGTGCCTTTTCTGGACACACTTCTATTAGATTCAGACAGAAAAGAGACACACAGACAGAGACACACAGACAGAGACACACAGACAGAGACACACAGACAGAGACACACAGACAGAGACACACAGACAGAGACACACAGACACACAGACACACAGACAGAGACACATAGACAGAGACGGACGGACGGACGGACGGACAGACAGAGACACACACACAGAGACACACACACAGAGACACACACACAGAGACACACATACAGAGACACACACACAGAGACACAGAGACACACAGAGAGAGATTCCTGGGTTGTGACATCAGCCTTTTATTTCAGAGTTAGGACACTCGATCCATTCTCATAGTAGTGACCTGGGAAACGACCCTCTCTCCATAAAGAGAGGGAAGAAGAAAAAGGAGAGGATATTTATTTAAGTTATTATGGATTTCATAGGCATGTGGATTTCGCTCCAGCTCAGCAGCAGCTGCCAGAGTGGAGAATGGGCCTGGGTCACATGTGTACATAATCAGTTCTAATATATGGTGATATGTTGATTTCCCTTCGCCATGCTTCTGCCAATGGACATGGGGCCATTTGTGGTGTATGAGGGAAGAGAGGGAGAGTGTGTGTGCATGCGTGTTTGCACGTGTGATTGTTGGTTTTCAACGTAGCCTGAACTTCAGTTTTCATTGATTATTGTATCAACTAAAAAACTGTGAGGTAAAAGAAAGTATAAGGTCTGCCTCGTGTGACATACACTTAAGGTGATTTGACCTCACTCTCTTACTCTTTTAACCCTGGCCATTAACCCTTTACTCCTGGGAATTGGCCTCTACGGATAGGGCAAAATGTAAATGTTTCTTACAGAATAAATATGAAAATCATATGCATAATCATGGGAACAACTGAAAGGGGACCGTTTGGAAGTCAAATGGAACATTATTAGACCAAAGGTGAGTACACAACCATTCACCTGACACAAGACTGAATTCAAACATTACACTGCTGGGTTTTTTTTTGCGTTTTACATTTAATGAACTTTTCGCCGCATTTGTTGATAACAAAGTCTGAAAATACTCTGGATACATTCAGTAACATGATGACTATTCCTGAAAAATGTGGGGTAGGTGCAACACAAAAAAATGACGGGTTTGGGTGAGAGGACTAACTGGTGTCTCCAAGTTGCCACACACCTCTCCAAAGTGTGTACAGTTCCTAAGTCATTTCAATCCACTTTTATGACTGAAAGAAGAGTTCAACTATATAGTGCTTTTTTGAGCTCTCCTAGTTGTGCCGTTGAGGAACTAGAGCAAGCACAATTGTAGTTGTTTCGTTTGGAACATAACTCTGCATCCCCGCCATCACACAATTAATGTTGTTGTTTACGCAATCCCAAAATTGTCCATTACAAATCTCACTCTGGGCCAGGTGGGCATGATTTGAAGCTTGTTTTATTGTCAACATGTCTAGCTAAGTTATGAAATACGATCTTACAGTGTTAGGCTTTCACCTAATTTTGGTGAGCATAGAAAGGAGTCATGAGTGCATTCAGGTGTGTGTTCCACTGCAAATCTTCTTCACAATACACTAACAGGCTCATTCTGTTCAGAACAACCCAGGGTATGACGCCATGTCATCTTGTAACTGCACATTAAACATAGTGATCATAAACGTTGACAATGAATATGAATTGAGTTTTATGATTTGCACATTTGGACTCATGCGTGTTTGCATGAACGCGGTATTTATTATAATTCTCAACATTGTATCTTTCGAATTACATCCAGTCATCTTAAAGGAGAAGTTTACCAAAAATCCTGAAACTTCCAAGTGATTCCACGTATTGCAACTAGTTCAGTGGAATTTCCCCTCTTCCCTCTCTCTCTCTGGAGGGCAGAACTGAGACAGCTGCAAAAACAGGTCACATGACTTGTTAAGTTGCTTGACGCAGGCCTCACTCAGCTCCATTGTCAGTGAATGCATGATTTACAATTACACGAACTGTGGACAAATTCATTGTTTTATTGAAAGAGTACCGAATAGCCGAATTTAATATTTTGGTCCAAAGTACTATCAGTTTGGAGTCAGGAAATCTGTACTTTTCCACCTAAAATATTTGCTATTATTTTATGTAATTATTTAATGTAGCAGACCGACACAGCAGTGGAGATGGGTAACAACTGAGCATAAACGCTCTCGTAGGGGAAACCCTGCTACGCAGGAACGTCACAATATGCCCTTAAATGGAGATTGATGTCAGAAAAGCATGTGTTTTGGAGGGTAGAAGTAGTAAGGATATTGAAGGCATTTGATTTGATCTTCTGCATCTCTATACATATTTTACTGGAAAACAATAACATTTGGTGTCTCCTTCCCTTGATTTCCTGTATAAAGTGCAGCTAGAGACTGAACACCAGCCTGCTCTTGATACCATCTCTTTTTCCACTCGGCGAAACTAACTTTACTGCGATAGATATAACTCTATCAACTTTTGCACCAACTCCTTCTCCCACCAAATAAATCTGTGACGTCAAGCTCCATATAAGGGCATATTGTGGGCAGGCTTTCCCCCATGAGGGCACACATGCACAGTTACACATCTCGGCTACTGTGGCAGTTGGCTACATAAAATAATGACATAAAATATTAGCAAATATTTTAGGTGGACAAGTACAGATTTCCTGACTCAAAAGTGATAGTACTTTTGACAAAAATAGCTAATTTGGCCTTACGCTTTCAATTAAACAATGAATTTGTCCACAGTTTGCGGATTTGTGAATCATGCATTCACTGACAATGGAGCAGAGCAAGGCCTGCAACCAGCAACGTCACAAGTGACCTGTTTTTGCAGCTGTCTGCATTCCAGAGAGAGAGGGGAGAGGGAAATCGCCGCAGGTTTCAATGTATGGAATCACTGGGAAGTTTCTGGATTTTGTGTAAACTTCTCCTTTAATTTACAATATTTCTCTCAGTTAGACAACAAAAAATATGCAAAAGTTGCCCAGTTAGTGGGAGGGATGGGGGCAACCCAAGGCAGTCAATACCCACACAGCACTCTGAAGGCAAAGCCAGAGGTCTGATGTCATGTATCTATGTGCAGGCACTACTTTCCATTTTAGGTGCTTATTAGTGGCCATTTTCACCCCGAATACAGGTAGGAGTTAAAGGGCTACCATCTGACACACGCACGCACGCACGCACGCACGCACGCACGCACGCACGCACGCACGCACGCACGCACGCACACACACACACACACACACACACACACACACACACACACACACACACACACACACACACACACACACACACACACACACACACACACACACACACACACACACACACACACACACACACACACACATCCACTATAAACCCTGGCTGTTAACATTTGACACCAACTGTAAAATCAGAACCCCATCTTTAACTGCTCACGATGAACAGCAATAAATTACCCCCCAATTTACACACCACTGGTATTAAAGGCCCACAGATGATCTCCGCAAAGAGGGGGGGCATACAGGGTAACGGCTGGTTGGTGGGTGGTGGACATTCACATGGAGCAGAGGAAAAAGTACCTTGATGAAGGCTAAATATGTCTTTTTTTTATTTATCTACCATTGTCCCCCATGAGAAGAGCACCATTTAAAATACTTCATTAACATTTTATCCCATACACGTGTGTATGCGTGTGTGTGGCATACAGTATACAAACACCTAGATTACCTACAATCACCCCTATAGACCAGCCCTGTAGACCACCCCTATAGACCAGCCCTGTAGACCAGCCCTATAGACCAGCCCTGTAGACCACCCCTATAGAGCAGCCCTGTAGACCACCCCTATAGACCAGCCCTGTAGACCACCCCTATAGACCAGCCCTGTAGACCAGCCCTATAGACCAGCCCTATTGCCACCCACAGATAGAGGGACAAATGCATTTTCATTAGGTTCACAGGTTGGCTTCCTGTGATGAAATGAAATCTCTTTCTGCACAATAAGACCAAGGGGATATGACATAGATAGGTGTGGGAATGGAACAAAATGTCACCATATAACCAATGCTCACCTTTTCCTCTCCTCTTTCCTTTGTTCAACACACACAGTCCCTCGTGTCTTTTAGTGTCCCTGTGACAGGTGTGTATGACTACTCACCCTCTGTTAGTTTGTGGTGGAGGTGTTGAGGGAATAGGGGTGAGAGGGCATGGGGGCACGGGAAGAGGGTGAGGATGTTGTCACAGAGGGGTGAGGTGAAACAGAGAGGTACCCAGTTGTGACCGGAGGAGGCATATTGCATCTCTCTCATTATCTTTCTATGAAGTAAAGAAGTTAGTTCAATCTAATCCCATGTTATTTGTCCCATGCTTCGTAAACAACATGTGTAGACTAACATTGAAATGCTTACTAACCGGTCTTTTTTTAACAATGCAAAAAAAGATTAAGATTCAAATAGAAATAGTGACGCAAGGAATAAATACACAGTCAATAAGGAATAACAATAACGAGTAAAAGTTACACGGCTGTACAGGGAGTACCAGTACTGAGTCGATGTGCAGGTGTATGAGGTAGGTAACTACCTCTCGCTGGGACTCTGTCAAAGAGTTGTGTGTCTATTCTACACTGGAGATATTTATGACAACAGACAGGCTGAAACAGAGACGAATCTGTTCTCACAGGAACACATTGTAAGATGTTGTTTGATGACTAAGGTCCAATACAAAACAGCAGTCATCACGGAGTCTGATGCAGATTACCAAACTACTACATTACTGTTCACTATTTACATGAATCATGTTGGTTTGTCCATGAATAATAAGAACTGGGGCTTACATCTCTTTGTGGATGACACAGTTATTTATTACCGTGACCCCTCAGTGCAGCAGGTCCTTCATGACCTTCAGCTTGGCTTTTATTCAATCCAAGAATCACTCACTGATCTTAAATTAGTGCTATACATTGATAAAACCAAGTTTATGTTTTTCTCTGGGTCTTGTACAATGTATCCTAAAGACCTGCGTATCTGCACCTTGAGAAGAGTCCAAATTGAGCTAGTCCCCCATTATACATACATGTATATAGGTATTTGGATAGATCATAAGCTGTACTTTAAAACACACATTCATAAGCTGACTAAAAAGTTGCAAATAAATATTGGTTTCCTGTATAAAAATAAATCCTGTCAAAAAAATTTAAATAGGGGGAAGATTGTTTAAGCAACACTCCTCCCAGTAATTGACTATGGCGACTCAATGTACAGCCTCTGTGTTAAAACCTCTAGATTCAGTCTACCACTCAGCCTTGCATTTTGTCACTGGTGATGATTTCCATACACATTATTGTTACTTATATAGTTCTGTAGACTGGGAGACTCTGTCTACCAGAAGGACCCAACATTGGATATTATTTGTATATAAAGCACTTCCCCAGAAACTCCCATGATGCATCACCTCACTTTTAAAATGGAAATGTATTAACTATAAGAATCGATCTCAAGATGGGTTGGTTGAAAAGGTTCCGCAGGTCTCCTCTGAGTTAGGGAAACTGCTTTCGGTTACTATACCCCTCAGTCCTGGAACTCTTAAACTTGATTCTTTGGTTCCCAAAAGATCAATTTAGGTAAATAAGAAATGTGACCAATGAAAACGGCACTTGTTTTGATTGATTGTATATATTTGTTTCTACTGCCCTTTTGAATGTAACATAATTTATTAGAAATGTTGTAACTACATTTGTAATGATCATGCTTGAACTGTTGTTCTCAGGGCACCATTGGAAATGATACCCTGGTCTCAATGGGTTCCCCTGGTTAAATAAAAGTTCATAAAAATCCTGTCCAGGTTTTTCCATTTCCATTTCGACCGGAACCCAGCACCTCTCCTCCGGACAGTACTTCTCTCACTCCACGAGATACTAAAGGCCCCACAAACCGTGGACGCAGCTTCCGGCAGGGCAGGCAGAGGGGCAGGTTTCGGGTCGAGAGCCAGACCCGGTCACTGCTCACTGCGGTGGCGATCTGCATTCTCCTGCATTCTCCATTTGGCGCGTCCACCCCTGAGGTGGAAATGCGATACCCTAGGAAGGAGACGGACTGCTGGGAGAACAGGCATTTCTCAGCCTTGACGTACAGGTCATGCTCCAACAGGCGACCGCGCACCAGGGACACATGCTCTGCGCGTGTAGCGGAGTATATCAAAATGTTATCATTATACACCACTACAAAATCTTGTCTACAAAGGCAAGGAAGACTGATGGCGCATTCATCAACCCGTAAGGCATGACGAGGTACTCATAGTGCCCTGAGGTGGTACTGAAAGCCATCTGCCGTCTTCCACTCGTCTCCCTCCTGGATACGCACCAGGTTGTAAGCGATCTAGTTTGGTGAAGAAGCGCGCCCCGTGCATTGACTCAATCGCTGTGGCTATGAGCGATAGCGGGTAATTATACCTCACAGCGATCTGGTTCAGACCCCGATAGTCAATAGACGGGCGCAAAGACTATGTTACAACGGTGCAGTTTAATAATAAAATCACAGAGAACAAACACAAATAAATAAAAACGATGGGACAAAACCCTTCGCACGCCAGACATAACGTGCACAAACTCTTACAATCAACAATACCGGACAAGGACATGTGGGGAACAGAGGGTTAAATGCACAACATGTAATTGATGGAATTGAAACCAGGTGTGATGGAAGACAAGACAAAACAAATGGAAAATCAAAGGTGGCTCGGCGATGGCTACAAGACCGGTGACGTCGACAACCGAATGCCGCCCGAACAAGGAGGAAGTCATGACACCTATGCAACAGTGGTGGCATTGTTAACAAAAAAAGGTACACAAAAGCATTTGTGAAAAAATAAATAGTTCTTACCAAAAATCAAAATGCCTCCAAATGTAATCACGTCTAAATGGGTCAACAGATTAAATTGATTAAATCTGTCCAGGTCACTTGTTAGGTTAACATGTCAAAATGGATCCAAATGCATCTACAGTTAAAGAGGTCTGAATCACAGATCTAGATACATAGATGTATGTTTTCCATTTGCCAAGCTGTCCTTATCGGTACAGTTATTCTATGAAATCCATATGATTGATGAATCAATCCATACGAGACATGAGCTCATGCTAACTTGCACGACATCCCTGGTCTGCCATTATGGCTTTGTGATTACATTGAATTTATCATCAACACTCTCTCTGTCACGTTGTAGAAACACACACACACGCGCAAACAGTCACACACACACACACACACACACACACACACACACACACACACACACACACACACACACACACACAGTCACACAGAGACATAGAAACACACAGAGCCATTCTCTCTCCAGGGGGTACAATAGTCTACTCAACATCAGGCTTTGATTACTGCAGACCACCACCACCCTCCCCACAACTACTGCCACACACACACACACACACACACACACGAACACACACACACACACACACACACACGAACACACACACACACAAACACACACACACACACACACACACACACACACACACAATAGACAGATACGCACACACAGCCATCTTCTCAGCCATATTCCGTACCTCATTATACCGCTCTCCAGTCCCTGAAAAACCCAAGCACAATGTCTGCTTTTATCTAAGGATAGAGCCAAGTTTACAATTTACATACCTCAATCCCCTCACGACGTTGGACAAAGAGCTGGCTGTAGGCTATCAGACCTAACTACTACTGTTACTGCTGTGTGCGTACCTGCACACATATGTATGTGTGTGTGCGTGTAGGACTGGGATCCTTTATCTTAATTGTTGCGTTCATGTATCCTAATTGTTCTGTTTGTGTTAGCTCGTAAATGTTGTGGACTCTTGCTGGGTTTGTGTGTGTGTGTGTGTGTGTGTAGAGTGGCGCTGGTGGTGCTGGAAGGCAGGGGGGCGGCGAAGAACTGGTGTGTTGAAAATATGAGGTGTGTTGAGATGAACATGCTCTTACAATGGGCCCCTTGTTTTCCAGACCAATGTGCTCTCAGTTGCATGGCAATTAAAGAGCAGTTTACTGGCCAGGACCAGTCCTGTTCCTCTTTTTACCTCTGACGCAATCCTCCTGCTGCCCTGGCCGCGGAGCTGTGACCAATGCTGATGTTCACACACCTTCCAGGTCTGGCAGAGAAAACATACTGCCTTCACAATGCACAGGGCATGCACTGTATCCAGACCACTTTAAAACCTCTCTCAGGTTTTTCAGGAGGCAGGTAGAGTGCTGATTGTAATCCCATGGTAACGCTGAGGTCATATATCGTACTCACTTTATTACAGAAATGTACAATCACTTTGACACTAATTTCAGAACCTTGGTCATTTTTCAAAAATCTAGACAAAACTGAAAACGGTCATCACACAGCATATCCAATGTTCAAAACATTGCATGTTCATATCTTTAAAGAAACCTTGCACTGGCAGAATCATTGGTTCAAATAACTCATTTATCATGAAATACCATAGGAAGATTCATTAAGATCACCCACCCCAAAGATACCGATAGTTTCACTGTGTAGTTGTTCATACAATTATTAAATATTGTAGTACAAAATATGTGACACATGTTTCATCATGCTACTACACATAAATACATCACTGTAAAATGACTAGTAGAGAGAATACTACAGACAGTGGAATCACTGAACAAATGTATTGAAATGTATTGATGAAATACAATAAAATCACAACATAGCTTTGTTTGAATCAAAGTGTAACGGCTGTTGTTGGTGGAAGAAGGTGAGGACCAAGGTGCAGCGTGGTATATGTCCACATTTATTCAGATGAACACGGAAATAACAAAGAGAATAAACCGAAAACAGTTCTGGCTGGTGCAGACACACAACAGAAAACAGAAAATAACCACCCACCAAACACAATGGAAAACAGGCTCCCTAAATATGGTTCTCAATCAGGGACAACGATTGACAGCTGCCTCTGATTGAGAACCATACCAGGCCAAACACAGAAATAGCAAATCATAGAAAAACTAACATAGACTACCCACCCAACTCACGCCCTGACCATACTAAAACAAAGACATAACAAAAGAACTAAGGTCAGAACGTGACACAAAGCAAAAATAATTAGCTACAAAAAATAAAGAAACTACAGTAAATGTCAACCGCATTGTTCCTCACCTGGCTTACTGTAAAAAGCAAAACACAGGATTGATTACTGTACTTTTATATTTCCATCAACCCTGTCTTGTGGATTTGGTCACAAGTTGTCATCCACGTCACAATGAATGTTTTCATTAGCCAAACATCTTGGGAAGGATCTTCGGGCAAGGCGAACCCAGGCCTGACACTGGTCTGCCCCAATGTCATAGCATGCGTCATCCATGGCCTGGAGAAGGGTGACTTGTTCGTGAGGGCGCCTATCATATACCTTCCACCTCCACGTGGAGAAAAATTCCTCAATCGGGTTAAGAAAAGGAGAGTATGGGGGCGGTAAGTACAGGGTAGTAAATTGTGGATGGGCCTGAAACCATGCATGCACCATTTGAGCATGATGGAACCTGACATTATCCCACACAATGACATCATTGTAGCTGCCTCAGTCATTATCATGCCATGATTTACGACATGGTCTACAACTATTGCTCAGATTTCATTGGACACTCTTTGCTGTTGTTGCTGTCTTGGTCCATGGCCGTTCCCCCACACCTCTCAAACGAGGCCCACGACCACCTCTCAGAAGAGGTGCTTGTCCCCTGCCATTCAGGTTGACCACCACGTCTTCCTTGTCTTCCTTCTCCCACTGCTTGACCTCTATTGTGACCTGGATCACCTGCCGGCTCCATGTTATAGCTATGTTGTTGTTATCACTATATACTCGTACCACAATGGGAAATAAATCATCAGTAAAGAGTTGGCAGTATTGGAAAAGCAATTACAAAGGCCTGCATACATACACTCAACAGCCACTATATTAGGTACACCTGCGTGTTAATGCAAATAGCCTGCTCCTTAGAACAGCGAATCATGTGGCTGCCTCCAACTCAATATATAGAGTATATAGAGTAGAGAGCTTTAGTTGTTGTTCGACCAAACAGAATGGGCAAGATGTGTAATCTAAGCAACTTTGACCGTGGTATGATTGTTGGTGCCTCACATGGTGAGTCCAGCATCTCAGAAACAGCTGCCTTCCTGGGATTTTTACTTGCTACTGTCTCTAGAGTTTACAGAGAATGATGCGAAAACACATACAGTGAGCAACATTTCTGTGGGAAAAAACACCTTGTTAGTGAGAGAGGTCAGAGGAGAATGTCCAGACTCATTCAAGCTAACAGAAAGGCCACAAATGCTCAAATAACAGCTGTTTGAAACAGGGGTGTATAGAAGGGCATCTCTTAACGTACAACACCGTGAATAATTCAGGCTGTTGTGGAGGTGAAAGGGGGTCCTACACAATCCTAGACAGGTGTACCTAATAAAGTGGCCGGTGAGTGTACGGTAATGTCAAATCTTAAAACATGGTCTGGGAAAGTCTATGGGACCATAGAAACAGTGTCTGATAAAGAATGATGATGAAATATTACATCCATAGATAATGTAGTCCAATTGGTTCATGTTCCACGGTAATTGGTGTCAATGTGTCACGTGTGCTCCCTCTCCGGCCTCTAGGTCACCATGCTGCTCGTTAAGGCGCACACCTGTCACCATCGTTACGTGCATTAGCGCATAATGACACTCACCTGGACTCTATCACCTCATTGATTACCTGCCCTATATATGTCACTCCCCTTGGTTCCATCCCCAGGTGTCATTGTTTCTGTTTCTTGTCTGTGCGTTGGTCGTGGTTTGTATTATGTTACATTTATTTATTAAAACACACTCCCTGAACTTGCTTCCTGACTCATTTTCCCGGCGCACTTTTACACAATGGATCTCGTTATCCTGAAACGTTCACGATCTTAACATGGAATATTGTCTGTTAGTTTTAAGAGTAATGCAACAGATACTTATAATTTGGAGCAGTTGTATCAATTGATAGTTAGCTCATTGTAATGAAATAATAGACAGTCATCTCAGATGTAGTC
Organism: Oncorhynchus mykiss; assembly: GCF_057628025.1. Lineage (NCBI taxonomy): Eukaryota > Metazoa > Chordata > Actinopteri > Salmoniformes > Salmonidae > Oncorhynchus > Oncorhynchus mykiss. Next base: position 65,586,394 of record NC_143037.1, on the reverse strand, counting down.
TGTGAATTGCATTTTGAAATGGTAATACTTTGATGTTAAGATGTGTCATTTTGAACAGGTGATTTTAGTTCAATGAACAAATGATCTTAGCTTTATGAGTATTGTATCCAAGCCATTGGTAAAAGTGTTTCAGTTTTGAAAAATGTGCATTTTGATCATCAGTTGTGAGTTTTGTGTCTAGAGTTTTGAAAAATGAAAAATGAATTTAGTGCTAAAGTGTTTGTAAAAAACTGCAATAAGCCTGGCAGGTCATTGAGAACACATATAACAGGCAGTGTGTGGAACTATCATCTTCTTATGTTTGATTGATTTACCCCCCTCTACCAGTATACAGTTTCAATCAACATTTAGTGTAAATTAGCTCCGTTACATATTTTGCCTCCTCTGTATATTGAGTCAGAGAAATGTATGTGACCTTTTAGGACAGTTCAACCCACTGATGACCTTCACAAATCAAGGCTGAGCTGAAAAGGCAAGAAGTTTGCAATAAGTCAATGTTATTCCCTTTCATACCACTAATAAACGCCCTGTGTAATGAATATTCCAAGGCTAAATATTATTCCGGTTTTATGGGTCGGTATCCAGGGATCTGGTGGGAATGTGCAGGGTATGTGTTTTTGCTGTGGGACTACCTCGAAGGCAGATCCTCATGATAGCACTATACTCCACATTGTGTGAAGTGGCATAACTGTGTCCATGTGTGAGGGATAAGTTCTTACTTTCTACATTCTCTCTGATTCCTCTCCAATAAGACTATAGATACACACATGAAAGGGCCAAGCCCAGCATCATATGGAGGGTCTGGAAGCTGTGTTTGGAAATGGTTGAGCCAGTCAAGTTCAATGGGTTTAACACTTTGCTTTGTGTGGACACACATATGCCTACCCTCTCTCTGCTGTGAACTTAACAGAGAACCAAAACTTCAACCCTGCTGTGGCTTGAGTTACGTAAATCATTGAGGATTATATTATCAGGCACTTGAGGAAAATAAATCAAGCCAAGCTACACTTGCTCCTGATAAGAGGGGTGTTGTCCTGTCGTAGTCAGTGAAGGGGCCTGGAATAAATGTGTTTGCTCCTTTGTGGTTTCGGGGTCAATGTTCTGCAAGTGGGCCTATCATTCTAATGGTTTGGCACTAGATTATTGTGTGTGTGTGTGTGTGTGTGTGTGTGTGCGCACGTGCATAGTGTGTGTGTGTGTGCGCACGTGCATAGTGTGTGCGCGTGAGCACCCGCGTGCGTAGTGTGTGCGGTGAGCACCCGCGTGCTTGTCTGTGTGCGTGCGCGCATGTGTCCGGTTCACTCAAGGTCCCCTAAACAGACCGTGTGGGTGGTGTGTGAAGTGAATGTGTTTGTCTTATATAGGGCCATGAGTCCATCCATTTTGTTTTGGTATTTTAAAATAGAGTAACACACCAACACACTCTCTCCTTGCTTCCTATTGACCCCTTCAATCTTGGCCTGAGAATGTTACCCACCACCTTCTCCTCCCCTACCCTCACTCCACCAACCTCCCCAAGACCAGAAATCTGTCCCTTTAGTCACACCCTCACTCACCCCAAACCCCACCACCCCACCCCAAGCCCCACCGACCCCTAACCCCACCCCTCCACCCAAAACCCCACCCCTCCACCCCTAACCCCCATTTCTCATCATACTAGAGGGGTTTGGTTCTGTGGGCTGACCAGTGTTTCTCCGGGGCCACTGGCTTGGCTTGGGTTCTAAGCTGATTCTGAAGTATTGCGCGGTACCAATGTCACTGCTTTCCAAAACACTGGGGAACGGGCCAAGAAGACTGGGGAATGTTTGGAGTAGAACCATAGAACCAGGAGCTTGGAGTGACAACGACAAAGACAGCCCAGAAACCTTTGGATTGGAACAATGCGCTTGGTGTCACAATATACTCTGACCCCCAAATCTACAGCAGCAGTGTCTGGTTGTATTGAGCTGGATGAGGCCCTGGACTGGCTACATAGAGATTTCCACTGAATGGTCTCCTCAACCATTGATCTTACAACAAACCTTCAGCATCCAAAGCGTTATTCACTTCAGGGCCACACAAACAGTGGGGTTTGATGGTAAACTCAAAGGTGGCTGGTCAAGTGACTATCCCACGATGCTGCATACTAAAATAGCCCTTCCCAGGTCTATATACTGGAGTAGGCCATTCTGAGTCTGAATGAGGGGAATAGAGTTCCCTCCCTCCATGCACGCCCCATCAATGAAGCATTGCCCTTACTCAGGCCTCGCACTGACAGCCATCAGATCCCTGAATGGGGGTCGGCTGGTGGGAGAACTTCTACACAGTCAATTGATTGACCCTGAACTGACAATAATGTGTGTTTCTGCTACTGTGTTTATCCTTGCACATCACTAAGATCATTTTTTTCAACAGTTTTGAGTGGCAATAAAGTGGGACTGAGTATGATCTTCTTCTAGATGACAGATTCAAATGCAATTGTGAAGAATGTGCCTCAGCATTGCTGTGGCCCAAAACCAACTGTTTTTGGACAGTTTTAATGTGCTCTCTTCTCTCCACAAGACTGTCTCTGTGATTTAAGACAGGCCTCCCCTGCCGTGTGAAGGATCAGAGGGAGGATTACATACAGTACTTAACCTCTGGCCCTCCACAGTCTGTGGACACACACACAAGTGCGAGCGCACTTACACACACAGGCTCAGGGGACAACTGCCTGGTTTGTCCACCTTTACCTCCCCTCCCCTCCTCTTCTCCATAGCCCTGTCCACAGTAGGCTGTCCCTGTGCTGATTTTATTACCTCTCGGTGCCTCTGAACCCCAGAGGCAGAGGAGAGGATTTGGCAACAACCGGAGGATTCTTCACCACCCTGTGATCTGGGTCTGGGTCTGCATCTCTTTTTATCCTCTATCGCTCTATTTTTTACATTGTCTGGACACTGGACTGTCTGTCTGTCTGTCTGCCTGCCTGTTTGCCTGCCTGCCTGCCTGTCTGTCTGTCTGTCTGTCTGCCTGCCTGCCTGCCTGCCTGTCTGTCTGTCTGTCTGTCTGTCTGTCTGTCTGTCTGCCTGCCTGTTTGCCTGCCTGCCTGCCTGCCTGCCTGTCTGTCTGTCTGTCTGTCTGTCTGTCTGTCTGCCTGCCTGTTTGCCTGCCTGCCTGCCTGCCTGTCTGTCTGTCTGTCTGTCTGTCTGCCTGCCTGCCTGCCTGCCTTTCAGTCAGTCAGTCGGTTTCTCTTTCTCTCTCTCTCGCTTGTTCTCACCAACCACTCCTTCCTTTTTTCTAGTAAAATACTTTAGCAGTCCTCTGTCAGGTAAATTTATGGTAGAACTTTCAAAGCAATGATGTGGTAGATGGGTTTTTAAATGCCTATAACTAATCCCCTAACTGGAGAACGGGTTCAAGACCACACGTAATATAATGAAATGACCAACTGGGCTTATGTCATTGACACTTGACATAAGCTAATTTTTTCCACACATATACTGCAGAAGATATTTATATTTTGCATTTTGGGGGTTTTTGTTTTAAAGCTTTATTTGAGGTTCTTAATTGAGGTGATTGCAATCAACACAAAACATTTGAGAAAATAAAGGTACCAACTCTTTCAACTCAGAAAGAAAGCTACACACACCTCACATTTTCATAAAACTCTGTCTGAGAGTTAAAGCTTTGGCTTTTTTCTCAATTTCCTGTTAGGCCGGCATGTAGTAAAGACTGCCTCATACGGGCCACAGTCTGGGGCGCACACACACATACACACACACACACACACATATGCATGCACGCACACACACACTCATGCACATGCATGCAGGCACGCATGCACATGCGCAAACACGCGCAACATACACCACGTAAGTAAACCCTGGACTGCATACCTAGGAGCAGAAACAGGATGCAAGAGGTACAGCATCAAACCATGAAACACACAGCCGCCAGTTAAAACACTGGAGCAGAATATGAGCTCTGGGCTGGGCTAGGCCGTAGCAGAGCTCTGAGTAAGTATGTATCTTTCTCTATAAGATAGAGATCTGACAGTACAAGGACAGGACCCATCTCTTGAAGACATGAGTACAAAACAACAGACAGCCGCTCTCTCTATCTATTTGAAAAAGAGGAACCAATATAGAAGTGATAGAACTTGTGTCTTTAGAGAGCGGAGCAGATAGGACAGGATAGAGTGTCTATTCATCTCTCTGAGACACAGGGACAGATACAGAACGAGCAGGGTGTTATCCCTAAAGTCAGACATACAGGAAATGTGCTAACAGGAAGGATAAATTAGCTTGTAATGGACATATGGAGAAATAAGTGTGTTCACTTTGGCCAACAATCCTCCATTAATAAGAGGCATCAATGAACTGATTCAGTGGCACAGTAATTTGGTAGATTCTGATTCACTCAGTTGTCACTCAGTTGTCACTCAGTTGTCGTCACTGATCTCCCCTTAAAGAGCAGTTATGGGATGTAGATTCACTGATCTCCCTCTCAACCACAAACACACACACCTACACATGCAGGAAAAGGAAGGCCATTTTCTGCTTCAGCATGACAATGTCATCATGCACAAACCAAGGTCCATACAGAAATGGTTTGTCGAGATCGGTGTGGAAGAACTTGACTGGCCTGCACAGAGCCCTGACCTCAACCCCATCAAACACCTTTGGGATGAATTAGAACGCCGGCAAGAGCCAGGCTTAATCACCCAACATCCGTGTCCAACCTCACTAATGCTCTTGTGGCTGAATGGAAGTATGTCCCTGCAGCGATGTTCCAACATCTAGTGGAAAGGGGCCTAGCCCAAACCATGAAAAACAACCCCAGAACATTTTTTCTCATCCACCAAACTTTACAGTTGACACTATGCATTCGGACAAGTAGCGTTCTCCTAGCATCCACCAAAAACAGATTTGTCCGTCGGATTGCCAGATGGTGAAGCATGATTCATCACTCCAGAGAACGACTTCCAACTGCTCCAGAGTCCAATGGTGGCAAGCTATACACCAATCCAGCCAATGCTTGGCATTGCGCATGGGGATCTTAGGCTTGTGTGTGGCTGCTCAGCCATGGAGACCCATTTCATGAAGCTACCAACGAACAGTTATTGTGCTGACATTGCTTCCAGAGGCAGTTTGGAACTCGGTAGTGAGTGTTTTTACTTGCTTCGTGCTTCAGCACTCAGCGGTCCCGTTCTGTGAGTTTATGTGGCCTACCACTTCGAGGCTCAGCCGATGTTGCTCCTAGACGTTTCCATTTCACATTAACAGCTCTAGCTGGGCAGACATTTGACAAACTGACTTGTTGGAAAGGTGGCATCCTGTGACAGTGCCACGTTGAATGTCACTGAGCTCTTCAGTAAGGAGATTCTACTGCCAATGTTTGTCTATGGAGATTGCATGGCTGTGTGCTCGATTTTATACACCTGTCAGCAACAGGTATGACTCAAATAGCTGAATCCACTAATTTGAAGGGGTGTCCACATACTTTTGTATATATAGTGAAAGTATATATTTATATATATATATATACAGTGTGGAAAAAGTACTCAATTGTCATACTTTAGTCAAACTAAAGACACCTTTAATAGAAAATGGTTCAAGTAAAAGTCACCCAGTAAAATACTACTTCAGTAAAAGTCTAAAAGTATTTGGTTTTAAAAATACTTAAGTATCAAAAGTAAAAGTAAAAGTATAAATAATTTCAAATTCCTTATACTAAGCAAACCAGACAGCACAATTGTATTTATTTTATTTTATTGACGAATAGCCAGGGGCACAGTCCAACACTCAGACATAATTTACAAACAAAGCATTTGTGTTTAGTGAGTCAGATCAGATCTAGTAGGGATGACTAGGGATGTTCTCCTGATAAGTGTGTGAATTGGACCATTTTCCTGTCAAAATGTAATGAGTACTTTGGGTGTCAGGGAAAATGAATAGAGTAAAAAGTACATGTTTAATAATAATTACAGTATGAATTAACATACACAATGTAAATCATAGTGTGTTCGAAGCACTGTTTGTGGGGGGGGGGGGGGATGCTTTATTTATTTTGTAAGGGGACAACGTTTATTTGAGACCATCAGGTGACGTCCCCAGGTCAAACCGGGAACCCGACAGAAACCTCCAGGGGACCATGCCACAACATCCCAAGTACATCCTATAAACATCCTCTGGGACCACAGTAAACTAGACAAAACTTTCAGGGGACCATGTCACAACGTCCTGGGGACTTTTAGGTGACCATTTCTTGACGTGCCGGGGACGTCCTAACGACTCATTATTGTTAGCAGGGAAAGTAGTTAATTGTTCCCACGTGCCACAGACTGTTGGCACAGGCTCTGGCCACTCTCCATTCCCTGTGGCCACAACTAGTAACCACTATTCTATAAATAAGCCCCACTATTCCCCACCAAACCCATAAATCTTATATGGTAAAAGTGTGTGTGTGTGTGTTTATGGGTATGTGGATGCGTGGGTGCATGCTTGCGTGCATGTGTGTGTTTGCGTGTGTGTATAATGTATGGCTGGTTTTATTTCCCTTGTGGTATCTGGCATCATTTGTCACATCTGCGGCAAGCAATTAGATATAAAAACAACCCAGTTAACCAGAGAGAAAGGGCGCTGGTCGGTGCCAGTAGCCAACACTATGCTAAACCTCACCGCAACCAGACAGTGATCTGAGAGCTCTCCAAACAGGGTATATCAATCGTTGTATGAGAGATATGAAGTTTGTGTTCTGGGTTGGTTGTTTGTGCCCATCGAAGGCAGAGAATGCACCAATGTAGAGTGCAATCAAAATGCCCTATCTCTTATGGTCTGGGATCCTACATTTAGTAGGTATACATACAAAATAGGCCAATGTATGAATGCACAGACACACACTACACCCTTTCATACTTTTACAGCTGGCATGGATATCATAGAGACTAATGAGATAAATATGTAGCTTACTACAATTGAGCACCATACGTTGTGGTAATGTACAGTACCAGTCGAAAGTTTGGACACACCTACTCATTCAAGGGTTTTTCTTTATTTTCACTATATTCTACAAAACTATGAAATAACACATATGGAATCGTGCATTAAGCAAAAAAAGTGTTAAACAAATCTAAATATTTTTTAGATTTTCGATTCTTTAAAGTAGCCACACTTTGCATTGATGACAGCTTTGCACACTCTTGGTATTCTCTCAACCAGCTTCATGAGGAATGCTTTAACAACAGTCTAGAATGAGTTCCAATATATGCTGAGCACTTGACTGCTTTTCCTTCACTCCGCGGTTCAACTCATTCCAAACCATTTAATTTGGGTTGACGTCGGGTGATTGTGGAAGCCAGTTCATCTGATGTAGCACTCCATCACTCTCCTTGGTCAAACAGCCCTTACACAGCCTGGAGGTGTGTTGGGTGATTGTCCTGTTGAAAAACAAATGATAGTCCCACTAAGCGCAAACCCGATGGGATGGTGTATCGCTGCAGAATACTGTTGTAGCCATGCTGCTTAAGTGTGCCTTGAATTCTAAATAAATCACAGTGTCACCAGCAAAGCTCCCCCACAAAATCACACCACCTTCTCCATGCTCCATGGTGTGAACTACACATGAGGAGATCATCAGTTCACCTACGATCGGAACCAAAAATCTCATATTGAGACTAATCAGACCAAAGGACAGATTTCCACCGGTCTAATGTCCATTGCTCGTGTTTCTTGGACCAAGCAAGTCTCTTCTTATTATTGGTGTCCTTTAGTAGTGGTTTCTTTTCAGAAATTTGGCGATGAAGGCCTGATTCACGTAGTCTCCTCTGAACAGTGGCTTTTGACATGTGTCTGTTACTTAAACTCTGTGAAGCATTTATTTGGGCTGCAATTTCTGAGGCTGGTAACTCTAATGAACTTCTCCTCTGCAGCAGGGGTAACTCTGGGTCTTCCTTTCCTGTGGCGGTCCTCATGAGAGACAGTTTCATCATAGCGCTTGATGGTTTTTGCGATTGCAGTTTAAGAAACTTCCAAAGGTCTTGAAATGTTCCAGATTGACTGACCTTCATGTCTTAAAGTAATGATAGAATGTGGTTTCTCTTTGCATATTTGAGCTGTTCTTGCCATATTATGGACTTGGTCTGTTACCAAATAGGGCTATCTTCTGTATACCACCCCTACCTCTTCACAACACAACTGATTGGTTCAAAGGCATTAAGAAGGAAAATTCCACAAATTAACTTTTAACAAGGCATACCTGTTAATTTAAATGCATTCCAGGTAACAACATCATGAAGCTGGTTGAGAGAATGCCAAGACTGTGCAAAGCTGTCATCAAGGCAAATGGTAGCTACTTTGAAGAATCTCAAATATAAAATATATTTTGATTTGTTTAAAACTTTTTTGGTTACTATATGATTCCATATGTGTTATTTCATAGTTTTGATGTCTTCACTATTATTCTACAATGTAGAAAATAGTAAAAAATTAAGAAAAACCCTTGATTGAGTAGGTGTGTCCAAACTTTTGACTGGTACTGTATACATATCATTGTATAGAGTCATTGTGTAGTGTTTCCTGACTCACAACTGAGTCGGCGTTACTCTGGACCCTGATCTCTCTTTTGAAGAACATTTCAATACTTTTTCAAGGACAGCTTTTTTTCATCTACGTAACATTGCAGTCCAAAAATGGTGCAGAAAAATTAATCCATGCTTTTGTCACTTCTAGGTTAGACTACTGCAATACTTTCCGGCTACCCGGATAAAGCACTAAATAAACTTCAGTTTGTGCTAAATACGGCTGCTAGAATCCTGACTAGAACCAAAAAATGTGATCACATTACACCAGTGCTAGCCTCCCTACACTGGCTTCCTGTCAAGGCAAGGGCTGATTTCAAGGTTTTACTGCTAACCTACAAAGCATTACATGGGCTTGCTCCTACCTATCTCTCTGATTTGGTCCTGCCGTACATACCTACACGTACGCTATGGTCACAAGACTCAGGCCACCTAATTGTCCCTAGAATTTCTAAGCAAACAGCTGGAGGCAGGGCTTTCTCCTATAGAGCTCCATTTTTATGGAATGGTCCCATGTGAGAGAAGCAAACTCCGTCTCAACCTTTAAGTCTTTACTGAAGACTCATCTCTTCAGTGGGTCATATGATTGAGTGTAGTCAGGCCCAGGAGTGTGAAGGTGAACGGAAAGGCTCTGGAGCAACGAACCGCCCTTGTTGTCTCTGCCTGTCCGGTTCCCCTCTTTCCACTGGGATTCTCTGCCTCTAACCCTATTACAGGGGCTGAGTCACTGGCTTACTGGGGCTCTCTCATACCGTCCCTGGGAGGGGTGCGTCACTTGAGTGGGTTGAGTCACTGATGTGATCTTCCTGTCTGGGTTGGCGCCCCCCCCTTGGGTTGTGCTGTGGCGGAGATCTTTGTGGGCTATACTCGTCATTGTCTCAGGATGGTAAGTTGGTGGTTGAAGTTATCCCTCTAGTGGTGTGGGGGCTGTGCTTTAGCAAAGTGGGTGGGGTTATATCCTTCCTGTTTGGCCCTGTCCGGGGGTGTCATCGGATGGGGCCACAGTGTCTTCTGACCCCTCCTGTCTCAGCCTCCAGTATTTATGCTGCAGTAGTTTATGTGTCGGGAGGCTAGGGTCAGTTTGTTATTTCTGGAGTACTTCTCCTGTCCTATCCGGTGTCCTGTGTGAATTTAAGTATGCTCTCTCTAATTCTTTCTTTCTCTCTTTCTCTCTTGGAGGACCTGAGCCCTAGGACCATATCTCAGGACTACCGGGCATGATGACTCCTTGCTGTCCCCAGTCCACCTGGCCGTGCTGCTGCTCCAGTTTCAACTGTTCTGCCTGTGATTATTATTATTTGACCATGCTGGTCATTTATGTTGGCCATGTTCTGTTATAATCTCCACCCGGCACAGACAGAAGAGGACTGGCCACCCCACATAGCCTGGTTCCTCTCTAGGTTTCTTCCTAGGTTTTGGCCTTTCTAGGGAGTTTTTCCTAGCCACGTGCTTCTACACCTGCGTTGCTTGCTGTTTGGGGTTTTAGGCTGGGTTTCTGTACAGCACTTTGAGATATCAGCTGATGTACGAAGGGCTATATAAATAAATTTGATTTGAAAAAATATATATATTTTTTTATTTGATTTGAACTGGGTATTTCTGTCTAAAATAGGCATTTCCTGTGTCACACCCATTTACATCCCCCTGTGTCACACCCTGTGCCAGCTAGAGTGCTGCGTGACCAATCATCTCACACAGAGAAAGTCTGCTGCCGCTAGCTACCTCACAGTCCAACCAAGGTGCACAATTTAAAATTTGATATACAAAACATATCCAACCACTCTGGTATAAAATGGAAGCTTGTTAAAAAATGTTATTTAGTTATGAATAAGACCAAACACGTGTTGGCATTACAGCCTTGATAGAGGTCATGTTTTTAATCAGCCATCACAGACAACCGTCTGGGTTTGTACCCCGTCTGTCTACTCCACTCTAAACCAAGTGGGGAGTTTAATTACTGCATCTGTTTCTCTTCACTCTTAAACCGCAATTAGGAGGCTTCGCAACATGGGAGTTCACCAGCACAACTACCCTCTGAACAGCAGTCTGTAGCTCAAACAGAGAGGGCTCTATTTCCGGCTGGCATTAAGTCAACGCAATTGTTAAACGCACACTTGTTTGCAATTTCGACCTTTTAAAGCAGGCACTCTTCTGTTTTCAAACCATAGATTGCCAGGATTGGTAATTTACCTGTCTCATAAGAGCTTGGAACAAGTGAGATATCATTATGTGCCATGAACCTCTTATTTAGAAACGTAAAATGTTTTCGTTTTTTTACCCATTTCGTTTAATTGAATTAAAAACCAAGAGTAGCCTCCCCTCCCTCAAATAATGTTTTTTTTAGGTGTCCTGCCCAGTGCATTAGCCAAGTAGTCAAGACTATCATAAAGGGTTTGGCTCGTGAGACCCTTTGAAGTAATTCTCAATCACCAAAGCTTTATTCAAAGATTCAGTTTTGGAGCCTCCTCTTTTTATCTATGAAGGCTATAGTAGATTATTTTATTAAACAGCTCCTGTTGTTATCTTGGTTGTGTGTAAATGAATAAAAAAAACTCCATCTAGGCTATATGCCCATCATGGAGCGAAACATGATATAATCTATTGACTTGTATTTAGAAACATTGAAGTTATTTTACTGTAACATTTGCTTGTTTTCCATTTCATTTGAAATGGGCTACCCTTAGGCTACCCATAGCTTACTTTAATGAAAGCTGATTGGACAGCAACGTGCCTGCTGTCTTGCTTCTCCTGGCCATTCATTAGCCAAGTAGCCTATCGATAAAAGGGTTTGAAATGGCCTACTCGTGAGGCTTCTGCCGTAATGCTTTTGCATTATTAAAATTCACACAGTCCTACCTGCAGAGCAGGTACTTAGGTATATTTACAACCAAATACTTTTAGACTTAGACTATTTTTTAGACTATTAGACGATTTAGACTATTATTTTCCTGTGTGAATTTCACTTTTACTTGAGTCATTTTCTATGAAGTTATCTTTACTTTTACTCAAGTATGATAATTGAGTACTTTTTCCACCACTGATTGTATGTGTGAGGCATGTTCTCAATAAGCAAGATATAGCCTAGGCCGTTGATATGGCTTTAAAGGACTGAATAATTTGTTGGGAGGAGAGCGTAACCAGAAAAGAGGCGCTCATTGAAAATAGGGATGGATACAAACCAAAAGGAGTAGCTACTCTGGCACTCTGACATATTGCTGGGATCTCTTAACATCCCAGTCTGACAGAAGAGTGGAAGTCTCAGCTGGAGGAGGCAAACATAAGCAGTGAAACAAAATATATTTCCAGCTATGTGGGGGGAGAGTATATTTAGTGTGTACAAAATACCACACTTACCCTTGAACCAGGGGCTAAAGTTCTGAATGACATTCCTTCTTGTGTCACTGGAGAGAAAGGGAAAGGGAGAGAATGGGACCTTTTTAAGGGAAAGGATGTGGAGAGTGAGAAAAAGTACTGGCAACCAGGTTGGAGTCAACAGGGCAGAAGGGAGGAGATGAGGGGCTTAGGAATTGATCGATCTGCACCAGTGATCTCATCCCGATATCCTCCCAGTTCTCTCCCAGTCCATTCACCCAAGCTTCATCCCTATTCTGATCCTGGTTTTTGCTTCTCTTTCCCGTGATCAGCTAAAACCTCCATTATGTGTGTGCCTGTGTGCCTGTGTGTGCTTGTGTGTGCGCGTCTGTTTGTGTGTGCGTGTGTTTGTGTGTCTGTCCAGTCCATTCAGAGCTTCCTCTCTTTATTGTTTGCCAGTTTGGCCACTGAGTCTATGAGTTTCACCTTTGAGCCAGGCCTACCCACACTGTGGCCCCATCCCAGAAAGGAGGTGGAGGAGGAGGAGGAGGAGGAGAGGGAGGATGAGGGATGGAGGAGGAGAGGGAGGAGGGGGAAATGAGGAAATAAGTTGGTAAGGAGAAGAATAATGAAGATTTAATTTAAAATTGTATTGACAGCACTTTTTGCAAAATGTTAAATTACAAAAGTATCCTTACACACCTCACAGCAACAGCAGGAACCTGGAACAGCCTAAGATCAGGACAAAACACAGGTGCTTTATAAAAACAAAAACCTTAATGCCATTGTACCAGAATGAATGTCTAAAACAGACTGAAAGGAGAATAATGAAGAGGTTGTTGAAGTATGATCCTCCGTTGGCAGCTTTTCTCACAGCTCATTTTCAAGAATTCGTGAACCTTTTATGGTTGTTGGTATTGAAAGGCAGTTTGCTGAGCAGAGAAAATATGTCCTGATCCAACACAAACATAATACAGAATACGGAATATATTCAAATATACAGTAGATCTCCTGCTCACACAAAATAGAGAGTGTTATTTGTTGTAAATATAATGGCACTCCATGTCCAAAATAAATGTTTTGAGCATATGGAACATTTTATGTATGTAGCTTATTAGTACAGACTGTTTGTGTGCGTGCATGCATGCGTGGGTGGGTGTGCATAGGTGCAGGTGCATGTCCCAGGCTCCCAGACACACTTTGAAGACATGACTACTACATACAGTGAACCCCCTACTGTTTAAAGGAGCGGCTAATTGCCTTGTAGTAAAGTTGTGTGGGTGTGTGTTTGACATGAGCCAGGTGGCATTACAAAGTGCCTTGTTGCTTTCGTTTCTTTGGGGAGTATATGGGTCGTACCTAGGAAGTTGTCTTCCATTACTCTGTTTATTAGCTCCTATGGTCCCACCTGACACCATCGCCCCTTTTAAATATTGGGAGCACTATCGGAAAAAAACAAACACAATGGTAAATCTTAGAGCTGGCTTTTGGTCCGGGGGTGTGGCAGAAATATTTTTGCTATTTTAACTGTGGGAAGTATGAGTGCAATAGCTGGCAATATTGCGAAAGGGCTGGGTTTTGAATAATAAATAAATTCACTGGCCAATCAACGCATTTCATGGTTTAACATCTTCACTTCTTCAGGATCAGTGGCGGATCCTTAAGAACTTCTTCGGGATCGGTGTCCCATCCGTGGAATGGTTGATCTTACGTAGGCAAATGCGTTTAGCATGAGGTTGTAAGTAACAGGAATATTTCCCAGTACATAGACATATATGAAATTGGCCGAAAGCTTACATTCTTTCTAATCCAACTGCACTGTCCAATTTACAATAGCTAATACAGTGAACGAATACCATGCTATTGTTTGAGGAGAGTGCACAAGTTCGAACATGAAAAGTTATTAATAAACAAATTAGGCACATTTGGGCAGTTTGAACAGAAACACAATGGTTCATTGTATCAGTCTAAAACTTTGCACATACACTGCTGCCATCTAGTGGCCAACATCTACATTTGCCCTGGGCTGGAATAATACATAATGGCCTTTCTCTTGCATTTCAAAGATGATGGTACAAAAAAAATACAAAATAACGTTTGTTTTTTTCTTTTTATTATCTTTTACCAGATGTATTTTTGTTACATTCTCCTACATTCCTTTCACATTTCCACAAATCTCAAAGTGTTTCCTTTCAAATGGTACCAAGAATAGGCATATCCTTGATTCAGGTCCTGTGCTACAGGCAGTTAGATTTTGGGTTATCACAAAAAGTTACATATTGCAGGTTTAAAGTGATGTTCTCAAATTGTTCCGAGAACGTTAAGAAACAACGTTCTTTTGTGGGAATTTCAGAACTTTCATCATAACATTTTCTACAGGTTTGCTCATGGTTCTCTTTAAAGTCATGGTCTCAAATTGGTCTGAGAACTTTAAGAAAACTTTCCATAAAAAACACAAGAAAACTTCTGCAACGTTCAGAGACTGTTCTAAGAATGTTATTTAAAAACATATACATTCCGTTCTCAGCATCAACATAACTCTCTATCCTCTATCTTGTTAAGTGTTCATTTTTTTGGGCCATGCCCACTAATTGGCCAAACCTGATCTTAATGAGTGCTTGTTTCTTTTGAAATGTGGTCTGTTTGAAAATACTCAAATAAACTTCTTTGGGTGAGTAAAAAAAAAAACAAGGCATGCTGCTAGTCCCCTCTTGATGGTGCGGTGAACTAATTCCATGGACAGAGAACAGAAGCTCATAGGTTTGAATCTCACAGATGCCGTGCCACGATAAAAATATATCTTTGCATGATTATTGCAGAAGAAAATATATTTCCATGTGTCCTATCTGTGCTTGGAGTTCAAAACAGCTAACCTAAGCTAGCAGTGTTATTAAAATTGAAACATGTTCTCAGAATGTTATTTAGTTACTTTCGAATAACCTACAATTTCCATTCTCAGAACGTTACTAAAACGCTCCAGGAAAACTTTCAGGGAACCATAGTAAAACCTTCTCAGAACCTACTTGGAACCCAAAAATGAACGTTCACTTTCAATTTTACTGATCAGGAAACGTATGGTTTCGTTCCCAGAACCAATGGGAAACCAAAAACATACATTCCCACAACTTCCAAGGAGCCAAATGTGCTAGCTGGGTAGTCAAATCAATAATTTACTGTAGTCAAGTCTTTTTTTGTAGATGTTTGGGTCAACTTTTTTTTACTGTCAATTACAAACCAACCATTACTGAAACCTATGCTACGATGTCAGACTGTCAATGTTAAGATACCCCAGTCACAATCTCTAACCCCTATCTGTAAATTCTGGTGACCCAGCGAGGGTGTGGCAGAGCATTCTAAGGGTTAAAATGATATTCCTGACATTTGTACAAGGCATAGCAACAAGAGTTAAAGATGAGAATAAGGTCTGTGTGTACTTTATGTGTGTGTGTACTTTATGTATGTGTGTGCATATGCGTGTGCGTGTGTGCGTGTGTGTGTGCGTGTGTGTGTGAGAGATGGGAACTGGCCTGCTGTGCATTCTTAACCAATACTTGTACCCCCTGGGTCACGAATAAGAACAGAATGCACACAAATTAAGCAGAGTACAATGCACCTGTTGTTACAGATAAACACACACACACACACACACACACACACACACACACACACACACACACACACACACACACACACACACACACACACACACACACACACACACACACACACACACACACACACACACATCTGCAAAAACAGATGGTCTAAGAATCTAATTTAAGCATCCTGTGGTTTGCAGTGGTGTAAATTACTTAAGTAAAAATACTTCAAAGTACTACTTAAGTAGTTTTTAGGGGTGTCTGTACTTTACTTTTCTATTTTTACTTTGGACTACTTTTACTTTTACTTCACTACATTCCTAAAGAAAATATTGTACTTTTTACTCAATACATTTTCCCTGACAACCAAAAGTATTCGTTACATTTTTAATGCTTAGAAGGACACGGAAATGGTCAAATTCACATACGTATCAACGTACCTACTGCCTCTGGTCCGGCGGACTCACTAAACACAAATTCATCTTTTGTAAATAATGTCTGAGTGTTGGAGTGTACCCCTGGCTATACGTACATTTTTAAAACAAGAAAATGGTGCCGTCTGCTTTGCTTAATATAAGGATTTTTAAAATGATTTATACTTTTACTTGTACTTTTGATACTTAAGTATATTTAAAACTAAATACTTTTAGACTTTTACTCAAGTACTATTTTACTGGGTGACTTTCACTTTTAATAGAGTAACTTCTATTAAGGTATCTATACTTTTACTCAACTTACTTTTTTCAAAACTGGTGGTTTGACCATGTAAGACAATGCAAGCATTTTTATCCTAATATCAAATAATTTCGGGGGAACAATGTGATTGGTTTCAATAAAAAATGTTTAAAAAAGAAACACAAATTTTGTCTTAACAAAGAGCAATTTTTCCAGCACAACCCCCTGAAAACTAACTGTTAATGGCAAAAAGGTTCAGAACTCTCTGTCTTATTGGTCTATTAACTAATTTACTGCAGATGAAAGCTATGATGCCTTATCGATGTCACTTGTTAAATCCACTTCAATCCATCTAGTTGAAGGGGAGGAGACAGATTAAATAAGGATTTTTAAACCTTGAGACAATTGAGACATGGATTGTGTACAGTTGAAGTCAGAAGTTTACATACACCTTAGCCAAATACATTTAAACTCAGTTTTTCACAATTCCTGACATTTAATCCTAGTAAAAATACCCTGTCTTAGGTCAGTTAGGATCACCACTTTATTTTAAGAACGTGAAATGGCAGAATAATAGTAGAGAGAATGTTTTATTTCAGCTTTCAGAAGTTTACATTACACTCAATTAGTATTTGGTAGCATTGCCTTTAAATTGTTTGGCCAAATGTTTTGTGTAGCCTTCCACAAGCTTCCCACAATAAATTGGGTGGATTTTGGCCCATTCCTCCTGACAGAGCTGGTGTAACTGAGTCAGGTTTATAGGACTCCTTGTTTGCACACACTTTTTCTGTTCTGCCCACAAATGTTCTAGAGGATTGAGGTCAGGGCTTTGTGATGGCCACTACAATACCTTGACTTTGTTGTCTTTAAGCAATTTAGCCACAACTTTGGAAGTATGCTTGGGGTCATTGTCCATTTGGAAGACCCATTTGTGACCAAGCTTAAACTTCCTGACTGATGTCTTGAGATGTTGCTTCAATATATCCACATCATTTTCAATTTCTCATGATACCATCTATTTGTCCCCAAGTGCAGTTGCAAACTGTAGTCTGGCTTTTTTTATGGCGGTTTTGGAGCAGTGGCTTCTTCCTTGCTGAGCGGCCTTTCAGGTTATGTCGATATAGGACTCATTTAACTGTGGATTTAGATACTTTTGTACCTGTTTCCTCCAACATCTTCACAAGGTCCTTTGATGTTGTTCTGGGATTGATTTGCACTTTTCGCACCAAAGCACGTTCATCTGTAGGAGACAGAACGCGTCTCCTTCCTGAGCGGTATGATGGCTGCGTGGTCCCATGGTGTTTATACTTGCGTATGTACAGATGAACGTGGTACCTTCAGGCGTTTGGAAATTGTTCCCAAAGATGAACCAGACTAGTGGAGGTCTACAAATTGTGTCTTGGCTGGTCTTGGCTGATTTCTTTAGATTTTCCCATGATGTCAAGCAAAGAGGCACTGAGTTTGAAGGTAGGCCTTGAAATACATCCACAGGTACACCTCCAATTGACTCAAATGATGTCAATTAGCCTTTCAGAAACTTCTAAAGTCATGACATCATTTTCTGGAATTTTCCAAGCTGTTAAAAGGCACAGTCAACTTAGTGTATGTACACTTCTGACCCACTGGAATTATGATACAGTGAATTATAAGTGAAATAATCTGTCTGTAAACAATTGTTGGAAAAATGACTTGTGTCATGCACAAAGTAGATGTCCTAACCGACTTGCCAAAGCTATAGTTTGTTAACAAGAGAGACGAGAGGATCAAGAGAGACGCTCAAGTGTTTTAGTACTATATCTCTTGACACAATGATAAAAATGATCATGGCCTCTAAACCTTCAAGCTGCATACTGGACCCTATTTCAACTAAACTACTGAAAGAGCTGCTTCCTGTGCTTGGCCCTCCTACGTTGAACATAATAAACGGCTCTCTATCCACCGGATGTGTACCAAACTCACTAAAAGTGGCAGTAATAAAGCCTGTCTTGAAAAAGCCAAACCTTGACCCAGAAAATATTAAAAACTATCGGCCTATATCGAATCTTCCATTCCTCTCAAAAATTTTAGAAAAGGCTGTTGCGCAGCAACTCACTGCCTTCCTAAGACAAACAATGTATACGAAATGCTTCAGTCTGGTTTTAGACCCCATCATAGCACTGAGACGGCACTTGTGAAGGTGGTAAATAACCTTTTAATGGCATCAGACCGAGGCTCTGCATCTGTCCTCGTGCTCCTAGACCTTAGTGCTGCTTTTGATACCATCGATCACCACATTCTTTTGGCGAGATTGGAAACCCAAATTGGTCTACACGGACAAGTTCTGGCCTGGTTTAGATCTTATCTGTCGGAAAGATATCAGTTTGTCTCTGTGAATGTTTTGTCCTCTGACAAATCAACTGTAAATGTCGGTGTTCCTCAAGGTTCCGTTTTAGGACCACTATTGTTTTCACTATATATTTTACCTCTTGGGGATGTCATTCGAAAACATAATGTTAACTTTCACTGCTATGCGGATGACACACAGCTGTACATTTCAATGAAACATGGTGAAGTCCCAAAATTGCCCTCGCTAGAAGCATGTGTTTCAGACATAAGGAAGTGGATGGCTGCAAACTTTCTACTTTTAAACTCGGAAAAAACAGAGATGCTTGTTCTAGGTCCCAAGAAACAAAGAGATCTTCTGTTGAATCTGACAATTAATCTTAATGGTTGTACAGTCGTCTCAAATAAAACTGTGAAGGACCTCGGCGTGACTCTGGACCCTGATCTCTCTTTTGAAGAACATATCAAGACCATTTCAAGGACAGCTTTTTTCCATCTGCGTAACATTGCAAAAATCAGAAACTTTCTGTCCAAAAATGATGCAGAAAAATGAATCCATGCTTTTGTCACTCCTAGGTTAGACTACTGCCATGCTCTACTTTCCGGCTACCCGGATAAAGCACTAAATAAACTTCAGTTTGTGCTAAATACGGCTGCTAGAATCCTGACTAGAACCAAAAAATGTGATCATATTACACCAGTGCTAGCCTCCCTACACTGGCTTCCTGTCAAGGCAAGGGCTGATTTCAAGGTTTTACTGCTAACCTACAAAGCATTACATGGGCTTGCTCCTACCTATCTCTCTGATTTGGTCCTGCCGTACATACCTACACATACGCTATGGTCACAAGACGCAGGCCTCCTAATTGTCCCTAGAATATCTAAGCAAACAGCTGGAGGCAGGGCTTTCTCCTATAGAGCTCCATTTTTATGGAACGGTCTACCTACCCATGTCAGAAACGCAAACTCGGTCTCAACCTTTAAGTCTTTACTGAAGACTCATCTCTTCAGTGGGTCATATGATTGAGTGTCGTCTGGCCCAGGAGTGGGAAGGTGAACGGAAAGGCTCTGGAGCAACGAACCGCCCTTGCTGTCTCTGCCTGGACGGTTCTCCTCTTTCCACTGGGATTCTCTGCCTCTAACCCTATTACAGGGGCTGAGTCACTGGCTTACTGGGGCTCTCTCATACCGTCCCTGGGAGGGGTGCGTCACCTGAGTGGGTTGAGTCACTGATGTTATCATCCTGTCTGGGTTACAGACCTCTCTCATTTTTTTTATTGGGAGAACTTGCACAATTGGTGGCTGACTAAATACTTTTTTGCCCCACTGTAAATGTATGTAAACTTCCGACTTCAACTGTATGTGTGCCATTTAGAGGGTAATTGGGCAAGAAGAAAAAAGATTTAAGTGACTTTGAACGGGGTATGGTAGTAGGTGCCAGGTGCACCGGGGTCATGGATCTCAACGCTGCTGGGTTTTTCACACTCAACAGTTTCCCATATATATCATGAATGGTTCACCACCCAAATGACATCCAGCCAACTTGACACAACTGTGGGAACCATTGGAGTCAACATGGGCCAGCATCCCTGTGGAACGCTTTCAACACCTTGAGGTCCACTGCACTTGACCTTTAAGAACCTTCCTCATTTAACCACCCAAAACACTCTTGCTTTCTCTCTCTAAACTCTCTCCTCCACTCGCTACCCCCCTGTCTGTCTCTGTCTCTCTCTCTCAATCAGCCCAATTATATTCCTCCTTTACCCCTCCCTTCACTATCCCATCAACAGGGTTGGGTAGATTACTTTATAAATCTAATCTGTTACAGCTGTTACCTGTGCAAAATTTTAATCAGTAATGTAACTTTTTGATTGCCTAAACTCAGTCACGAAATCTGATTGCTTTCAGTTACATTTGGATTACTTTGCCCTAGAGGCATTCGAAGAAGACAAAAATGTTCCATCAAACTAATTTGGTGTGTCATCATAGTGGTCTCTGACTTGTGGTCAGGCTCGCTCAGGTGGAACAAACAAACTTTCTAATGCTGAATTGAATGTGATTGAGAAAACATAATGTGTTCTTTTGCATCCTTTCTGAAATTAAAGGTAATCCAAGAACTAGTCATCTAGTTTTTAAAACGTATCGCTAAATAGACAATATTTTTGCTGGTAACGTAACTGTAATCAGCTACTCCCCAGCCCTGCCCCTTATTCCCCTCTATTTTCTCTGTCCCCAACTTTCTCCTCCAGAGCTGGTCCCAGTACAGTCCCCCACCACTTCTATAAAACATTGTTAACAACTGAACACGTCAGCCTATATCACAGCTTCTCCTTAGACATTTCACCAGACATCATCACAATCACCACACGGCTCCATCCCATCTTCACTATCATATACTGTACATCTCTATAGAATCCCAGAATAGAAGTAAGTAGTCAGCACTGTTTTTATTGGAACCGAGACAATACTCCAATGTCATTACTGTGAGTTTGTCACAGCAATGTTAAGAAATGGCCCGAGTGAGGTACTGAGTAATTACAGTCCTTGTTTTGGTCATCATCCTTTCCCCTTGTTATACTGACTTGGACTGAGCCTTTATTTGACTACATGGAAACAGTACACTATGTGGTTGAGAGAGCAGGGAAGCCCTGTTTTCCTCCAACAGAACCATGACAACCCTCAGCAGTTTTACACTCAACCCACTGCTGCTTCATAATTAGTGGAACACATTCCACAAGGCAAACAGAGTTAGTGAAAAGTGTGTCTATGCAACTTTTGGTATGGTAGTTAAAAGGGCAATCCGCAGTTGCTACATTCAAATCAAATCAAATGTTATTTGTCACATGTGCCAAATACAACAGGTGTAGTAGACCTTACAGTGAAATGCTTACTTATAAGCCCTTAACCAACAATGATTTAATAAGTTTAGAAAACAAGTGTTAAGTAACACATTGAAATGAAAGTAACAAATAATGAAACAGCAGCAGTAAAATAACAAGTGAAGCTAGGCCCCAGTGATGTACTGGGCAGTACGCACTACCCTCTGTTTGCAGTTGCCATACCAGGCAGTGATGCAACCAGTCAGGATGCTTTCGATGGTGCAGCTGTAGAACCTTTTGAGGATCTGAGGACCCATGCCTTTTCAGTCTCCTAAGGGGGAATAGGCTTTGTCATGCCCTCTTCACGACTGTTTTAGTGTGTTTAGACGATGATAGTTTGTTGGTGATATGGACACCAAGGAACTTGAAGCTCTACACCTGTTCCACTGTTGATGAGAATGGGGCCGTGCTCGGTCCTCCTTTTCCTGTAGTCCACAATCATCTCCTTTGTCTTGATCACGTTGAGGGAGAGGTTGTTGTCCTGGCACCGCATGACCACGTCTCTGACCTTCTCCCTATAGGCTGTCTCATTGTTGTCGGTGGTCAGTCCTGCCACTGTTGTGTCATCGGAAAACTTGATGATGGTGTTGGAGTCATACCTGGCCATGCAGTCATGAGTGAACAAGGAGTACAGGAGGGGACTGGGCACAGGGGCCCCTGTGTTGAGGATCAGTGTGGCAGATATGTTGTTCCCTACCCTTCCCACCTGGGGGCGGCCTGTCAGGAAGTCTAGGATCAAGTTACAGAGGGAGGTTTTTAGTCCCATTGTCCTTAGCTTAGTGATGAGCTTTGAGGGCACTATGGGGTTGAACGCTGAGCTGTAGTCAATGAATAGCATTCTCACATAGATGTTCCTTTTGTCCAGGTGGGAAAGGGCAGTCTTGAGTGCAATAGAGATTGCATCATCTGTGTTGGAGTTGGTCTAGGGCTACTGGGATAATGATGTTGATGTGAGCCATAACCAGCCTTTCAAAGCACTTCATGGCTACAGACGTGAGTACTGTGGGTCGCAGTCATTTAAGCAGGTTATCTTAGTGTTCTTGGGCACAGGGACTATGTTGGTCTGCTTGAAACATGTTGGTATTACAGACTCGGTCAGGGACAGGTTGAACATGTTAGTGAAAACACTTGCCAGTTGATCAGCGCATGCTCGGAGTACACGTCCTGGTAATCCGTCTGGTCCTGCAGCCTTGTGAATGTTGACCTGTTTAAAGGTTTTACTCATATCAGCTACAGAGAGCGTGATCACACAGTCATCCAGAACGGCTGGTGCTCTCATGCATGTTTCAGTGTTACTTGCCTCGAAGTGAGCATAGAAGTAATTTAGCTCACCTGGTAGGTTTGTGTCACTGGGCAGCTCGTGGCTGTGCTTCACTTTGTAGTCTAATAGTTTGCAAGCCCTGCCACATCCGATGATCATCGAAGCCGGTGTAGTACGATTCAATGTTAGTCCTGTATTGACTCTTTGCCTGTTTGATGGTTCATTGGAGGGCACAGTGGGATATCTTATAGGCTTTCGGGTTAGAGTCCCGCTCCTTGAAAGCGGCAGCTCTACCCTTTAGCTCAGTGTGGATGTTGCTTTTAATCCATGGCTTCTGGTTGGTGTATGTAGGTTCGGTCACTGTGGTGACGACGTCAGCAATGCACTTATTGATGAAGCCAGCGACTGTTGTGGTTTATTCCTCAATGCCATCAGAAGAATCCCGGAACATACATGTATTCAAGTCTGTGCAAGCAAAACAGTTCTGTAGCTTAGCATCTGCTTCATCTGACCACTTTCTGATTGACTGAGTCACTGGTTCTTCCTGCTTTAGTTTTTGCTTGTTAGGAGGAATAAGGAAGATAGAATTATGGTCAGATTTGCCAAATGGAGGGCGAGGGAGAGCTTTGTACGCGTCTCTGTGTGTGGAGTAAAGGTGGTCTAGAGTTTTTTCCCTCTGGTTGCACATTTAACATGCTGGCCGTATACAATGGCCGTATACACCCCATTGAGTGCGGTCTTAGCGCAAGCATAGGTCTGCGGTGGTATGTAAAAAATATAGATGTAAATAGTGAGGCCGCTGTTCTATTCTGCCAAAAAAGCTTAAAACCGCCAGCTGTATGTTCATCATGTCATCATTCAGCCATGACTCAGTGAAACATAATATATTACAGCTTTTAATGTCCGGTTGGTAGGATGTACGTGCTCGTAGTTCGTCTATTTTATTATCGATTGATTGTAAGTTGGCTGAATGGGTTCATAAATGTATTTATTGGACTTATAAATCCATCACGTATTCCCATTTATTCTTCAACAAAATGACTTAGAAATACCTCATGAGCTTAGTTCAACTGTCGTATCACATCAGACCCCAAAATATAAGCTTGCTTTACTCTGAAGTTTGTAAACAGCATAAACGTAAACAAACACTGTATAGTCTCAAAACATAGTTTTAACTATAATTTGATATCATGGATGGTTAGTCCTTGTATCCATAGCTCTGTCTATGAATTTGAGAGTGGTTACAGTACATTTCTCCAGCCCCATCCCTCTGCTTTCTACCAAAACAGTGGTGGGGTGACCACTTTATTGTTTCAACTGCACATTGGAAAGAGAGGTTCCTAAATCTGGAGAAAAACCTGGATGGCGTCCATTGTGACAGCGCAGACCAGCCCTTCAGGAATTTACAGTTGCGCTCATGAAGCCAATGAAAACCAGAGTGTAAAAAAACAGCAGGGCCATCTGAACAAAAACACTCACAGCACAGATACATGGTGACAGGCTGCAGAGACGTCTAGGTTAACGTGAGGAAGCTTTGGAGTGTTGGGTGAGTATGTGTTACGTAGCTGACTGGATTAGCTACAGACTGGGTTGTGCAACATGGCTTTGTTATTGTGGATCAGTCAACCCGTAATGAACAGCAACATTCAGATCCCCTGCAGCAACTGCATAACTAATGCACATTATTATAATGCAGTGACCCGTGAATCATGGATGGTCAGAGCTAATGTCTGCCACATACTACATCATAAGGATGGCTTTCCCAGCTGGCAGTGCCCAGTGATATTATGTGTATTGATGGAGATATTATGTGTATTGATGGAGATATTTGTGTACTGATGGAGATATAATGTGTATTGATTGAGATATTATGTGTATTGATGGAGATATTATGTGTATTGATGGAGATATGTGTGTATTGATGGAGATATAATGTGTATTGATGGAGATATGTGTGTATTGATGGAGATATTATGTGTATTGATGGAGATATTATGTGTATTGATGGATATATGTGTATTGATGGAGATATTATGTGTATTGATGGAGATATAATGTGTATTGATGGAGATATGTGTGTATTGATGGAGATATTATGTGTATTGATGGAGATATAATGTGTATTGATGGAGATATGTGTGTATTGATGGAGATATTATGTGTATTGATGGAGATATTATGTGTATTGATGGATATATGTGTATTGATGGAGATATTATGTGTATTGATGGAGATATAATGTGTATTGATGGAGATATGTGTGTATTGATGGAGATATTATGTGTATTGATGGAGATATTATGTGTATTGATGGAGATATGTGTAATGATGGATATATGTGTGTATTGATGGAGATATTATGTGTATTGATGGAGATATGTGTGTATTGATGGATATATTATGTGTATTGATGGAGATATGTGTGTATTGATGGAGATATGTGTGTATTGATGGAGATATGTGTGTATTGATAGAGATATTATGTGTATTGATGGATACATTATGTGTATTGATGGAGAAATGTGTGTATTGATGGAGATATTATGTGTATTGATGGAGATAGTATGTGTATTGATGGAGATAGTACGTGTATTGATGGAGATAGTATGTGTATTGATGGAGATAGTATGTGTATTGATGGAGATATTATGTGTATTGATGGAGATATGTGTGTATTGATGGAGATATTATGTGTATTGATGGAGATATTATGTGTATTGATGGAGATATGTGTGTATTGATGGAGATATTATGTGTATTGATGGAGAAATGTGTGTATTGATGGAGATATTATGTGTATTGATGGAGATATTATGTGTATTGATGGAGATATTATGTGTATTGGTGGAGCTATGTGTGTATTGATGGAGATAGTATGTGTATTGATGGAGATATTATGTGTACTGGTGGAGATAGTATGTGTATTGATGGAGAGATTATGTGTATTGATGGAGATATTATGTGTATTGATTGAGATAGTATGTGTATTGATGGAGATATTATGTGTATTGATGGAGATATGTGTGTATTGATGGAGATATGTATGTGTGTACTGATGGAGATATTATGTGTATTGATGGAGATATTATGTGTATTGATGGAGACATTATGTGTATTGATGGAGAAATGTGTGTATTGATGGAGATATTATGTGTATTGATGGAGATATTATGTGTATTGGTGGAGCTATGTGTGTATTGATGGAGATAGTATGTGTATTGATGGAGATATTATGTGTATTGATGGAGACATGTGTGTATTGATGGAGATATGTGTGTATTGATGGAGATATTATGTGTATTGACGGAGATATTATGTGTATTGATGGAGATATGTGTGTATTGATGGAGATATTATGTGTATTGATGGAGATAGTATGTGTATTGATGGAGATAGTATGTGTATTGATGGAGATATGTGTGTATTGATGGAGATATGATGTGTATTGATGGAGATATTATGTGTATTGATGGAGATATGTGTGTATTGATGGAGATATGTGTGTATTGATGGAGATATGTGTGTATTGATGGAGATATGATGTGTATTGATGGAGATATTATGTTTATTGATGGAGATATGTGTGTATTGATGGAGATAGTATGTGTATTGATGGAGATATGTGTATTGATGGAGATAGTATGTGTATTGATTGATATATTATGTGTATTGAAGGAGATAGTATGTGTATTGATGGAGATATGTGTGTATTGATGGAGATATGTGTGTATTGATGGAGATATGTGTGTATTGATGGAGATATGATGTGTATTGATGGAGATATTATGTTTATTGATGGAGATATGTGTGTATTGATGGAGATGTTATGTGTTTTGATGGAGATATGTGTGTATTGATGGAGATATGTGTGTATTGATGTAGATATTATGTGTATTGATGGAGACATTGTGTGTATTGATGGAGATATTATGTGTATTGATGGAGATATTATGTGTATTGATGGAGATATGTGTGTATTGATGGAGATATTATGTGTATTGATGGAGATATGTGTGTGTTGATGGAGATATGTGTGTATTGATGGAGATATCTGTGTATTGATGGAAACATTATGTGTATTGATGGAGATATATGTGTATTGATGGAGATATGTGTGTATTGATGGAGATATGTGTGTATTGATGGAGATATCTTTGTATTGATGGAAACATTATGTGTATTGATGGAGATATATGTGTATTGATGGAGATATTATGTGTATTGATGGAGATATGTGTGTATTGATGGAGATATGTGTGTATTGATGGAGATATGTGTGTATTGATAGAGATATTATGTGTATTGATGGATACATTATGTGTATTGATGGAGAAATGTGTGTATTGATGGAGATATTATGTGTATTGATGGAGATATTATGTGTATTGATGGAGATAGTATGTGTATTGATGGAGATAGTACGTGTATTGATGGAGATAGTATGTGTATTGATGGAGATAGTATGTGTATTGATGGAGATATTATGTGTATTGATGGAGATATGTGTGTATTGATGGAGATATTATGTGTATTGATGGAGATATTATGTGTATTGATGGAGATATAATGTGTATTGATGGAGATATTATGTGTATTGATGGAGATATTATGTGTATTGATGGAGATATTATGTGTATTGGTGGAGCTATGTGTGTATTGATGGAGATAGTATGTGTATTGATGGAGATATTATGTGTATTGATGGAGATATTATGTGTATTGATGGAGATATTATGTGTATTGGTGGAGCTATGTGTGTATTGATGGAGATAGTATGTGTATTGATGGAGATATTATGTGTATTGGTGGAGATAGTATGTGTATTGATGGAGAGATTATGTGTATTGATGGAGATATTATGTGTATTGATTGAGATAGTATGTGTATTGATGGAGATATTATGTGTATTGATGGAGATATGTGTGTATTGATGGAGATATTATGTGTATTGATGGAGATATGTGTGTATTGATGGAGATATGTATGTGTGTACTGATGGAGATATTATGTGTATTGATGGAGATATTATGTGTATTGATGGAGACATTATGTGTATTGATGGAGAAATGTGTGTATTGATGGAGATATTATGTGTATTGATGGATATATTATGTGTATTGGTGGAGATATGTGTGTATTGATGGAGATAGTATGTGTATTGATGGAGATATTATGTGTATTGGTGGAGATAGTATTTGTATTGATGGAGAGATTATGTGTATTGATGGAGATATTATGTGTATTGATGGAGATATGTGTGTATTGATGGAGATATGTGTGTATTGATGGAGATATTATGTGTATTGACGGAGATATTATGTGTATTGATGGAGATATGTGTGTATTGATGGAGATATTATGTGTATTGATGGAGATAGTATTTGTATTGATGGAGATAGTATGTGTATTGATGGAGATATGTGTGTATTGATGGAGATATTATGTGTATTGATGGAGATATGATGTGTATTGATGGAGATATTATGTTTATTGATGGAGATATGTGTGTATTGATGGAGATAGTATGTGTATTGATGGAGATATGTGTATTGATGGAGATAGTATGTGTATTGATGGATATATTATGTGTATTGAAGGAGCTAGTATGTGTATTGATGAAGATATTATGTGTATTGATGGAGATATGTGTGTATTGATGGAGATATGTGTGTATTGATGGAGATATGATGTGTATTGATGGAGATATTATGTTTATTGATGGAGATATGTGTGTATTGATGGAGATGTTATGTGTATTGGTGGAGATAGTATGTGTATTGATGGAGATGGTATGTGTATTGATGGAGATATTATGTGTATTGATGGAGATAGTATGTGTATTGATGGAGATATTGTGTGTATTGATGGAGATATTGTGTGTATTGATGGAGATATTATGTGTATTGATGGATATATTATGTGTATTGATGGAGATATTATGTGTATTGATGGAGATATTATGTTTATTGATGGAGATAATGTGTGTATTGATGGAGATAGTATGTGTATTGATGGAGATATGTGTATTGATGGAGATAGTATGTGTATTGATGGATATATTATGTGTATTGAAGGAGATAGTATGTGTATTGATGGAGATATTATGTGTATTGATGGAGATATGTGTGTATTGATGGAGATATTATGTGTATTGATGGAGATATTATGTGTATTGATGGAGATATTATGTGTATTGGTGGAGCTATGTGTGTATTGATGGAGATAGTATGTGTATTGATGGAGATATTATGTGTATTGATGGAGATATTATGTGTATTGATGGAGATATTATGTGTATTGGTGGAGCTATGTGTGTATTGATGGAGATAGTATGTGTATTGATGGAGATATTATGTGTATTGGTGGAGATAGTATGTGTATTGATGGAGAGATTATGTGTATTGATGGAGATATTATGTGTATTGATTGAGATAGTATGTGTATTGATGGAGATATTATGTGTATTGATGGAGATATGTGTGTATTGATGGAGATATTATGTGTATTGATGGAGATATGTGTGTATTGATGGAGATATGTATGTGTGTACTGATGGAGATATTATGTGTATTGATGGAGATATTATGTGTATTGATGGAGACATTATGTGTATTGATGGAGAAATGTGTGTATTGATGGAGATATTATGTGTATTGATGGATATATTATGTGTATTGGTGGAGCTATGTGTGTATTGATGGAGATAGTATGTGTATTGATGGAGATATTATGTGTATTGGTGGAGATAGTATTTGTATTGATGGAGAGATTATGTGTATTGATGGAGATATTATGTGTATTGATGGAGATATTATGTGTATTGATGGAGATATGTGTGTATTGATGGAGATATGTGTGTATTGATGGAGATATGTGTGTATTGATGGAGATATGATGTGTATTGATGGAGATATTATGTTTATTGATGGAGATATGTGTATTGATGGAGATATGTGTGTATTGATGGAGATATGTGTGTATTGATGGAGATATGTGTGTATTGATGGAGATATGATGTGTATTGATGGAGATATTATGTTTATTGATGGAGATATGTGTGTATTGATGGAGATATTATGTGTATTGATGGAGACATTGTGTGTATTGATGGAGATATTATGTGTATTGATGGAGATATTACGTGTATTGATGGAGATATGTGTGTATTGATGGAGATATTATGTGTATTGATGGAGATATGTGTGTATTGATGGAGATATGTGTGTATTGATGGAGATATCTGTGTATTGATGGAAACATTATGTGTATTGATGGAGATATGTGTGTATTGATGGAGATATTATGTGTATTGATGGAGATATGTGTGTATTGATGGAGATATGTGTGTATTGATGGAGATATGTGTGTATTGATAGAGATATTATGTGTATTGATGGATACATTATGTGTATTGATGGAGAAATGTGTGTATTGATGGAGAAATTATGTGTATTGATGGAGATATTATGTGTATTGATGGAGATAGTATGTGTATTGATGGAGATAGTGCGTGTATTGATGGAGATAGTATGTGTATTGATGGAGTTAGTATGTGTATTGATGGAGATATTATGTGTATTGATGGAGATATGTGTGTATTGATGGAGATATTATGTGTATTGATGGAGATATTATGTGTATTGATGGAGATATGTGTGTATTGATGGAGATATTATGTGTATTGATGGAGAAATGTGTGTATTGATGGAGATATTATGTGTATTGATGGAGATATTATGTGTATTGATGGAGATATTATGTGTATTGGTGGAGCTATGTGTGTATTGATGGAGATAGTATGTGTATTGATGGAGATATTATGTGTATTGGTGGAGATAGTATGTGTATTGATGGAGAGATTATGTGTATTGATGGAGATATTATGTGTATTGATTGAGATAGTATGTGTATTGATGGAGATATTATGTGTATTGATCGAGATATGTGTGTATTGATGGAGATATTATGTGTATTGATGGAGATATGTGTGTATTGATGGAGATATGTATGTGTGTACTGATGGAGATATTATGTGTATTGATGGAGATATTATGTGTATTGATGGAGACATTATGTGTATTGATGGAGAAATGTGTGTATTGATGGAGATATTATGTGTATTGATGGAGATATTATGTGTATTGGTGGAGCTATGTGTGTATTGATGGAGATAGTATGTGTATTGATGGAGATATTATGTGTATTGGTGGAGATAGTATTTGTATTGATGGAGAGATTATGTGTATTGATGGAGATATTATGTGTATTGATGGAGACATGTGTGTATTGATGGAGATATGTGTGTATTGATGGAGATATTATGTGTATTGATGGAGATATGTGTGTATTGATGGAGATATTATGTGTATTGATGGAGATAGTATGTGTATTGATGGAGATAGTATGTGTATTGATGGAGATATGTGTGTATTGATGGAGATATGATGTGTATTGATGGAGATATTATGTGTATTGATGGAGATATGTGTGTATTGATGGAGATATGATGTGTATTGATGGAGATATTATGTTTATTGATGGAGATATGTGTGTATTGATGGAGATAGTATGTGTATTGATGGAGATATGTGTATTAATGGAGATAGTATGTGTATTGATGGAGATATTATGTGTATTGAAGGAGATAGTATGTGTATTGATGGAGATATTATGTGTATTGATGGAGATATTATGTGTATTGATGGAGATATGTGTGTATTGATGGAGATATTATGTGTATTGATGGAGATAGTATGTGTATTGATGGAGATAGTATGTGTATTGATGGAGATATGTGTGTATTGATGGAGATATGATGTGTATTGATGGAGATATTATGTGTATTGATGGAGATATGTGTGTATTGATGGAGATATGATGTGTATTGATGGAGATATTATGTTTATTGATGGAGATATGTGTGTATTGATGGAGATAGTATGTGTATTGATGGAGATATGTGTATTAATGGAGATAGTATGTGTATTGATGGAGATATTATGTGTATTGAAGGAGATAGTATGTGTATTGATGGAGATATTATGTGTATTGATGGAGATATGTGTGTATTGATGGAGATATGTGTGTATTGATGGAGATATGTGTGTATTGATGGAGATATGATGTGTATTGATGGAGATATTATGTTTATTGATGGAGATATGTGTGTATTGATGGAGATGTTATGTGTTTTGATGGAGATATGTGTGTATTGATGGAGATATGTGTGTATTGATGTAGATATTATGTGTATTGATGGAGACATTGTGTGTATTGATGGAGATATTATGTGTATTGATGGAGATATTATGTGTATTGATGGAGATATGTGTGTATTGATGGAGATATTATGTGTATTGATGGAGATATGTGTGTATTGATGGAGATATGTGTGTATTGATGGAGATATCTGTGTATTGATGGAAACATTATGTGTATTTATGGAGATATATGTGTATTGATGGAGATATTATGTGTATTGATGGAGATATGTGTGTATTGATGGAGATATGTGTGTATTGATGGAGATATGTGTGTATTGATAGAGATATTATGTGTATTGATGGATACATTATGTGTATTGATGGAGAAATGTGTGTATTGATGGAGATATTATGTGTATTGATGGAGATATTATGTGTATTGATGGAGATAGTATGTGTATTGATGGAGATAGTACGTGTATTGATGGAGATAGTATGTGTATTGATGGAGATAGTATGTGTATTGATGGAGATATTATGTGTATTGATGGAGATATGTGTGTATTGATGGAGATATTATGTGTATTGATGGAGATATTATGTGTATTGATGGAGATATGTGTGTATTGATGGAGATATTATGTGTATTGATGGAGATATAATGTGTATTGATGGAGATATTATGTGTATTGATGGAGATATTATGTGTATTGATGGAGATATTATGTGTATTGGTGGAGCTATGTGTGTATTGATGGAGATAGTATGTGTATTGATGGAGATATTATGTGTATTGGTGGAGATAGTATGTGTATTGATGGAGAGATTATGTGTATTGATGGAGATATTATGTGTATTGATGGAGATATTATGTGTATTGATGGAGACATTATGTGTATTGATGGAGAAATGTGTGTATTGATGGAGATATTATGTGTATTGGTGGAGCTATGTGTGTATTGATGGAGATATGTGTGTATTGATGGAGATATGTGTGTATTGATGGAGATATTATGTGTATTGACGGAGATATTATGTGTATTGATGGAGATATGTGTGTATTGATGGAGATATTATGTGTATTGATGGTGATAGTATGTGTATTGATGTAGATATGTGTGTATTGATGGAGATATTATGTGTATTGATGGAGATATTATGTGTATTGATGGAGATATGTGTGTATTGATGGAGATATTATGTTTATTGATGGAGATATGTGTGTATTGATGGAGATAGTATGTGTATTGATGGAGATATGTGTATTGATGGAGATAGTATGTGTATTGATGGATATATTATGTGTATTGAAGGAGATAGTATGTGTATTGATGGAGATATTATGTGTATTGATGGAGATATGTGTGTATTGATGGAGATATGTGTGTATTGATGGAGATATGATGTGTATTGATGGAGATATTATGTTTATTGATGGAGATATGTCTGTATTGATGGAGAAGTTATGTGTATTGGTGGAGATAGTATGTGTATTGATGGAGATGGTATGTGTATTGATGGAGATATTATGTGTATTGATGGAGATAGTATGTGTATTGATGGAGATATTGTGTGTATTGATGGAGATATTGTGTGTATTGATGGAGATATTATGTGTATTGATGGAGATATTATGTGTATTGATGGAGATGGTATGTGTATTGATGGAGATATTATGTGTATTGATGGAGATATTATGTGTATTGATGGAGATATTATGTGTATTGATGGAGATATTATGTTTATTGATGGAGATATGTGTGTATTGATGGAGATAGTATGTGTATTGATGGAGATATGTGTATTGATGGAGATAGTATGTGTATTGATGGATATATTATGTGTATTGAAGGAGATAGTATGTGTATTGATGGAGATATTATGTGTATTGATGGAGATATGTGTGTATTGATGGAGATATGTGTGTATTGATGGAGATATGTGTGTATTGATGGAGATATGATGTGTATTGATAGAGATATTATGTTTATTGATGGAGATATGTGTGTATTGATGGAGATGTTATGTGTTTTGATGGAGATATGTGTGTATTGATGGAGATATGTGTGTATTGATGGAGATATTATGTGTATTGATGGAGACATTGTGTGTATTGATGGAGATATTATGTGTATTGATGGAGATATTATGTGTATTGATGGAGATATGTGTGTATTGATTCAGATATTATGTGTATTGATGGAGATATGTGTGTATTGATGGAGATATGTGTGTATTGATGGAGATATCTGTGTATTGATGGAAACATTATGTGTATTGATGGAGATATGTTTGTATTGATGGAGATATTATGTGTATTGATGGAGATATGTGTGTATTGATGGAGATATGTGTGTATTGATGGAGATATGTGTGTATTGATAGAGATATTATGTGTATTGATGGATACATTATGTGTATTGATGGAGAAATGTGTGTATTGATGGAGATATTATGTGTATTGATGGAGATATTATGTGTATTGATGGAGATAGTATGTGTATTGATGGAGATAGTACGTGTATTGATGGAGATAGTATGTGTATTGATGGAGATAGTATGTGTATTGATGGAGATATTATGTGTATTGAAGGAGATATGTGTGTATTGATGGAGATATTATGTGTATTGATGGAGATATTATGTGTATTGATGGAGATATGTGTGTATTGATGGAGATATTATGTGTATTGATGGAGAAATGTGTGTATTGATGGAGATATTATGTGTATTGATGGAGATATTATGTGTATTGATGGAGATATTATGTGTATTGGTGGAGCTATGTGTGTATTGATGGAGATAGTATGTGTATTGATGGAGATATTATGTGTATTGGTGGAGATAGTATGTGTATTGATGGAGAGATTATGTGTATTGATGGAGATATTATGTGTATTGATTGAGATAGTATGTGTATTGATGGAGATATTATGTGTATTGATGGAGATATGTGTGTATTGATGGAGATATTATGTGTATTGATGGAGATATGTGTGTATTGATGGAGATATGTATGTGTGTACTGATGGAGATATTATGTGTATTGATGGAGATATTATGTGTATTGATGGAGACATTATGTGTATTGATGGAGAAATGTGTGTATTGATGGAGATATTATGTGTATTGATGGAGATATTATGTGTATTGGT
This sequence comes from Oncorhynchus mykiss, assembly GCF_057628025.1. NCBI lineage: Eukaryota > Metazoa > Chordata > Actinopteri > Salmoniformes > Salmonidae > Oncorhynchus > Oncorhynchus mykiss. Next base: position 65,551,452 of record NC_143037.1, on the reverse strand, counting down.
GGAGCTATGTGTGTATTGATGGAGATAGTATGTGTATTGATGGAGATATTATGTGTATTGGTGGAGATAGTATTTGTATTGATGGAGAGATTATGTGTATTGATGGAGATATTATGTGTATTGATGGAGATATGTGTGTATTGATGGAGATATGTGTGTATTGATGGAGATATTATGTGTATTGACGGAGATAGTATGTGTATTGATGGAGATATGTGTGTATTGATGGAGATATTATGTGTATTGATGGAGATAGTATGTGTATTGATGGAGATAGTATGTGTATTGATGGAGATATGTGTGTATTGATGGAGATATTATGTGTATTGATGGAGATATTATGTGTATTGATGGAGATATGTGTGTATTGATGGAGATATGATGTGTATTGATGGAGATATTATGTTTATTGATGGAGATATGTGTGTATTGATGGAGATAGTATGTGTATTGATGGAGATATGTGTATTGATGGAGATAGTATGTGTATTGATGGATATATTATGTGTATTGAAGGAGATAGTATGTGTATTGATGGAGATATTATGTGTATTGATGGAGATATGTGTGTATTGATGGAGATATGTGTGTATTGATGGAGATATGTGTGTATTGATGGAGATATGATGTGTATTGATGGAGATATTATGTTTATTGATGGAGATATGTGTGTATTGATGGAGATGTTATGTGTATTGGTGGAGATAGTATGTGTATTGATGGAGATGGTATGTGTATTGATGGAGATATTATGTGTATTGATGGATATATTATGTGTATTGGTGGAGATATTATGTGTATTGATGGAGATATTATGTGTATTGATGGATATATTATGTGTATTGCTGGAGATATTATGTGTATGGAGATGGTATGTGTATTGATGGAGATATTATGTGTATTGATGGAGATAGTATGTGTATTGATGGATATATTATGTGTATTGATGGAGATATGTGTGTATTGATGGAGATATGTGTGTATTGATGGAGATATGATGTGTATTGATGGAGATATTATGTTTATTGATGGAGATATGTGTGTATTGATGGAGATAGTATGTGTATTGATGGAGATATGTGTATTGATGGAGATAGTATGTGTATTGATTGATATATTATGTGTATTGAAGGAGATAGTATGTGTATTGATGGAGATATGTGTGTATTGATGGAGATATGTGTGTATTGATGGAGATATGTGTGTATTGATGGAGATATGATGTGTATTGATGGAGATATTATGTTTATTGATGGAGATATGTGTGTATTGATGGAGATGTTATGTGTTTTGATGGAGATATGTGTGTATTGATGGAGATATGTGTGTATTGATGGAGATATTATGTGTATTGATGGAGATAGTATGTGTATTGATGGAGATAGTATGTGTATTGATGGAGATATGTGTGTATTGATGGAGATATTATGTGTATTGATGGAGATATTATGTGTATTGATGGAGATATGTGTGTATTGATGGAGATATGATGTGTATTGATGGAGATATTATGTTTATTGATGGAGATATGTGTGTATTGATGGAGATAGTATGTGTATTGATGGAGATATGTGTATTGATGGAGATAGTATGTGTATTGATGGATATATTATGTGTATTGAAGGAGATAGTATGTGTATTGATGGAGATATTATGTGTATTGATGGAGATATGTGTGTATTGATGGAGATATGTGTGTATTGATGGAGATATGTGTGTATTGATGGAGATATGATGTGTATTGATGGAGATATTATGTTTATTGATGGAGATATGTGTGTATTGATGGAGATGTTATGTGTATTGGTGGAGATAGTATGTGTATTGATGGAGATGGTATGTGTATTGATGGAGATATTATGTGTATTGATGGATATATTATGTGTATTGGTGGAGATATTATGTGTATTGATGGAGCTATTATGTGTATTGATGGATATATTATGTGTATTGGTGGAGATATTATGTGTATGGAGATGGTATGTGTATTGATGGAGATATTATGTGTATTGATGGAGATAGTATGTGTATTGATGGATATATTATGTGTATTGATGGAGATATGTGTGTATTGATGGAGATATTATGTGTATTGATGGAGATATTATGTGTATTGATGGAGATATTATGTGTATTGATGGAGATATGTGTGTATTGATGGAGATATTATGTGTATTGATGGAGATATTATGTGTATTGATGGAGATATTATGTGTATTGATGGATATATTATGTGTATTGGTGGAGATATTATGTGTATTGATGGAGATATGTGTGTATTGATGGAGATATTATGTGTATTGATGGAGATATGTGTGTATTGATGGACATATTATGTTTATTGATGGAGATATGTGTGTATTGATGGAGATATGTGTATATTGATGGAGATATATGTGTATTGATGGAGAAATTATGTGTATTGATGGAGATATGTGTGTATTGATGGAGATATGTGTGTATTGATGGAGATATTATGTGTATTGGTGGAGATATGTGTGTATTGATGGAGATAAATGTGTATTGGTGGAGATATATGTGTATTGGTGGAGATATAATGTGTATTGATGGAGATATATGTGTATTGATGGAGATATTATGTGTATTGATGGAGATATGTGTGTATTGATGGAGATATTATGTGTATTGATGGAGATATGTGTGTATTGATGGAGATATCATGTGTATTGATGGAGATATTATGTTTATTGATGGAGATATTATGTGTATTGATGGAGATTTGTGTGTACAGGCTGGCAGTGACTTTCTGGGAAATGACAGAGCAGAGCAAGCCTCAACATTATAACAGCTGCTGCTGGATGCATGGATGGAACCACACTCTGCCTAAACGCACCCAGGGGGAGGGCGTGTGTTGTTGGGGGTTAGTGTGTGCATGCGTATGTGTGTGTGCTTGACCAGAGAGGGCAGGCTGGGACAGAGAGGGGTGGGACATGTTTTCATGGGCAAATGGGCCCCAAAGCACACAGTAACAAATTGAAGCGGAAAAAACGGTTCATGGATAAGAAAAAAAAGAGCAAGAGAAAAGGATTTGGGGTTATGGAATGGATATAAGCAACAATGGACTGAGAAAGAGAGGGAAACTCTTGTTAAAGGGATGGCAGCTGCTTTTATTGTTTTGGTATTATGACTATGTTTACTGTCAATGAATGGGCTCTACATTCAGACCCTACTCTCTAAAGCAGTCCCAATGAAGACAGAGTCTTCCAATCTGCATACAGAGGCCAGAGCTATACACAAACAGGGCCCCAGGGTACTCCACACATGCCCTCTACCCATGTGGGACCACGACATGCCAAGGCCCGAGAATGGGCTGATCAATTGCTTAATGGGTAAATGTATGCCTACTGTATATGTAAGGTAAGATACCATCAATGTGCACAGTGGGTACTGGACAAAGGCAGCAGTCTTCTAGCTTGTACTCAGAGACCCCAGCTATTGACAAACAAAGACTAGGGTCAGTCTTTGATCTATTCTACCCATCCATGTCAACACTATGTATTCTCTTTACACTTCTATGACCATGTTTATCCCGTTAATGATCTTCTCTCTAACCATGTGACTACAGATGAGTACAAGCAACAACAAATAAAGACTACATTATGTTTTGATCCATTACCAAAGTTCTGTGTTCTTTTAAATGTATGTTGGACACTGGCGGTCCCCACTCTAAAATGAGCCTTTGGAAAAATTGACTCACGGTCTGCTGATCTGATTGGCAAACAAAGTTGGCACGACATTTTACTGTCATAACAGTTTTGTTGAATAAGGACGGAAGGATTTTCCTATCAGACATTAGTTCCTGTTTTGACTGAAATTGAGACTATGTTTCACAGCTCTAAGAAACTATCTTGATCCTAACGTGTATGGTAACGTCTATTTTCTTCATTCATAGTGACATTTAACTTGAGAAAACGTACACTCATCTCCAGCTTTTCTTGAAAATGATGGATTCATATACTGTGTAGATGGAAGATTTGTGAGAAAGTTCAAGTTTTAAATTTGGACCGCTGTGAATCGTCTTTAAAACGGTTAAACCCTGGTCCAGACTCAAATCTACATTCTGATCACATCAATCATTGAGAGCGAGACATCTCCAGAGAGAATACACACGCCTATGGCCAGTCGTAATCTAAACATACTGATATCACACAGCATCAAAGAAGACCTGTCTTTCAAAGCTCAGGGTCAGATTTGGTGGTGAGACTGGAATCAAAGATGACTGGACCTAGCCCAGTCACTATGGGAGTGGGAAAAGAAGAGTGAAGATGTTGGATGACAATGTGATGACTGGGGTTACGGAGATCCATTCAGATTTGGGTTTCTCTGGGAAGTGTGGGAGATGACTATCTGGAATGTTGAATTACTGGTGGGAAAAGAAGACTTGGAATGTCCAAAAAACATTCCTTGCCCCAGTCCCTCAGTCGAGCACCTGATTCCATTTTTGTTCAATCTGGGCTGAAGCGTGTTTGGGTACACTTTGTGTGTTAGATTGATAGATAGATAATTGATGAGATTAATTAATCAAAACAATTGCTAGGACTGCTAGGAGTTATTGAATCAATAACTGGGAATTTTGGATTTGGTGAGAGATATTATCCTATCCAGACCCTTTGAATGCTGGAGAATTAACCTCAACCACCACTAATACATGGTATGAACAGGAGTGGTGTAACGTCTGCTTCCAACTCACACTCTCAAACACGTAGATCCCCTGAACGCAGCTCACTTTCCAGCTCACTTTCCAACTCACCCTGTCAAACACGTAGATCCCCTGAACGCAGCTCACTTTCCAGCCCACTTTCCAGCTCACACTCTCAAACACGTAGATCCCCTGAACACAGCTCACTTTCCAGCTCACTTTCCAACTCACACTCTCAAACACGTAGATCCCCTGAACGCAGCTCACTTTCCAGCTCACTTTCCAACTCACACTCTCAAACACGTAGATCCCCTGAACGCAGCTCACTTTCCAGCCCACTTTCCAGCTCACACTCTCAAACACGTAGATCCCCTGAACGCAGCTCACTTTCCAGCTCACTTTCCAACTCACACTCTCAAACACGTAGAACCCCTGAACGCAGCCCACTTTCCAGCCCACTTTCCAGCTCACACTCTCAAACACATAGATCCCCTGAACGCAGCTCACTCTCCTGATCCCAATCACCTGAATTCTGATCACCTGTTCACACACCTGTATGTCAATCAATCAATCAAATTTATTTATATAGCCCTTCGTACATCAGCTGATATCTCAAAGTGCTGTACAGAAACCCAGCCTAAAACCCCAAACAGCAAGCAATGCAGGTGAAGAAGCACGGTGGCTAGGAAAAACTCCCTAGAAAGGCCAAAACCTAGGAAGAAACCTAGAGAGGAACCAGGCTATGTGGGGTGGCCAGTCCTCTTCTGGCTGTGCCGGGTGGAGATTATAACAAAACATGGTCAAGATGTTCAAATGTTCATAAATGACCAGCATGGTCGAATAATAATAAGGCAGAATAGTTGAAACTGGAGCAGCAGCACAGTCAGGTGGACTGGGGACAGCAAGGAGTCATCATGTCAGGTATTCCTGGGGCATGGTCCTAGGGCTCAGGTCCTCCGAGAGAGAGAAAGAAAGAGAGAATTAGAGAGAGCATATGTGGGATGGCCAGTCCTCTTCTGGCTGTGCCGGGTGGAGATTATAACAGAACATGGCCAAGATGTTCAAATGTTCATAAATGATCAGCATGGTCGAATAATAATAAGGCAGAACAGTTGAAACTGGAGCAGCAGCACAGCCAGGTGGACTGGGGACAGCAAGGAGTCATCATGTCAGGTAGTCCTGGGGCATGGTCCTAGGGCTCAGGTCCTCCGAGAGAGAGAAAGAGAGAAGGAGAGAATTAGAGAACGCACACTTAGATTCACACAGGACACCGAATAGGACAGGAGAAGTACTCCAGATATAACAAACTGACCCTAGCCCCCCGACACATAAACTACTGCAGCATAAATACTGGAGGCTGAGACAGGAGGGGTCAGGAGACACTGTGGCCCACTCCGAGGACACCCTCGGAGTATGTCATTATCAAACACTATTTAGTTCCGTTCTTTGCACCCCATCATTGTGAGGTATTGTTTGTTTTGTGACACACTTCTATTCGGAGCGCTGTGGTCCCCTGTAATTTTGATCCTCCCCTGTATGATAGTTTTTTTCTGCCTCACTAACGATGCCTTTTGCCTATTCCCTGCCTGTACTTTAGCCTATCGGATTTCCTGTTATCAACCTATTGCCTGATCTCCCGGATGACGTTACTAGCCTTTTCCCTGCCTGTAATGTTGCCTTTTTGGACCCCCTTTGTATGACCTTCTGCCTGCCCCTGGATCCAACTTCCTTTCTCCTCCTGTGGTCCCTTACATATAAACACCTGCTCTTGAAACCAGCTCTCTGTCTCCCATCATGTTCATTAGAAGTGGTAGGTTGGTGGTAGGGGATGTAAGGGTGGTCTCATACCAGCTGGCCCCTGTCTGCGACATCACATTCCTCTCCCACAATTGATAATGAGGAGAGAGACAGTGATAATTGACAACAGGGTTCTATTACGGCTTTGCATCACGGATAGAGAACCGAGGGGTATAAAATAGGGAAAAGAGGGGGAATTGAAGGAGACACAAGGGAGGCTATGGGTAGAGAAGAATGTGTTAGAGACCAAGGAAGTAGATACTGAGCACGGACGGAAGGCGTGATACGTGTAAAAAACAGATTGCATTGGAAGTATGGGGCAAACAGTGGGAGAGTCAGAAGGGAAAATTACGGGTGAGTGTGCGAGAAAAAGGGGTAGCTAGATAATTGACAGTTTTCTGAATAGTTGAGATGCTCTCAGCTTGACTCCAACCTAAGTACAGCGTCAGCACTCCGAGTGACACAACAAATTACTTAAATTATAGCAGAATGTCCCATATGGCGCCTCCAATAGTTTTTCAGTACACAACTGTGTGTGTGTGTGTGTGTGTGTGTGTGTGTGTGTGTGAGAGAGAGTGGGGGTAAATCTTGGCTCAATCCTTGATGCTGAGGGGTCCCACTCTGCCAAGGGTATGTGTGTGTGCCATCATCCAGCCCCAGTGGAATATGCTCAGGCTGGGAGACGCCAGTGTGTGTGTGTGTGTGTGTGTGTGTGTGTGTGTGTGTGTGTGTGTGTGTGTGTGTGTGTGTGTGTGTGTGTGTGTGTGTGTGTGTGTGTGTGTGTGTGTGTGTGTGTGTGTGTGTGTGTGTGTGTGTGTGTGTGTGTGTGTGTGTGTGTGTGTGTGTGTGTGTGCCATCATCCAGCCCCAGTGGAATATGCTCAGGCTGGGAGACGCCAGTGTGTGTGTGTGTGTGTGTGTCTACCTCCATCATTACAGCCATATGTAGGCCGTGAGACACATTCTTCAGATTAGAGGATTCTCTCTCCCTCTACACTCTCTCCTCTAATCTCTCACCCCTCCACTGCATTGTCACATCTCTCTCTCTCTCTCTCTCTCATATAGGATGAGGCTTTTAGTAAGAACCTCAACAAGACAGATTAGACATCTACTGTATATTAAAGTATAATGTATCAACAGACCATGTGAAGCCACGTAGTTAGAGTAAGTGGTAGGGGTTTGGTGGTGAGGAGTGGGCATGAACAGTTTTACTGATACACAATTATGAGGTGTCTGGTTTGAGTTGTACTTGCGGCCAGGACTATCAAGGTCAAATGAGTCCAGTGATGGACTCACGACAACGTTATCAGACCTTAATAGCTTGATCCAATTACCTAATTATCTTCAGAATTCATTCACCACATTATATTAGGCCCACAGTATGTAAACTCAGCAACAAAAACAACATCACTTTTTCAGGACCGTGTTTTTCAAAGATAATTTGTAAAAATCCAAATAACTTTACAGATCTTCATTGTAAAGGGTTTAAACACTGTTTCCCATGCTTGTTCAATGAACCATAAACAATTAATGAACATTCACCTGTGGAAGGGTCGTTAAGACACTAAAAGCTTACAGTCGGTAGGCAATTAAGGTCACAATTATGAAAACCTAGGACACTAAAGAGGCCTTTCTAATGACTCTGAAAAACACCTAAAGAAAGATGCCCTGGGTCCCTGCTCATCTGCGTGAACGTGCCTTAGGCATGTTGCAAGGAGGCATGAGGACTGCAGATGTGGCCAGGGTAATAAATTGCAATGCCCGTACTGTGAGACACCAAAGACAGCGCTACAGGGAGACTGGACGGACAGCTGATCATCCTCGCAGTGGCAGATCATGTGTAACAACACCGGAACAGGATAGGTACATCCGAACATCACACCTGCGGGACAAGTACGGATGGCAACAACAACTGCCCGAGTTACACCAGGAACGCACAATCCTTCCATCAGTGCTCAGACTGTCCACAATAGGCTGAGAGAGGCTGGACTGAGGGCTTGTAGGCCTGTTGTAAGGCAGGTCCTCACCAGACATCACCGGCAACAACGTCGCCTATGGGCACGAACCCACCGTTGCTGGACCAGACAGGACTGGCAAAAAGTGCTCTTCACTGTCGAGTCGCGGTTTTGTCTCACCAGGGGTGATGGTCGGATTCCTGTTTATCGTCGAAGGAATGAGAGTTACACCGACGCCTGTACTCTGGAGCGGGATCGATTTGGAGGTGGAGGTTCTGTCATGGTCTGGGGCGGTGTGTCACAGCATCATCGAACTGAGCTTGTTGTCATTGCAGGCAATCTCAACGCTGTGAGTTACAAGGAAGACATCCTCCTCCCTCATGTGGTACCCTTCCTGCAGGCTCATCCTGACATGACCCTCCAGCATGGCAATGCCACCAGCCATACTGCTCGTTCTGTACGTGATTTCCTGCAAGACAGAAATGTCAGTGTTCTGCCATGGCCAGCGAAGAGCCCGAATCTCAATCCCATTGAGCACGTCTGGGACCTGTTGGATCGGAGGGTGAGGGCTAGGGCCATTCCCCCCAGAAATGTCTGTGAACTTGCAGGTGCCTTGGTGGAAGAGTGGGGTAACATCTCACAGCAAGAACTGGCAAATCTGGTGCAGTCCATGAGGAGGAGATGCACTGCAGTACTTAATGCTTTTGATTTTGACCCCCCTCTTTGTTCAGGGACACATTATTCAATTTCTGTTAGTCACATGTTTACAAATATTTACACATGTTAAGTTTGCTGAAAGTAAACGCAGTTGACAGTGAGAGGTCATTTCTTTTTAGTACATAGCTCTGTAGAGGAAATAACTACTAAATATCCCATCTCCACATCTGTAGATCAGAGTCACACACACACACAAATACACACGCCCAGTATCAGAGAGAAAGGAAGTGCGACACATTGAAATATCCTGAAGCTCCAGGGAGCAAAACAAATTTCAGAGAGAGGGGAGGAAAGTGTATGTTTGTGTTTATGTGTGTGTGTTGTCAGCTTGTTTACATTATAAGCCACTCAGAGCCAGAGGACTCCTGATATCTCCAGGAGTAATAAGAATAATTGTTTTCTTTATCTGTTGTTGTCTAGTACTGTCTTTTTTCTAGCTAGGGCCATCTACTTTAAATGACTGTTTACACATCAACCAGGATTAAGGGGCAGGACAATTTGTGAATGTTGTTGATTTTGGACTCAGTGGCTGTATAGGAGAGGGAGTGATATCTTAGCAATTAGCAAGTAGTGTTAGTACTTCAGTCTCACGTTTTCAGCGGCATTCTTGTCAGTGGCAGTCTCGTCGCTAAAACTAACATTGCTCTGCCGAGTTGTTCTTCTGACTTATTCGAGTAAGGAAAGAGAGGAAGGCTCCACTCCACTCTCTCACTGGAGTTTCTTACATAGTTATTTTCAGATGATCTCATCTAGCTCTTTTGTAGGTTTGGCAACTATGTGTGTGTTTTCTATACCTGTTCACTCCTCTCCCTGTAGGCGTTACAGACGCTCACCACCCCTTGGCTGCAACCCTTCTAATTTACTATACCCTGCGTGCACAAAATTTGCAATTCCTGGTCTCCTGCAACTTTTGGAACTGCTGATCTGCGGTCAAGAACGGCAAGTTTATCTCAGCCTAATGCTGCCATAGACTACTTGGCCCGGACAGAGACATGGATCACCCCAGAGAACACTGTTACTCCAGCTGCTCTCTCTTCATCTGAAAATGTGTTCTCTCATAGTCCGAGAAAATCTGGTCATTGCTTGTCCACTTAAGATTAACATTGTTGTCATCTATCGCCTAACAGGTGACCTTAGAGAGTTCCTCAACGAGCTTGACATCTTGATACACTCATTTCCTGATGATGGCTCACTGCTCTTCGTACTGTGCGACTTCAACCTCCCGACACTCTTTCTTTTCCTCTCTTTTGACCTCACCCTTTCCCAGTCCCCTCCCACTCACAAGGCAGGAAATATGCTTGACCTCATGTTTACTAGAGGCTGCTCGCCTACTAATCTCATTGCAACCCCCCTCCAGGTCTCAGATCACTACTTTCTTTTCTGTCTCCCTCTCCCCTACCCAGATGATCATGCGCCGTCACAATCTTCGCTCTCTCTCCCACTACTCTATCCTTTTCTATCCTCTCTCCCTTCTGCTAAATCCTTCTCCCTTTTGTCTCCTGATTCTGCCTCTTCGACTTGACCTGCATCCCTTCTTTCTTTTCTTTCCAAAACACTTGAGCGGGCTGTCACTGACCAGCTCTCTCACTATCTCTCTCAGAATGATCTTCTTGACCTCAACCAGTCACGTTTCAAGACAAGTCACTCAACCGAGACTGCTCTCCTCTGTGTCACAGAGGCTCTCCGCACTACCAAAGCTAAATCTCATCCTCCTAGATCTATCTGCTGCCTTCGACACCGTCAGAACCTCCTCTCCACTCTCTCAGTGCTGGCTGTCTCAGACTCTGCACACTCTTGGATTACATCCTACCTGGCAGGCTGCTCCTACCAGGTGACGTGGAGAGGATCTGTGTCTACACCACATACTCTCACTACAGGTGTCCCCCAGCGCTCGATTATAGGCCCTCTCCTATTCTCTCTATACACCAAGTGACTAACCTCTGCCATATGTATATATGCTGACAATCACAAGTCAAGCTTTCTTGAGATTAATAGTGTGCCCCCTGGTTCCATTTTAGCTACTGTGTTGTTTTTAAGTTTTATTAACAATCTGAGAAATGGAATGCTGCATCTATATGAAGATCATACAGTCATACTGTATATCCATGTGCTCCTTCTCTGGTTCAGGCTGTTGAAGAGCAGGCCTCCCTTCATGGTCTCAAACTGGTCTTGAATGTACAAAAAACGAAATCTATGACCTTTACCAGAGCTTGCATTCAGCCAGAGGTTAGCATTGTCACATCTGGTGCCTTGTCCATTGAAAAAGTGTCATCCTACAAATACAATTTGGTTGAGTTTTTATTTTCGTAATAAGGCTTGCTTCCCGCTTATGGCTCGAAAGAAGCTTGTTCAGGCCTTTTCTCTCTGTAATTATGATGACTTGTTGTATATGCATGCAGCCTCCTCTGTTTTACATAGACTGGACTCGTTTTATCATGCATCCTTGCACTTTATTAAAAATTCCAAATCACTCACCCACCATTGCACCTTGTACAAAATGGTGGGTTGGACTTTATGTGCACAGAAAGCTACACTACCATTCAAAAGTTTGGGGTCACTTAGAAATGTCCTTGTTTTTGAAAGAAAAGCAAATGTTTTGTCCATTAAAATAACATAAAATTGATCATTAATACAGTGTCGACATTGTTAATGTTGTAAATGACTATTGTAGCTGGAAACGGCAGATTTTTTATGGAATATCTACATAGACATACAGAGGCCCATTATCAGGAACCATCATTCCTGTGTTCCAATGGCACGTTGTGTTAGCTAATCCAAGTTTATCATTTTAAAAGGCTAATAGATCATTAGAAAACCTTTTTACAATTATGTTAGCACAGCTGAAAACTTTTGCTCTGATTAAAGAAGCAATAAAACAGGTCTTCTTTAGACTAGTTTAGTATCTGGAGCATCAGCAGTTGTGGGTTCAATTACAGGCTCAAAATCGCCAGAAACAAATAACTTTCTTCAGAAACACGTCAGTCTATTCTTGTTCTGAGCAATTAAGGCTATTCCATGCGATACATTTGTGTTTGTTTAAAACTTTTTTAGATACTAAATGATTCCATGTGTTATTTCATAGTTTTAATGTCTTCACTATTATTCTACAATGTAAAAAATAGTCAAATTAATGAAAACCCCTTGAATGACTAGGTGTGTCCAAACTCTTGACTGGTACAGTATATCTTCATTTATTTTTGAATTTTCATTGTTGGACATAAAATAATGTAAAAACACCAGGAAATCAGCACCAAGTGATTTTTTTAATGTTTTAAATCTGTTCCCAAGTTTTCCTTTGGAAAATATGAGACACGTGATCATCTACAAATGTAAGCAAGGTTTTAAATTATTATGTTTTAGTCAAATATTTAATCTGGGCTTCTTGCAGTCAATTTGCAGGTTGCACAATTTATTTGTAATTATGTTTCCGGCCCCCTGACCATCTCCTGAAGAAAAAAACATCCTGCGGCAGAATCTAGTTGATGATCAAATCAAATCAAATTTATTTATATAGCCCTTCATACATCAGCTGATATCTCAAAGTGCTGTACAGAAACCCAGCCTAAAACCCCAAACAGCAAGCAATGCAGGTGTAGAAGCACGGTGGCTAGGAAAAACTCCCTAGAAAGGCCAAAACCTAGGAAGAAACCTAGAGAGGAACCAGGCTATGTGGGGTGGCCAGTCCTCTTCTGTCTGTGCCGGGTGGAGATTATAACAGAACATGGTCAAGATGTTCAAATGTTCATAAATGACCAGCATGGTCGAATAATAGTAAGGCAGAACAGTTGAAACTGGAGCAGCAGCACAGTCAGGTGGACTGGAGACAGCAAGGAGTCACCATGTCAGGTAGTCCTGGGGCATGGTCCTAGGGCTCAGGTCCTCCGAGAGAGAGAAAGAGAGAAGGAGAGAATTAGAGAACGCGCACTTAGATTCACACAGGACACCGAATAGGACAGGAGAAGTACTCCAGATATAACAAACTGACCCTAGCCCCCGACACATAAACTACTGCAGCATAAATACTGGAGGCTGAGACAGGAGGGGTCAGGAGACACTGTGGCCCCATCCGAGGACATCCCCCGGACAGGGCCAAACAGGAAGGATATAACCCCACCCACTTTGCCAAAGCACAGCCCCCACACCACTAGAGGGATATCTTCAACCACCAACTTACCATCCTGAGACAAGGCTGAGTATAGCCCACAAAGACCTCCCTGCTGTACAACATCCCTAGAGTACAGTCCTACCTCACACAGGAAGCAACGCAGATCCTAATCCAGGCTGTTGTCATCTCCCGTCTGGACTACTGCAACTTTCTGTTGGCTTGGCTCCCCACTTGTGCCATCAAACCCATGCAACTTATCCAGAACGCTGTAGCCCATCTGCTGTTCAACCTACCAAAGTGCTCCACCACACACTCCACTTGCATCCACTACAAGACCATGGTACTTGCCTATGGAGCATCAAGAGGAATGGCCCTTCCCTACCTTCAGGCTATGCTCAAACCCTACACCCCAACCTGAGTACCACATTCTGCAACCTCTGCTCTCTTGGCCCTCCCACCTCAACGGGAGGACAGCGCCCGCTCAAAACAGCCAAAACTGTTCTCTGTCCTGGCACCCATACGGTGGAACCAGCTTCCCCCTGAAGCTAGGAGAGCAGACTCCCTGCCTATCTAGACAAGAATCGGCCAAATCGGTGTCCAAAAATACCGATTTCCAATTGTTACGAAAACTTGAAATCGGCCCTAATTAATCGGCCATTACGATTAATCGGTCGACCTCTAATTGACAAGTCAGATATAAGCACATGGTAAATATTTGGCTTTTCCTGCATGTAGATCATTATATTTTACATACAAGCTGATTGTGTTTGCCATCCCAATAACAACAGATGCTACTTAAAGAGTAACTGATTAAATCTGGTTTGTATTATAGTCTCAAAGGCCTGATCTAGAGCAACCAGTCAGCCAAAGCTGGAGCGAGGCCTACAAAGAGAAGACAAGCCTGGGGCTCAACTGAAAGATTAAGCTGCTTCTGTGGGTCACAATGGCGGACTGAGCACCACTCAAAACTCCCCATCGATAGTCAATGGACACTTCTTATGATTCCATTGTTGGGATGGCTTTCAAACTGCCTTTGTTTAAACACTCACTGGTAATTTCAAGGATTAGTGTTCTGTTGGCTCATATTCTCTAAAGCTACTTTGAGTCTGTACAAGGTCTAATAATATATCAAACAAACTTTTCCTTGTTTTATTTAAATTCAAAACAAATATCAGTCACAAGCAGACTTGTATGCACACACATGCATGCAGGGATGCATACACTCACAAACAAATGCACACACACACACACACACACACACACACACACACACACACACACACACACACACACACACACACACACACACACACACACACACACACACACACACACACACACACACACACACACACACACAAACACACACACCTTGGTGTGCGCAGGCAGGTGGCCGGGTTGGTGGAAGTGTGTTTGTTTTTGTTCGGATGGCCATTTCAGATCGCTGGACTTTCAAAGCTGCCCTTAATCCATCTGATTAGTTGAACCCAGAAACCTTGGACTGAAACAAAGAGCTCTTTCAGACAGGGAGCCACACACACACACACACACACACACACACACACAAACACACTCACAGTAGAGCTGCTAAGAGCTACTTGTGATCCCAGGGGTTTTTACATCACAAAACATTATCCTGCATTCTTTTCCCCCCTTGTCATTCACAGTACATATTTCCCTATGTTTTTCTGGGATAAGTGCAAAATAAATTGAATGCTTTTCAACACATAGTGTACGTGAGGCCAACATGATGTATATGGTGTATATACCTTCTCTATTGGAACACAGTCTGCTTTCCTATTGGGTCACCTGAATTTACCATTCATCCTTAATAGGTAGCCTGTCGTGTTTCTAGTATTAGGATTGAGAGACAGTGATTTAAGGACGGAGGACATGTTGAATTAGACCTAACTGATTGATATCAGAAATGTGACGGTCATGGAATTTTGGATGACGGTAATTGTCCTGCCAAATGACCGCGTCTCCATAATAACCGTTCGAATAGCAAAAAAAATACCCACATTTTCTCCTTTCCTCAGCTTCTGACTGCATGTGCTGCTATAGAAATAGATTGGGGTCCCCAAGTCAATGATGGCACAACGGTTGGACTGGCGGCCATTGAGAGTGTACCCACAGGAGCAAAGAAGGAAGTGAAAGCACAAAGTAAAAGCAGGAAGTGTACCCATCAATACGTTCTGTGATTTGTTGATTCAACTCAACTGATATTTCAAAAAATACATTCCATTGCATCAGTTAATATAATTTGCATTGAACATTCTACATTACCATGGAAACACAATACCAGGCAGCTATTCCCATGAGATTAACCAGTCAAATTGCCAGGGTTAGAGGTTCCAAGCCCATTCTATTCATTGTTTGATACAACAAACTTGCTTGTTTCATCGCGTTGTTAACTTCAGGCTAGGGTCTATTTTTCTCCACTTCCTATCTGACTGACATGCCCAATGTAAACTGCCTGTTACTCAGGCCCAGAAGCCAGGATATGCATATAATTTGTACCATTGGATAAAAAACACTTTGAAATTTGTAGAAATGTTAAAATAATGTCTGAGACTATAACTTCCTACGGATAGGCGGGATAGACGCGTCCCACTTGGGCAAAAAACAGGGAAAATGCAACGCGGCAAATTCAAAAAAATTCTATAAAAATCTAACTTTCATTAAATCACACATAAGACACTCAATTAAAGCTACACTCGATGTGAATCCAGCCAACATGTCAGATTTTAAAAAGGCTTTCCGGCGAAAGCATAAGAAGCTATTATCTGATGATAGCACAACCAGTAAACAAAGAGGGTAGCATATTTCAACCCTGCAGGCGCTACACAAAACGCAGAAATAAAATATAAAACATGCATTACCTTTGACGAGCGTCTTTTGTTGGCACTCCAATATCTCCCATAAACATCACAATTGGTCCTTTTGTTCGATTAATTCCGTCCATATATATCCAAAATGTCCATTTATTTGACGCGTTTGATCCAGAAAAAAACAGCTTCCAAAAAACGCAACGTCACTACAAAATATTTCAAAAGTTGCCTATAAACTTTGCCAAAATATTTCAAACTACTTTTGTAATACAACTTTAGGTATTTTTAAACGTTAATAATCGATCAAATTGTAGACGGGTCTATCTGTTGTTCAATACAGGAAGACAACAAACCAGCGCTACTTTCATGTCTTGCGCAACTCTCAACAGTGTTACCCAGTTCCTAGTTGGCCTATTTCTTCATTGCAACAAAGGAATAACCTCAACCAAATTCCAAAGACTGGTGACATCCAGTGGAAGCGGTAGGAACTGAAAACAGGTTTCTAAGAAATATCGTTTGCCAACGAGAACTCACTGAACAGACAGAGACCTCAAAAAAATATATATCTGAACGGTTAGTTCTCAGGGTTTTGTCTGCTACATAAGTTCTGTTATACTCACAGACATGATTCAAACAGTTCATAGGTTATTCAACATTGGTTTATTTACCACGGACATTAGTGCGGTTGAGTCCCATTTTGTGATAACATGGACTTTATGGGCTAGGAGTCCCGCTAGCGGAGTGAGGTGAGATAAAGGCCATGGTGGCAAAGTAATTACAATATAGCAAGTAAAACACTGGAATGGTAGATTTGCAGTGGAAGAATGTGCAAAGTAGAGATAGAAATAATGGGGTGCAAAGGAGCAAAATAAATAAATAAATAAATAAATACAGTAGGGGGAGAGTTAGTTGTTTGGACAATTGAAGACAGCTGCAGACTTAAAGGCCACAGTATTGGAGACAGAGACTTCAGTATTGGAGACAGTCTACAGTTTTGGAGACCGAGTCTACAGTTTTGGAGACAGAGTCTACAGTATTGGAGACAGAGTCTACAGTATCGGAGACAGATTCTACAGTTTTGGAGACCGAGTCGACAGTTTTGGAGACAGAGTCTATAGTATCGGAGACAGATTCTACAGTTTTGGAGACAGAGTCTATAGTATCGGAGACAGATTCTACAGTTTTGGAGACAGAGTCTACAGTATTGGAGACAGAGAATAATACTTGCTGAGGCACGTTGAACAGCACGTGTGGGTAAGGAGTTTTACATGACACAGAGGAGAAGCTGGGCTGGATAGCAAGGCAACGCCGGTGTGTTAGAACTCTGGCAGCGAGGAGCTCTTGGCTCGCAGGTCCTCTGTTCGCTGTAGAGACGATAGCAATAAAAGCTCATTAAACGCGCATGGTACAAACCGCTAAAATCGCTTTCCTATATGCCAGGCAACGTGTGTGTGTGTGTGTGTGTGTGTATGTGTGTGTGTGTGTGTGTGTGTGTGTGTGTGTGTGTGTGTGAGAGGAACAATGCACAGGGGAGAGATGGGAGTGGCAGATTGGAAATACAGACTTCCAAAGGACTGAGTGTGTGTGTTTGTATTTTTTAGGGTTGTGTGTTGTGTAAGGAAATCGAATGTCTAAAACAACTCTCCCACGTCTGTGTAGCAGCTTTGCTAAGTGAATTACATTAGGAAATACCCAGCTAGCACATTGGGTTATTTGGAAGTTGTGGGAACGTAGGTTTTTGGTTTAACATTGATTCTGGGACCAAAGCCATACGTTTCCTGACAGGTAAAATTGAACATTTTGAAACATTCTCAGAACGGAAGATTCTCCTGCTCTGGGAACATATATTTTTTAGGTTGCAGGAAGGCTCTGAGAAATTGTTACTGTGGTTTCCTGAATGTTTAACCTGGGAGGTTCATTAATGTTTTTTAATAACTTCCTTAAAACATTCACTGAATGTTTCAAGAACACTGTTAGCTCAGTTTAACTGTTTTGAACTCCACCACAGAAATGATTTTGCTTAGGCATTAATCATGCAACCACATTTCTTTGTTTATTATGACACAGTATCAGTGAGATTTGAACCTATCTTCTTCTGTCCTTGATTCATGGATTTAGTCCACTGCTCCACGAGGATCTGGTAGTGTTAGCTTACTGAAACAGACCCCATTTCAAAGGAAACAACCACTCATTAAATTCAGGTAAGGCCAATTAGTGGGAGTGGTCAACACACCTGAACACACTTTAACAAGATAGAGGATAGAGAGTTTAGTTGATGCTGAGAACTGAATGCACAGTGCAATTGGAAAGTATTCAGACCCCTTGACTTTTCCACATTTTGCTACGTTACAGCCTTATTCTAAAATGTATTAAATTATTTTTTTCCTCATCAATCTACACACAATACCCCATAATGACAAAGTAAAAACAGGCTAATTTACATAAGTATTCAGACCCTTTGCTATGAGACTTGAGCTCAAGTGCATCCTGTTTCCATTGATCACCCTTGAGTTGTTTCTACATCTTGATTGGAGTCCACCTGTAAATTCAATTGATTTGACATGACATGATTTGACAGTGAATGTCAGAGCAAAAACCAAGCCATGAGGTTGAAGGAATTGTGCGTAGAGCTCCAAGACAGGATTGTGTTGAGTCACAGATCTGGGGAAGGGTATCAAAAAATGTCTGCAGCATTGAAGGTCCCCAAGAACACAGTGGCCTCCATCATTCATAAATGGAAGATGTTTGGAACCAGAGCGCTCAGAACCTGACTGGGGCAAAGGTTCACATTCCAACAGGACAACGACCCTAAGCACACTGCCAAGACAACTCAGGAGTGGCTTTGGGACAAGTGTCTGAATGTCCTTGAGTGGCCCAGCCAGAGCCCTGACTTGAACCCAATCGAACATCTCTGGAGAGACCTGAAAATAGCTGTGCAGCAACACTCCCCATCCAACCTGACAGAGCTTGGGAGGATCTGCAGAGAAGAATGGGAGGAACTCCCCATATACAGGTGTGCCAAGCTTGTAGCATCATCCCCAAGAAGACTCGAGGCTGTAACCGCTGCCAAAGGTGCTTCAACAAAATACTGAGTAAAGGGTCTGAAAACTTATGTAAATGTAATATTTCAGATGGTTGTATCTCAAAACCTGTTTTTGCTTTGTCATTATGGGGTAGTGTGTGTAGATTGATGTGGGGAAAAAACAATTTAAGCAATTTTAGAATAAGGCTACAACGTAACAAAATGTGGAAAAAGTCAAGAGGTCTGAATACTTTCCGAATGCACTCAATATGTTGGTTTTGAAGTGTCTGTCCTATATCTGAGAGGTATTAGTAAGATCAGGAAAAACATTTTTCAGTCTGTTTTATATGTTTTCAACACTTTATTTTTGGCACTTAACAGTGTCCATATATACTGTACTTCCATAAAAATGTTGGGTACCCAGATACCTTCAGACTAGTCATGCGAGGCTTGTGGGCATCCTAGAGCAAAACAACATATGTGTTCGTAAGAGACTAACCTTTCCACAGAGGGGTCATATTAGTGTGTAGCCTAAACTGTTTGGACGCTACAGACAGCAGTTTCCAGATCGGCTGTACCGACTTCAGAAGAGTCCCAAGACGCTTGTGTGGGGTTGTAGAGCAAAATGGAAAACACTATTCGTGAGCCTCATCTTTCCATAGAGGGGTCATAATAGTTGGTAGGCCGTTCGGACACTACAGACGATTTTGTGAGAAGAGATTTTCGGGATGTCTCATGGTCTGACAAACATCGCTCTAGCTCTGTCACCTTTCACCGCAGATGCAGAAGTGTGACATAGGAGGATGTGGTGGATTGAGATGCATCCAGACATCTTAACTTAAACTGACAGATTTTTATGGGGACGTCGACCTTAGTTTTTTTTTTTAGAGAACAATGAGGAATTTACTTTTATTTATTTAACCTTCAGGAAACCTTCCAAAAAAACTTTATGCTGAAGCATTAAAATTCCCACAGAAGAACGTTGTTTCTTAGCATTCTCTAAATTATTGAAGAACGTTCCTAGAACATTACCCCCAAAGTCATTAAATGTTACCATGTTTGAACAATCAGGAAACGTTCCGTTAAAGTAATGACATACCAAGAAAATTAAGTTATTTTGTCAAGTTTCTTAAATGTGCTGATAATGTTTGAAAGTCAAGCAACTATCCTGCACCATTCCCAGAACATTATGGGAAGGTTGAATGCAAAATAACCATAGGACAACCACGCTCTCACAAAACTATAGGAAATATATGGTTCTCAGAACGTTATGTGCTAGCTGGGTATCCATTACAGATGCTTATCACATAACTCAGTGGCTGATGATAGATATTTATTTACTTAGTGCTTCTATATGCTGCACGCACGCACGCATGCACGCACAAACACACACACACACACACACACACACACACACACACACACACACACACACACACACACACACACACACACACACACACACACACACACACACACACACACACATGACTACACCATATCAAATGTGACTGATTGAGTGAGACACTTTCTATGAAACATGCATGTTGCTACTTCAAACTGATACTGTATCTGGCAGAATATCCAGGTGCTGTCTTGTTTGGGATTTGGTATTTGGTATTCATTAGGATCCCCATTAGCCGCTGCAAAGGGTCTACTCTTCCTGGGGTCCCTGTTCCTCTGGTCAATGAGTAGATGGCTGTAGTACTGCTCAGACAACTGGCTTTGCAGCACCATTTACAGCACTACGCTGTAAAGTGAACTCATTTTCCATTTAATCTGCATTCACCTCTATCAATTTAACACAGAACCACCTCCCTGTTTTTCTCTAGCTCAGTCAAAGTCTACCAGACCCTTCTACCCCCCCTCTCTTCTTCTCCCCTTCTGTCCCCTCTCTCTCTCTACCCCTTTCTCCATCCTATTCCCCTCTCTCATTCTCCCTTTCTCTCCTTTGTTCCCCCTCCCTCTCTCTCACACTCCTGCTCACTCTCTCTACCACCTCCTCCCTCTCATCTCCCTCTCTCCCCCAGCACAGCTGTGTGCCTGTGCAGCCCTGGTTCATCTGGGATGCATTGGGCTCAGGAGAGCCGGCAGCTGGAGCCCATCAGAGCTTTGGAGCGGGAGATCTGTGGACAGGATCAGTCCAGAGCGCCAGACAGATCAGGAACTCTTTTTAAGAAACCGGGCAAGGTGATGGTAGGAAGAGGTTTCCCCTACAGATTCAACTGATCTCAGGTCAGATTATGTTATACATCTCAATGGAGAATGTTAGGATTTGAGCAAAGTCTGTGCCTAAAGGTGCTGCAAGGTGCAGGAGAAACACTGGAGCTTTGAGGATCAGTCTTAAAAACAAACCCTGCATTCCACCACCAGTTAAACATTATCACACACTGAGAGAGAGAGGGTGAGACACTTTAATATACAGTATGTGCATGTGTGTGTGTCGGTGTGTGTGTGTCGGTGTGTGTGTGTCGGTGTGTGTGTGTCGGTGTGTGCGTTTGCAGGTACGTGTTTGCGTGCATGTACAACAATGTCTGAGGATTTGGGTCTGTGTATGTGTATTCAGGAGTGGTAAAGAGAATATATTTGTACACACACCACAAGTGCAATAAAATCCTTAGCTATGTCCTAATCATTTTCCCATGTCTGACTGTGGTATGCACAAGCTTAGTGTGAATACAACATAAAACAAGACTGCCCCGCCCTCACTGAGACCAGCATTCCCAACACATTGCATGTGTCTCTGAAACTATTTCTCTATTGAATCTCTTACAAGCAATCAGGGATTTCTGTTGATCAGGCAGGGGCCACGTTCCAGTATGTTTTATTGACTGCCTTATCTGCTGTCCTTTTCTATAATTTCAGGGATTGGTTGATAAAGGTAAATGAACATTGACTCACCTCCAGGCCTCTACTCTATTCATTATAGCTTTCTACTCTTTTCAATGAGGCTGAAGGAAACTAAGGAATAAGGAAGTCTGGAAGCAAAGAAAAAAGGTCACTAACAGCCTTCAACAACAATATTACCCTGGTCTCCTCTGGTCCCTGTACCTCTTTTGACAGGTTCATCCAGGTGTGGGCTGACCTAGGCCCGAGAAGCCTGGGGCTAGATTTGGAACTTAATGCAAGGGGACAGGGGTATGCAGGGGGAGGGCACTGAGAGTAACAAGGCCTGACACCTGATGCTAGCAGTGGTGACAGAGATATTTGGACATGTTGGCATGGCCTGTAATCCTCTCACGCTTGGCCTTGTCGGATGAGACGATAACAAGTGAGAAGCAGTTGGAAAAACATCTCAGATCTACAGAGCAAATGTTGCTGAATCCCAAGCCCTCTGTCATTCCTGACAACTGGAGTTCAGACACACCTGTCACCTGCCATGTCAGAAAGTGGTTGGGATGAGTTCCACAACCACTCCTGTTCTGGAAAACATATGAGCTCATCGTTGAGATATGTTGCTATACAACGCTTCAGGGGCATCATTGGGTCTTTGTGTGAAAAATGAAATGAAAAGGGCTACTTACAAGACAGAGGATGTAGTTCATTTTGGCCAGTCTGTTAGTTTCCCCTAAGAGGGCAAGGGTGTGATCTTGGCTCTTTGTGTCTGTGAGGAGAACAATGCTTATGGTCCCAGCCAGCAACAAGGATCCATACTGAGGTATGGTAACAGCAAGGGCAAGAGCACAAGAGGACAAGATGCCCACTCTGTCCACACACACACACACACACACACACACACACCTTTCTTGTTTAATGGCCCTCATGGAACCACCTATCAGCATTACACAGTTTAATTGTTCAGTGTGTTTCTTTTGTTTTTCTATCAGTGTATTCCAATATTCACATTGGCCTGCCAGCAACCTAGCAATTGTCATGTTTGAACTCTGACACAGCCATAACATTTACGTATCCAAGCCTCTCTGTGCATCTTTTACAATAAACACTCTACTGTAAGATTGGTGTTTCGAACAAAATTTCTCCCATTGCGTTTGTCTCCAATTCAAGTCTGGTCAACATACCGAATCCCTTCAGTCAGATAGGGCTTTCATATCTGAGGTGCTGAGGTATCGGTGTTATGGGGCACAGTGTCACGCCCTGACCTTAGAGATCCTTATTATTCTCTATGTTTGGTTAGGTCAGGGTGTGACTCGGGTGGGAAATTCTATGTTTTCTGTTTCTTTGTTTTTGTCCGAGTGTGGTTCCACTGGGGATCATACTTAGGAAGCCCTTTTTTCCACCATTAGGTTGTGGGATCTTGTTTTCTGTTTAGTTACTGTTGCCTGACAGAAATGTGCATTTTCGTTTTCGATTTTGTTATTTTGTTTGAGTGTTTTAAAAAAATTAAAATCATGGACACTTTCCACGCTGAGCCTTGGTCTACTCTTTCTACCACCGACGAGAGCCGTTACACACAGATACACTTCATAGACTGCATTCTATAGAATAGACTCTCTCTAGGATACTGTGTTGGAGACTGTGTTTGGCGACAAGAGTACTGAGTGGTTAGTGTTTTTTGGCATTATGTGGGTGGAATGCTGTAACAACACAGATCAAAACAATGAATACAACTCCCATGATGGTCGTAACTGACAATGACTGCTTATCACTTATTCACTGTCAGTTATTCACATTACTTTATTTCAATTAAATATTTCAGTTGTTGTATATGTTACATTTGTTTCATTTGATAACTTTACTATTTCATTGCAAGTCATCATCGTATCTCTATAAAGCTGCTGCCAATTCTGGTTTGACAAAATCAATATTTTAGTAGTTCTTCAAAGTAAATCATGTATACTTTTGAATACCAATACCTCACGAATCAACTGCTTTCTTCTGAATGTTGCATAGCAGTCGTAAAAGAATCAGACCGTACAAGTAGCCGCTCAATGGATTATGGTCATTGTAATTCATTTTCACATTTTCTGCCATAAACTATGCAGAACATTGGCCTGTTGGAAACTACAACTCCCTACTATGTCGAAAAACTACATTTCGATTAATCGGCCAGTACTATCATACAATAGATAACGCATTTGTTATGCAACACAATACGATTTGATCTACTCCCATGAAAATCGTCTTGATAGGTCCCAGACTCTCTCATCCATGAGCATGTTGCCAGCGAAGCTTCTTCCTGATCAATAACATGTGAGGGAACAGGCCCTCACTGGGAGGATGACAACACAAGAACAATTGAACTATTAACCATATCCCTAATGAGCAACAAAAACGCTGCCGGGTTTGTTTTTGTGGTGACCCCCTCAGGCCTCACAAACAGTGTGGTTCCAAAACTGTTGTCTGACTTCAGCCACACCCCACCCCCAACCCATTATTAGCATCTTGTGGCCCACAGATACATAAAACCAATGTTTCTGACCCACCCTTTTGTTATTGTAGCTGCAACACATGAGGAGCTACTCAGAATTAACTAGTGGCATTTGTGTGTGTGTGTTAAAGGTCCCCACAAGAATAGTAAACAAACAAAAATTTCTTACTACACAAGGAATTAGGGTTAGGAGCTAGGATTAGTTTTAGGGTTAGGAGCTACTGTACTGTAAGGTTAGGGTTAAGGTTAGGTTTTGGGGCTAGTTTTTTGAATAGGACTGAATTGTGTGTCCCCACAAGGTTAGTTATACAAGACTGTGTGTGTGTGTGGGTAGGTGCACGTATGTGTGTGTGTGCTTGTGTGTGTGCATGTGTGCATTCATTTGTGTATGTCGACCATGAAATTGGAAATCTGTCATATTGGATGTTTTCCCAGAGTGAGTCATTGACAGAAGGATAAACAACAGAATAACAGCAGTGTTTTTAAGTGACTAACGACAATGACAAAGCAAAGCTACAAATATGGCTTTGTGTGTTTTATGCTGCCTATGAATCCAGCCTGTGTCTGGGGGGCTGTCAATCAGACGGCCACCCAATAGGAGGTCAACATCACACAACCCCGGCTAATTGTCAGAGAACATGTGTGACATGAGAGAACACTTGAGGGAGGAGAGAGAGAGAGAGAGAGACAAGGAGAGAGATGAGGGAAATAGAATGAAGGAGAGGAGATGGTTAGTGCATAATTCGTTTTTGAAAGAGGGACAGAGAGGCAGCAGTATAGTATAGAGAGATCAAAGGAGAGAAAAACATAAAGATATGAGGAACGATATGAGAAAAAGATACCTTCAGTATTCTAATACAGTACTTTTCATTTTTAGTGTACTCATATCATTCTAAGAGCTACGTAGGGAGAGATATAAAGCACAGCAGTCATTCAGTTCACTGAATCTCCTTCCATACCATTGAAACTGTAAAGACTGATCCCTTTTCCTTCTGCCTCTTCCTGCCAGGATGTCCACTTCGCACCTTCCTGTCATTTCCAGATGACCTGATCCCTGTTTCCAGGCAGGTCCCAACCTTGCTGCTGGAAGTCTGGGGCTTGAATTCTGGAATTATTCCTTCATGTTGAGAGAGAGTGGAACTCCACATATTTCTGAGTTTTCTTCCACTATTTCTACATTTTCTTTATTCCTTCGATCTTTCCCTCCTGTTTGATCCAAGTCTGGTCACTCCTTCTCAACCTCCATTTCTTCCTCCTCTCTCCCTCATGTGAAGTCCCTCTTGCTCTCTGAAACAACTTCAAAAAAGTAGCCCAAGTATCTCCTTGGAAATGTGTAAATGTTGCCAAATGAAGGAGATACTTTGATGTCGTTTTTGTAGATCATGTCATGGCAGCTTCCACACTTCGATATACCCCACAAGACTAGCCTAATAATGACCTAGTTTCCCCAGCCCTGTGTGGCCTCTCATCTAATTATCCAGACAGGTATGTCCAAGATCGTCCTGTGTGACCAGGAACAGCTCCGAGCTCTGAGCCTTGCCTGTGTGTGCCTGTGTGTATTTGTGTGTGTGCGTGTGTGTGTGTGTGTGTGTGTGTGTGTTTGTGTGTGTGCGTGCGTGCGTGTGTGTGTGTGTGTGTGTGTGTGTGTGTGTGTGTGTGTGTGTGTGCGTGCGTGCGTGCGTGCGTGCGTGCGTGCATGCATGTGTGCGTGTGTGCATGCGCTGACCAGGTGAATCAAGGTGAAGGCTATCATCCCTTATTGATGTCACTTGTTAAATCCACTTCAATCAGCGTAGGTGAAGGGGAGGAGACAGGTTAAAGGAATTTAAGCCTTGAGACAATTGAGACATAGATTGTGTATGTGTGCCATTCAGAGTGTGAACGGGCAAGACAAAATATGTAAGTGCCTTTGAATGGTGTAGTAGGTCCCAGGCGCACCCGTTTGAGTGTGTCAAGAACTGCAACGCAGTTTCCTGTGTGTATCAAGAATGGTCCACCACCGAAAGGACATCCGGCCAACTTGACACAGCTGTGGGAAGCATTGGAGTCAACATGGGCCAGCGTTGGAGTCAACATGGGCCAGCATTGGAGTCAACATGGACCAGCGTTGGAGTCAACATGGGCCAACTTGACACAGCTGTGGGAAGCATTGGAGTCAACATGGGCCAGCATTGGAGTCAACATGGGCCAGCGTTGGAGTCAACATGGGGCAGCGTTGGAGTCAACATGGGCCAACTTGACACAGCTGTGGGAAGCATTGGAGTCAACATGGGCCAGCGTTGGAGTCAACATGGGCCAGCATTGGAGTCAACATGGGCCAGCGTTGGAGTCAACATGGGCCAGCATTGGAGTCAACATGGGCCAGCATTGGAGTCAACATGGGCCAACTTGACACAGCTGTGGGAAGCATTGGAGTCAACATGGGCCAGCATTGGAGTCAACATGGGCCAGCGTTGGAGTCAACATGGGCCAACTTGACACAGCTGTGGGAAGCATTGGAGTCAACATGGGCCAGCGTCCCTGTGGAATGCTTTCTTGTAGAGTCCATTTCCTGAATCATTTAGGCTGTTTTGAGGGCAAAAGGGGGTGCAACCCAATATTAGAAAGGTGTTCCTAATGTTTTGTGTTAAGCTGGATGGGATTGTTGTCTGTGGGAGAGGGCCTGTCAGTGTGTGTGGAGTTATGATTGCCACAGTGCTCTCTAACTACATAATGGAGGACTTATAAAATGACTCACTCGTCGTAAATCTCCATCTCTTAGAAGGGAGAGCACTCACTGTCCATTTAACAATGAGAAATGAGGCCTCTTCATCCGGTGTGTGTCTAGGTGTGGAGTAAGACAGACAAGTGAAAGTAACAGAAAACAAGGCCTAGTTAGGTCCAGAGAAGTTAACGTTAAGGAGACAGATTTGTCATTGGTTAATTTAAAAGGAGGAGTGAGTGACATTCACCTTCAGTTGGCATAATGAAAGGACCAATCACAAGACAGGTCATTATGAGGTGGGGTCAAATATCTGATGCTTTGGTGGAACTGGAGATACAGTATGTAAGGAAGTTCTACATGAGGTTCGAGAGCAGGGTTCCCCAACTGGCGGCCACATTTGGCCCGTGGGTGGTTTTATTTGCCCCACCACAAGTTCTCTGACCAAAATAAATCAATTCAATAAAAATACATGAATTTTCATTTCACTAAAAACACCAGGAAATCAGCTCCAATTGATTTTAATTTTGGAAATCTGTTCCCAAGTATTCCCATGCAAAATAGAGTCAAATATTATATCTGTTTTTGTAATGGGTGCGTGTTGGTGGCAGGGAAGTCAGGCGCAGGAGAACCAACTTGGTAGAAACGGAGTCGTTTAATAAAAGTTAACAAAACTCCAAAAACCAAAATATATAAAATAATCAAAATGGGTACAAAACCCGTCGCGCACCAACACATAACTTGCACAATCATAAAATCAAACAATCACCAACAAGGACATGAGGTAAAACAGAGGGTTAAATACACAACATGTAATTGATGGGATTGGAACCAGGTGTGATGGAAGACAAGACAAAACCAATGGAAAATGAAAAATGGATCAGTGATGGCTAGAAGATCGGTGACGTCAACCGCCGAAGACCGCTCGAACAAGGAGAGGGGCCGACTTCAGCGGAAGTCGTGACAGTTTGGGCTTGTTGCGGTCAAATTTCAGTCTATAGATATTTGTAATTATGTTCTGGCTCCCCAAGCAGTATGGGACATCATATGTTAATTTCCCAAGACCACAGTTCATCAATAGTTCAGCCACTCGGAGATAGTGATGTGATGTTTACCTTGTAGTGTTTGACTCACATGCATACAGACAGAGCCATGTTGACCCAGCTGGGTGTTTACTGGGGCAATCCAGGGGTAAACAGGGAACTAACTGAAAGGCCTAGTAATGATGTCAGGCCTGAGATATCAACTCAATGGCTCTCAGCTCAAACAACAACAACAACCTGGTCACAGACCCCATGCTGTCAGTAGTAGTCATGGAAGACGAGACAGGTCAGTGAGTCTATGTGAGACCAGTTCCTCCTTCCAGGGACCCAGCAGTGTGATGTAAGGGCCGGGCTGTTGCATAAAGCCTGCTGGATCCACATGAAAGAGCTAGGCCAGAGCATGGAAATGAGAACCGCTCTGGTGACTTCCACTTAACTCCTCCTCAGAGAGAGAGGCTAAAAGCCAAACACTCCATTAACAGACAGCAAGAGCAGCAGGTTTCTATCTCCTGTATTTCTCAGGCAATATGGCTGCCGTATGGCGGTCTAATCCAAACTTGCTGTAAGGAGGGGGGCAAGTCTGTGTGTGTGCATGTGCGTGTGTACAGGCTCGTTCTGTGTTTCTGTGCTCCATTGCCCAAGATGGCTTAGTGACCCCTACATGCTGCGACATTCTTTCCACCCCCCAATTAACATTCCCAGATGAAGACCAAGAGGAAAGGAAGGAAGGAAATAAAAGTGCCATTTTTTTTATTTATATCAAAAGATCAAATGGAAATGTCTACAGCAAGAGTCCTAACCCTCCCCGGGGGTGGAGTTTACATCAGTTACAAGAACATTGGATTCTATTATTGTTCCATGGATCTGATTAGGTGATGTGACATTGAAAACCATCCGTCCTGGAGGCCGCCCAGGAATTCTAAACATTCTGAATTCCATCAATGCAAGTCAATGCAGTCATAAAACCCATACTTTGTTTGGAAAGGGTAAGCATCTGTGACCACGGTGCTCTTAGAGCTCACACATAACATGTAAACCATTACAGTACCAGGCGATCTACAAACATTCGTGAGAGTTATGTATTACGGCGTAACAGAGAGAGATGGGAGAAGAACACATATTAGGCTAGTGATACCGTTTTCATTCAACATGCTAAACTATCAGAATCACTTTTATTCAACAAACACATTATGCATGTACAGGAATTTGACTCTGTGAAATGGTGCTGCAACAATTAACAGAATACACAGACAGGTGATAAACAGAATGTAGGGATATTTAGATCCAGAATTTACACAGCCATCATACACTATGTACACATTGAACACCGAGCTTAAAACTATAGATTACACTAGAAACACTATAAACTACATTATTAGTTGTGCCTGTATACATTAAATAATTTAGGATGATGTACAATAGGGGAAATATACGTATATGGTTTGAGATTCTTCAAAGTAGTCACCCTTTGCCTTGATGACAGCTTTGCACACTCTTGGCATTCTCGCAAACAGCTTCACCTGAATGCTTTTCCAACAGTTCCCACATATGCTGAGCACTTGTTGGATGCTTTTCCTTCACTCATCCCAAACCATCTCAAGTGGGTTGAGGTTGGGTGATTGTGGAGGCCAGGTCATCTGATGCAGCACTCCATCACTTGGTTAAATAGCCCTTACACATCCTGGAGGTGTTTTGGGTCATTGTCCTGTTGAAAAACAAATGATAGTTACACTAAGCACAAAGCAGATGTGATGGCATATCGCTGTAGAATGCTGTAGTAGACATGCTGTTTAAGTGTGCCTTGAATTCTAAATAAATCACTGACAGTGTCATCAGCAAAGCACTCCTACACCTCTTCCTCCATGCTTCACTGTGTGAACTACACATGCAGAGATCATCCGCTCACCTACTGTACTCTGTGGTTAGAACCAAAAATCTAAACTGTTAACTAAGGCCCAAGCAAGTCTCTTCTTATTATTGGTGTCCTTTAGTAGTGTTTTCTTTGCAGCAATTCAACCATGAAGGCCTGAATAACGCAGTCTCCTCTGAACAGTTGATGTTTAAATGTGTCTGTAACTGCAATTATTTGGGCTGCAATTTCTGAGGCTGGTAACTCTAATGGACTTATCCTCTGCAGCAGAGGTAACTTAGGGTCTTCCTTTCCTGTGGTGCTCCTCATGAGAGCCAGATTCTTCATAGCTCTTAAATGTTTTTGCGACTGCACTTGAAGAAACTTTCAAAGTTCTTGACATTTTCTGGATTGACTGATTCATGTCTTAAAGTAATAATAGACTGTTGTTTATTTGAGCTGTTCTTGCCATAATATTTACTTGGTCTATTACCGAATAGGGCTATCTTTTATATACCACCCCTACCTTGTCACAATTGATTGGCTTAAATGCATTAAGAAGGAAAGAAATTCCACAAATTAACTTTTAACAAGGCACACCTGTTAATTGAAATGCATTCCAGGTGGTTGAGAGAATGCCAAGAGTGTGCAAAGCTGTCATCAAGGCAAATTGTGGCTACTAAATGATTCCATATGTGTTATTTCATAGTTTTGATGTCTTCACTATTATTCTACAATGTAGAAAATACAGAAAAACCATTGAAGGAGTAGGGGTGTCCAAACCTTTGCCTGGTACTGTAATTGATCTTGTTTGTGAAAAAAATATATATTTGAGAGGGTTAAGCACTGTGCTGGTTTTCTTTCCTACAACAAAGTTCATTGTATGGTTCTGTTTCCGACAAAGTGGGGTGAAACACAAAAAGCAACATAATAACCACTATGTATCCCTGCTAGGCAAAACTTCAGCTACAGTACAGTACATACACTTCCATCCATGTCCAAATGAAAGACGGGCTTATCCTGGACCCCATAATGCTCACTCCAGTAAACATTTCCTCTTATCTACTTTATCTTTCTTTCTCATTCTCTCTCCCTCTCTCCCCCTCTCTGTCTCTCTCACCCTCTTTCTCCTTCTGCTCCCTCCTCTCTCAATGTTTTCTCTTTCTCACAGTCAAGTAACCATATCACAAACCCTGAACATAAAACCTTCACTTTCACTCCACATCCACCATCCACTGAGGTCCAGGGTGCTTCGTTATCCTATAGATATGATGTTATTGCTTCCCTAAACCCAATGAACTAAACAGTGTCATGTACAGCTAACAATCCTTCAGAGCAGAAACAAAGTGCAGGGTGATAGATGTGAAAATAAACCATGGCAAGCAACATAATCACTGCTGAAAAGCGTGCTGTGTTGTTAGACAAGCAAATTTCTCTACTGTGAGCATGGTTTCTATAGAGCTCTCTCTCTCTCGCTCTCTCACTTACATACACACAAACACGCACGCGCACACACATACAGAATAGCACTAAATCGCTCAGCACGGAATGGAACATTCTGGGAACCCTAATTGTGCCCATTTTCTATAAAAAATAATAATTGAAAAAGCTCAAATCCATCTCAGAGCCAGGCTCTACAGTATAACCACTTACAGATGAACTCCATCAGTGGAGGCTCCTCAGAGAAGGAAGGGGGAGGACCATTCTACCATAAATAATGAAACATTCAAAAGACACATTTTTTAGATAAAACGATACTAAATATATCCACGTAACAAAACATCTGATTAAAACACACTGTTTTGCAATAAAGGTCTACAGTAGTCTCAACAACACACTCCAGGCTAGCACCATAGTTTAGCTAGAGGACAGCTATATCCCGTCCTCCTCTGGCTACAGTACATTGACTTCAATACGAAACCTAGGAGCCTCACGGGCCTTACCCTTACCCTTCCATAGACCTACATGGTAATTATGACCACTTCCGGACGACGTCCTCCAACCAATAAAAGATTTTGCAATATGAACTGACATGTTGTCTTTCCAAAAATAGGTTTAGGATTAGAGAACGAACCTAGTGTGGTGTGTTGGGGTTGTGCCACAGAGCATTATGGGGGTTCTACGTGTTAATAATCTTGGTGAGTTGGTGACATATTGGATAGAGAATGAGAGTGAAGAGTGATAGTTGAGAATTTTGGGGAAATTATTCAATTCAAATTAGTTTCTTCAAACTACAGGAGGCGGAAGAGGTAGATTATATATTGTTTTCTTGGTTTTAGAACTATATTTGTGTTGCGTTAGTGCAATTTATTTACATTTGTCTTGCTAACTTTAGTAGCAAGTAGCTAGCTAGCTACCAGGGTGCAGTTTTCTCTTCCAGAATGGCTTACTAATGCAAACAACAACTTAGTGGATTTTTTGTTGAAGAAGCCCTTTATTGCCCATATCAGATTCAATCTTCCTGGAAAAAGCTGCATCGATCACGTAATGGACAAACATCTGCGTATTCAAACTGCTCAACACAATGAGAAGGTAAGATGAAACAGGGTCACATGCAGATTATCGGCAAGAGTTGGCTTTTACTTAGGGGCACGACGAGAGGGAAAGTTCAACTAACAAGGGCAACTACTGTACAAGGAGCTTGTAGAGGTAATTATGATGCTTTACTTGCTGAGCATATGGAAGTTTCTATTGTCTTCTCTGGGATGTCGAAATCAATTCAGTATGATTTAATCGCTTCCTTTGCGTCATCCATTAAACGTGAGATTAAAAAGAGAGGTTGACGTAGCACATTTCCACTTTCCTCCGGCATTAACACATCATCAATCCAGGCAGACAAAAGCAAAAACTCTTTACATAAATGTTGCAGCAGCCTAGCCTAAACATTGGAGATCTGACATGCTGTATGGGATGAAAACGAGACTACTTTTCAGTCTGATCAACTGTAGGCTACCAATAAGAGCAGATGCATACAGCCTATGCGCCCTGTCCATCTGGTCAGTGTAAACTAATTGGTAACGTAATTGGTCATGTATTTATAGTCTATTTGTGTGTCAGGAGAAAATGTGAATGTGATCAAATGTGGTTTATATTCAAACTTGGGATGGCTAGGCGGCCTAGGCCTTTTCAATCACAAATTATTAACTGGAATGAATCAATCGACATAATAGTGATGACATAGACTGTGAGTAAATGTTTTATTAGGCCTGCAGTTGCATAGGCCTGCACTATGCAAGCATGCATAAAAAGCTCAGCCCTGTGAGTTCTGTTGTCCATCAGTTGTTGTCTCTGTGTCTGGGTAGAGGAAACACCCTGTTAGTCTATTCTAAGTCTAAGGTTGCTGCAGTTTGACAGGGTTTTTAAGACCATGTGACCGGATTAGAAAAACTGGTCCCATCATAGCCCATATAAAACCTTTTCACAACTGATTAATCACTGTCATACTCTATAAGGTCCTGAGTTTTCCTGGTTAAGTTACCAGATAAGGAAAAACTCTGGGCCCCAGGGGAAAGAAAATGTCCCCACCACTCTGGGACCTATGGTGCTACCAGTCTGCTCACAGTTGTCAGTTATCATCAGGTATGTGAACGGCCAGGGCTTTATCCAGGAACATTTCTCAGATGTGTCAAGTCGGCGAGATGCGCAGTCTATGTTTGGCTTTGTGAATGCTAAAATGTCTGAGTTTAACTTCATGTAGAATCTTGTTGACTAAACCTACGCTGGCGCAGCTGCAATGGAATTTATCTGCTATTTTATACAGCTAAGTGAGTGCCCCTCATGTTCCCTGATTTAAAAGGTGATGACCACTCCACTCCACAACCATTGTCAACTCTCTCCTGACAGGAACTGAAGCCATGTCTCATGTGCCCTCTCATCCACTGGCACATTGAATGTTTCCTCTCCAAGCACTGTGAGTAGACCGGTCAATTTTCTATGTAGAGGAAATTACATACACAAACACAATCACATTATTACACATCAATAATTTTACTCCTTGTTTGAACTAACTCATTCTTAGCTTTTTTGTCTAACTGTGTAGTGTGTTGTGTTATTGTTTTTTGTCTTCCAAGTAAAATCCTGTCCTGCCCCCAGTGGAAGAGTTGAGCTCTTCTCCAACACCATCCATTCATGATGAGCCTGTCCTGCACTGAAGCCTCTGAACACCTCAACTCATGCTTCATACGCTCATTCAATCACTGCTGTGATCCCTTCCCAACGCTGTGTAAGTAGCTCTCTCAATCCCATTCCCCATAATATTGTACTCTAAATGTCTATATTAAGTGCTTTAGGTTCAAATAATTTGTCTTTCACAATTTATTTTAAAGACGCTTTGTCGTCTCCGTGCGGTCCGTGCCTTTACCCATCCTCCTCAATTTTTCAAGTCACCCACCTCCACTGGACTCCATTGCATTTAATTGATGGGGGAATGGCAATCGTTTCTCCCAATCCAATCAAAGGTAATGAGGGCTAGCGCTCTCCTGACACCCCCTTGTTGAGTGAATGGTACGGCCTATACCCCATGACTTCCTAAATTATTTAGCATACAGGGCCCCAGACTGATTGACTTCATCTAGTCAACATTTCCTGCATCGTCCCTTGTAAGTGCAGTTGTATAATTGCGTGCTGTGGTATTAGGGGAAAGGGTTCTCTGGCCTGATCAAATCTATGTACATTCATATCTACAGATCTCTTAGGTTCATTGTTTCATTGTTTATGGAAGAATTGGGCCTCTGGTCTACTTTCTTTTCCGCCCCCCTCTCTCCTTTTTTGTACCTCTTTCTCTCTTTCTATACAACACTTTACATCAAGTGCATGATCATATGGTATCACCAATCACATCAGAACTTTTCACATCGGATTAGTCAAAAACCAAGAAAAAAAGGTTAGTATTGGACTGCCTGTGCAAACGCATCATTAGAAGATTCTGGTGATGACATCAGGTGAGGACACAGTAGACCGTGTGTGAGATCACACTGCATGTGGAGCTGATGACACTCAATCCAGACAAACAGCCAGAGGGGGAACAGGCACGCTCGTTTTGCAAGAGAAAGGTGGCCCTGGCAGGGCGTGACACGCTCCCTCTGCCCGCTGGCACTGTCCAGCTGCTGGAGCTCTAACACTGAACATCCCCTGTTATGTTCCTTGTTATTTTGTTTGAGTAGTTGTTGCCTTTGGGCACAGATCTAGGATCAGGTTACTCTCTAAATCCTATCTTAATCATTAGCTGGGGTAAACACAAAACTGACCTTAAACTCTTGTCTGTTTCCTCCTTAAAACAAAATGAGTATCAAGCCAGAGAGAGAGAATGATAAGGATATCTCCAGGCGAGGGGTCGAACAAAGATCTGGTGCTGCCTGTTTTCCTCACTTCAGAACAAACCGGATGGAGAGCCATGAAGAAAGCTATGAAAAAAATAACTTAACTTTTTTTATGTCGTTGTGAGGTGTACTCTTCTCTAACTAGATCTCTTAAGCGGTGACTTTGAAATTTGGACATCTATCCATGTCCTGAGCACGTCGGGAAATGTCTTCAAAACCGCCCACTATGGGCAACAGCGAGCACTATTACCATCAAGTAGGCTTGGGATTTGACGGGGGTGGTGGATGGGCATAATCCTATTACTCTGTGGATCCCAGTGGTGGACACTTGTTTGTAAACAAACCTTAACCCTTACCTTAACCATTCAGAATGAGTGCCTAAACATAAGATGTTAACCAAAACCTTAACCTTCTAAATCTAGACGTTTTGTAGAAACGGAGTGATGCTGAGAGAGAGAGAGAGAGAGAGAGAGAGAGAGAGAGAGAGAGAGAGAGAGAGAGAGAGAGAGAGAGAACAAATGAAAAACATCAGAATTGAGTGCATTTAGTTCGGATATTCCCAGAGGTAGGGAGGGAAGGAAGGAAGGAGGCAGCAGCAGTCCAGTCAGCTAGACTTTGGTCAGGGGATGAGGACATGGTCATGCACACGTGGCCTTATGTAACCACAGGGACCAGACTGTCTGAAAAGGCCTGGAGATTGCTACACACTGCTTGTGGATGCCAGCAGTCCGTTCCACACAGTAAACAATGTGGAAGCTGTTATCAATCACCGCCAGAGTCAGTAAACAGACCCAACAATCACTGGAGCCCAATGAAGGGTTGCTCTGTGTATACAATATAATGGAGGCCCACTAAGACTGGCTCTGCCTTTACTATGGCTGACCGAGGGAATAACTTAGTATGGGAGTGGAGAGTGTAGAGGGAAAGAAGAGGTGAGGAAAGGAGGGAGAGGTAGAAGGCAGGAGAAGACGATAGATGGATGTAGAGGAAGAGATGGTGCATTAGGGAGGAAGTAGAGAAGGGAGATGAGGACGGAGAGGGATAAATATACAGAGAACCAGCTCTCATCTTTAGTCACTCATTCACAGTCCATTTACTGCTGTTGTGTTGAATAATTTGCCATTATTTCAGTAACTCGATAGCTTTCATCAGCCTCAGTGCATACGGCGGTCAGAGCATCAAACAACAGGAGAAGAGGAGGTCTAGAAGGGAAAGAAGTGGAGAGAGATAGAATGCCTTTCATTAAAACATCAAAGAAGGCGTATCATTCCCCAAATGCCTGCGCTTCACTGAGCCACTTGTTGCATTGTTAGATGAGTTCTGGGCGATTCAGCTGTAAAATTAAAGGAGAGCCGCACACTCTAGGAGCTCAGATGCAATAATTTAATAACCTATTGTCCAACGTTTCGACAGACAAGCTGTCTTCATCGCCTCTCGATTCAGCTGTAACACATTGACCACTTGGCTCTTGTTGTTTAAGCTAATCACGTGGCAAGAGGGTGCCAGACTCCAATGCTTCTTCTCAAGGATTAACACCAGGAAGTTGGGGGAACAGATTAAACAAGCGCACACTTTGGTCTCACTCTCTTGTTTGCTCTCTTCCCCCCTTACTCTTTCAACTGGATATCTCTTTCCATTTATGTGTCCATCCATCCATTGATGTGTCCATCCCTCCTTTTATGTGTCCATCCATCCATTTATGTGTCCATCCATCCTTTTATGTGTCCATCCATCCTTTTATGTGTCCATCCCATCCCTCCTTTTATGTGTCCATCCATCCTTTTATGTGTCCATCCATCCTTTTATGTGTCCATCCCTCCTTTTATGTGTCCATCCCTCCTTTTATGTGTCCATCCCTCCTTTTATGTGTCCATCCATCCTTTTATGTGTCCATCCATTTATGTGTCCATCCCTCCTTTTATGTGTCCATCCATCCTTTTATGTGTCCATCCCTCCTTTTATGTGTCCATCCATCCTTTTATGTGTCCATCCATCCATGTATGTGTCCATCCCTCCTTTTATGTGTCCATCCATCCACCCATTTTGTGCTGCCTGTGCCTGGATCAGGGTTATTTCACAGCCCCCACCCGGGGGTCAGGGAGGGTGGGCTGGGGGGAGCCATGGAGGTTGGGCTGGGGGGGGGGGGGGGGGTAGGCTGGGGGGAGCCATGGAGGGTGGGCTGCGGGGAGCCATAGAGGGTGGGCTGGGGGGAGCCATGGAGGGTGAGCTGGGGGGGAGCCAGGGAGGGTAGGCTGGGGGGAGCCATGGAGGTTGGGCTGGGGTGGGGGGGGGGCATAGAGGGTAGGCTGGGGGGTGGCGTGGAGGGTGGGCTGGAGGGGGAGCATGGAGCGTGGGCTGGGGGGAGCCATAGAGGGTGGGCTGTGGGCTGGGGGGGAGCCAGGGAGGTTGGGCGGGGGGAGCCATGGAGGGTGGGCTGGGGAGAGCCATGGAGGGTGGGCTGGGGGGTGGCATGGAGGGTGGGCTGGGGGGGAGCCAGGGAGGGTGGACTTTGGGGGGAGCCATGGAGGGTGGGCTGGGGTGGATGGGGGGCATGGAGGGTGGGCTGGGGGGAGCCATAGAGGGTAGGCTGGGGGGAGCCGTGGAGGGTGGGCTGGGGGGGGCTGTGGAGGGTGGGCTGGAGGGGGAGCATGGAGGGTGGGCTGGAGGGGGATCATGGAGGGTGGGCTGGGGGGGCCATGGAGGGTGGGCTGGGGGGGCATGGAGGATGGGCTGGGGGGAGCCATGGAGGGTGGGCTGGGGTGGGCCATGGTGGGTGGGCTGGGGGTAGCCATGGAGGGTGGGCTGGGGGGGAGCCATGGAGGGTGGGCTGGGGGGAGCCATGGAGGGTGGGCTGGGGGGGAGCCATGGAGGGTGGGCTGGGGGGAGCCATGGAGGGTGGGCTGGGGGGGAGCCATGGAGGGTGGGCTGGGGGGAGCCATGGAGGGTGGGCTGGGGGGGAGCCATGGAGGGTGGGCTGGGGGGGAGCCATGGAGGGTGGGCTGGGGGGAGCCATAGAAGGTAGGCTGGGGGGAGCCGTGGAGGGTGGGCTGGGGGGGGCTGTGGAGGGTGGGCTGGAGGGGGAGCATGGAGGGTGGGCTCGGGGGGCCATGGAGGGTGGGCTGGGGGGGAGCCATGGAGGTTGGGCTGGGGTGGGGGGGGGCATAGAGGGTAGGCTGGGGGGTGGCGTGGAGGGTGGGCTGGAGGGGGGGCATGGAGCGTGGGCTGAGGGGAGCCATAGAGGGTGGGCTGTGGGCTGGGGGGGAGCCAGGGAGGTTGGGTGGGGGGAGCCATGGAGGGTGGGCTGGGGAGAGCCATGGAGGGTGGGCTGGGGGGTGGCATGGAGGGTGGGCTGGGGGGAGCCAGGGAGGGTGGGCTCTGGGGGGAGCCATGGAGGGTGGGCTGGGGTGGATGGGGGGCATGGAGGGTGGGCTGGGGGGAGCCATAGAGGGTAGGCTGGGGGGAGCCGTGGAGGGTGGGCTGGGGGGGGCTGTGGAGGGTGGGCTGGAGGGAGAGCATGGAGGGTGGGCTGGAGGGGGATCATGGAGGGTGGGCTGGGGGGGCCATGGAGGGTGGGCTGGGGGGGCCATGGAGGGTGGGCTGGGGGGAGCCATGGAGGGTGGGCTGGGGTGGGCCATGGTGGGTGGGCTGGGGGGAGCCATGGAGGGTGGGCTGGGGGGGAGCCATGGAGGGTGGGCTGTGGGGAGCCATGGAGGGTGGGCTGGGGGGGAGCCATGGAGGGTGGGCTGGGGGGAGCCATGGAGGGTGGGCTGGGGGGAGCCATGGAGGGTGGGCTGGGGGGGAGCCATGGAGGGTGGGCTGGGGGGGAGCCATGGAGGGTGGGCTGGGGGGGAGCCATGGAGGGTGGGCTGGGGGGAGCCATAGAAGGTAGGCTGGGGGGAGCCGTGGAGGGTGGGCTGGGGGGGGGCTGTGGAGGGTGGGCTGGAGGGGGAGCATGGAGGGTGGGCTGGAGGGGGAGCATGGAGGGTGGGCTGGGGGGGGCCATGGAGGGTGGGCTGGGGGGGAGCCATGGAGGGTGGGCTGGGGTGGGCCATGGTGGGTGGGCTGGGGGGAGCCATGGAGGGTGGTCTGGGGGGAGCCATGGAGGGTGGGCTGGGGGGAGCCATGGAGGGTGGAGTAGTATGTTTCTAGAGGTACCACAATGATACTAAAGTCATTATCTTGATAGTATTTGGGGCACCCCAACCTAGGGCAGTGGCGTCTGCTTTCCCTGGTTTCAGTTTTTTGGAGTGGGTGTAGGGAAGGTTAGAGGGGGGGAATCCAACAAGTGAAACCCCACACTGGAATTATAGTATTTGAAGCTGGAGGAGGATGGCCTGGGGTTGGAAGGGTTCATAGGGTCAACTGCAGCAGGGACAGGTCAGGGGAGCATCTGCTGGGACACTCTCATTCTCTTTCTCAGATTCAGATCAGATTCATTAGCATGAATGGCAAGGTGACTGATGCTTAAGCAAAGTGAGACAGATAATAACATCAACAATAACGACATTAAACGTCTCTGCTAAAGACGTTTGATTCACTGATGAGCCCTTGGACACACACACGCACACACACGCAGACAAACGTGTCAGCTGAGGGACCCCGGGGCAGTGTAGCTGCACATCTGAGTGTTTCTTTATAATGTCAAAACATTTATCTCCAAAACATTTCTCTCCAGGATGAAGCTGGGGGGCACTCACTCTAATCGTTTGAACCACAGCAGGGTGGTCAAATACTGTACCTCTAGCACATGATGGCGTTGAGGGAAGTCAAGTACATGTGCGTAATGAATAATAACCTTGCCTGAGACTTGAAGACACGTGTTAGCTCCCAGAATTCAGACGATGCCCGATACCAGATACTTTTTCTCAACCAGGTTTCCCAGAGGCATTTCCAGATGAGTTCACAGTGAGCGGTCTTCACATAGACAGACTGAGGTATTCACACAGAAGTATTCACACACACAAACACACACACACAAGTTAGGCAAGACAAAGTGACCTCTATCCCCTTAAATCTGTCCGGTTCGTCGTGCCCCTGTCAGTCCCTGTTAGTGTACTGGTGACACAGTGTAGGTCACATACCAACACACAACAGCTGCTGCTCTGGCTAACACTGGAGCCAATGACCTACGGGCAGTACACCACTCGCTGCACAGCTACACAGACATACCATTAGCGTTACCGTCTCTACTGAAAATGATGTAGGTAACTAGGTAAGTCAGTTACTAGGTAGGCAATGTGTAGCATACGCTGGCAGAACACTCTCTCTCACAAACACATGTACGTACACACACACACATCTCTCACAATCACGCGTATGTACATACGCACAAACTCACACACTTCAATACACTCACAAACTTCAATACACCCACACACTCACACACTTCAATACACTCACACACTCACACACTCAGTTTTTCATGGCGTCTCTCAGTCACTTCCGTAGGGAAACAGAAGTGTCATCCCAGGACTGTATTGAATGGAAATATGAGATCAGAGGAAATACAGTGGAAATACTTCAGTATTGAAAAGATTGCATGGAGGGGTGTCAAAGCTGATGTGGTGAGGAGCAGGACAGGTGTGTGTGTGTGTGTGTGTGTGTGTGTGTGTGTGTGTGTGTGTGTGTGTGTGTGTGTGTGTGTGTGTGTGTGTGTGTGTGTGTGTGTGTGTGTGTGTGTGTGTGTGTGTGTGTGGATTTACTCTGTCTAGCAGGATAATCCCTCATATAAAGTGGTGCTGTTGAAACAAATCTCAGATTAATAAAGACATGAGTTCCCGGGACTGGAGCAGACCGGAACCAATCCTGGATTTCATGTGATCCGGGGTGGGAATTGAGTCACTTTGGAAAACAGTAACACTCAACCACACACACAGAGAGATTCTCTCTTACTTATAGTCAGTGACAGCCATAGCCATGTGGGTTTGCCAATTTCTCTTCAGATTCTGACGTTTATCCACATTACAACAAATGTAGAAGTTGCTCCAAATGTCAAATTTCAAAGTGTTTTTGACACCCTGGGTTGTTCCTCCTGCTCCGTATGGGATTACGCCCATCCGCCACCCCTGTCCAGAACACACTAGCAAAACCCAAGCCTACTTGATTGTAATAGTGCTCTATGTTGCCCCAAGTGGCCAGTTTTGAAGGAATTTCCTGACTTCCTCAGGACATGAACAGACGTCCATTTTCGAAGTCAATCTTGAGCGATCTGGCTGGTGGTTTACCAATATAGGAAAGGCCTTGGGAGTTGAATAGCATGGAAAACCATTGCCGTAGCACCTTTCCC
Source organism: Oncorhynchus mykiss (assembly GCF_057628025.1). Lineage (NCBI taxonomy): Eukaryota > Metazoa > Chordata > Actinopteri > Salmoniformes > Salmonidae > Oncorhynchus > Oncorhynchus mykiss. The sequence continues at coordinate 65,509,840 of NC_143037.1, read as the reverse complement.
TATCCCCAAACCAGCCACCCCTTTGTCCATAGCTCCTTCACCACAGTCTATCCGTCCTCCTAGGATGTGCTAACTACCCATCCCTGTTTCCTATCTTCCTTCTAGCTCTATACCAGAGAAATGTAGAATGACTTTACTCTGTCCAAATCTGACGAGGTTTCTACGTGATTTCTGTTCCCAGTTAAACACACATCTCTGCTTAAGAATCTGGAAAGAGGTTTGGATCACTGATGAGCTCTTTAACACAAGCACACACACTTAGAGCTCAACCAGATGTTTATTACTCCCTACGTAAGCTTTGAGGTGCCGGTCCGTTCCAAACTCTTTCCCCCCACACAATTATATACCACAGTAATGAAATGAAAACTGTGATTTTGACACAATGGTTTCCAGGTTCTGCTCATGTCTGCTTGATTTACACTTGTGACCAATAATCACACACACACTTGCGCACGCGCATACGCACACACTTCCCCTTTGCGTTCCGACAGTTTCTCTATACACAAAATTGGGAAGCTTGTGTAAATGGCTGTGGATACTAGATTGAGAGGCCTGGTACTCTATGTCTGAATGGCAGTGGACTGACTATGAGCTGTGAAACAGGGACCATCTGGCGACTTTCTGAGTGTCTCAGGGCTGTGTGTATTCCAGTCTGTTCACAGAGCAGCAGGATGATTAGCATCTGTCTGTCAGTGAGCCACAGACAGTTACATTAGTAGACTGTCTCTGTTTCCACAGGAGCCCATGATTGGGAAGACTGACCGTTAGATGTACAGCTTACTGTGTCTCTTTCCAGAGATGGGAAAGGGCATGTAGAAAGAGTGATGAGAGATTTCTCAAGGATCCACTATGGCCATCACTCTGATTCTAGAGAAAATCACAGGCTCCTAACCTGTATAGAGTGGTATGAGATATTGGCATGGAGAGCAATGATCTGGGGTGGAGAGAAGACTGTGGTTTGGAGAATATGCATACGCGCACACACACAGAACACTCACACAGACACACGGGCACACACACTCACACACACACACACACAGACACACGTATGATGGTTTGACAGGGAGTGAGAGGTTGTTTCAATAAGAGCAGGCTTTGGGGAGAGTTACTGAGTCTGCCCTAGAGATGTTTTCTTTTAATAAAGAATGAAAACAAAGCAGCAACCGTAAGGATTTACTCTGATCAACCTCAGCTAGCTCAGCCCGCCAAAAACATTACACATCTCAGTTAAGTAAAGGGCCAAAAAGTTCATCAAGGACCTCAGCCACCCAAACCATGGCCTGTTCACCCTGCTACCATCCAGAATGCGATGTCAGTACAGGTGCATCAAAGCTGGGACCGAGAGACTGAAAGCTTCTATCTTCTATTGAACATCTTGGCCATGTCACTCATGCTGCCAAACACACCATTTTACCGATCCTCAACTTCGGCGATGTCATTTACAAAATAGTCTCCAACACCCTACTCAACAAATTGGATGCAGTCTATCACAGTGCCATCCGTTCTGTCACCAACGCCCCATATACTACCCATCACTGCGACCTGTATGCTCTCGTTGGCTGGCCCTCGCTTCATACTTGTCGCCAAACCCACTGGCTCCAAGTAATTTACAAGACCCTGCTAGGTAAAGTCCTGCCTTATCTCTGCTCACTGGTCACCATAGCAGCACCCACCCGTAGCATGCATTCCAGCAGGTATATATAGCCCAAACAACTACCCCTTCCCCTACTGTATTTACAGTGCCTTGCGAAAGTATTCGGCCCCCTTGAACTTTGCGACCTTTTGCCACATTTCAGGCTTCAAACATAAAGATATAAAACTGTATTTTTTTTGTGAAGAATCAACAACAAGTGGGACACAATCATGAAGAGGAACGACATTTATTGGATATTTCAAACTTTTTTAACAAATCAAAAACTGAAAAATTGGCCGTGCAAAATTATTCAGCCCCCTTAAGTTAATACTTTGTAGCGCCACCTTTTGCTGCGATTACAGCTGTAAGTCGCTTGGGGTATGTCTCTATCAGTTTTGCACATCGAGAGACTGACATTTTTTCCCATTCCTCCTTGCAAAACAGCTCGAGCTCAGTGAGGTTGGATGGAGAGCATTTGTGAACAGCAGTTTTCAGTTTTTTCCACAGATTCTTGATTGGATTCAGGTCTGGACTTTGACTTGGCCATTCTAACACCTGGATATGTTTATTTTTGAACCATTCCATTGTAGATGTTGCTTTATGTTTTGGATCATTGTCTTGTTGGAAGACAAATCTCCATCCCAGTCTCAGTTCTTTTGCAGACTCCATCAGGTTTTCTTCCAGAATGGTCCTGTATTTGGCTCCATCCATCTTCCCATCAATTTTAACCATCTTCCCTGTCCCTGCTGAAGAAAAGCAGGCCCAAACCATGATGCTGCCACCACCATGTTTGACAGTGGGGATGGTGTGTTCAGCTGTGTTGCTTTTACGCCAAACATAACGTTTTGCATTGTTGCCAAAAAGTTCAATTTTGGTTTCATCTGACCAGAGCACCTTCTTCCACATGTTTGGTGTGTCTCCCAGGTGGCTTGTGGCAAACTTTAAACGACACTTTTTATGGATATCTTTAAGAAATGGCTTTCTTCTTGCCACTCTTCCATAAAGGCCAGATTTGTGCAATATACGACTGATTGTTGTCCTATGGACAGAGTCTCCCACCTCAGCTGTAGATCTCTGCAGTTCATCCAAAGTGATCATGGGCCTCTTGGCTGCATCTCTGATCAGTCTTCTCCTTGTATGAGCTGAAAGTTTAGAGGGACGGCCAGGTCTTGGTAGATTTGCAGTGGTCTGATACTCCTTCCATTTCAATATTATCGCTTGCACAGTGCTCCTTGGGATGTTTAAAGCTTGGGAAATCTTTTTGTATCCAAATCCGGCTTTAAACTTCTTCACAACAGTATCTCGGACCTGCCTGGTGTGTTCCTTGTTCTTCATGATGCTCTCTGCGCTTTTAACGGACCTCTGAGACTACCACAGTGCAGGTGCATTTATACGGAGACTTGATTACACACAGGTGGATTGTATTTATCATCATTAGTCATTTAGGTCAACATTGGATCATTCAGAGATCCTCACTGAACTTCTGGAGAGAGTTTGCTGCACTGAAAGTAAAGGGGCTGAATAATTTTGCACGCCCAATTTTTCAGTTTTTGATTTGTTAAAAAAGTTTGAAATATCCAATAAATGTCGTTCCACTTCATTATTGTGTCCCACTTGTTGTTGATTCTTCACAAAAAAATACAGTTTTATATCTTTCTGTTTGAAGCCTGAAATGTGGCAAAAGGTCGCAAAGTTCAAGGGGGCCGAATACTTTCGCAAGGCACTGTATTTATTTATTTATTTTGCTCCGTTGCACCCCAGTATGTCTACTTTGCACACTCATCTACTGTCAAATCTACCATTCCAGTGTTTAATTGCTATATTGTATTTACTTCGCCACCATGGCCTATTTATTGCCTTTACCTCCCTTATCTTATCTCATCTTATCTTATCTCTTACCTCATTTGCTCACATTGTATATAGACTTATTTTTCCACTGTATTATTGACTGTATGTTTGTTTTACTCCATGTGTAACTCTGTGTTGTTATATGTGTCGAACTGCTTTGCTTTATCTTGTCCAGGTCGCAGTTGTAAATGAGAACTTGTTCTCAACTTGCCTACCTGGTTAAATAAAGGTGAAATAAAATAAATAAACTGTTATAATCTCAACCCAGCACAGCCAGAAGAGGACTGGCTACTCCTCAGAGCCTGGTTCCTCTCTAGGTATCTTTCTAGGTTCCTGCCTTTCTAGGGAGTTTTTCCTAACCACCGTGCTTCTACATCTGCATTGCTTGCTGTTTGGGTTCTAGGATGGGTTTATGTATAGCACTTTGTGGCATCGGCTGATGTAAAAAGGGCTTGATGAATATATTTGATAGAATCCATCAATCAATCTCAAGGCCATTAGACTATTAAATAGTCCCCACTAGCTGGCCAAAGCAAAGCAAAAATTTGAGATTTATTAAAAAGATAAACAGAAATACTGTATAAGTATTCAGACCCTATGCTATGAGATTCTAAATTGAGCTCAGGTGCATCCTGTTTCCATTGATCATCTTTGAGATGTTTCTACAAACTGATTGGAGTCCACCTGTGGTAAATACAATTGACAGTGCACGTCAGAGCAAAAACCAAGCCATGAGGTTGAAGGATTTGTCCTTAGACAGCATTGTGTCTAGGCACAGATTTTGGGAAGGGTACTTTAACATTTCTGCAGTATAGAAGGTCCCCAATAACACAGTGGCCTTCATCATTCTTAAATTAAACCACCAAGGCTCTTCCTAGAGCTGCCCACCCTGCCAAACTGAGCATTCTGGGGAGAAGGGCCTTGGTCAAGGAGGTGACCAAGAACCTGATGGTCACTCTGACAGAGCTCTAGAGTTCCTCTGTGGAGATGGGAGAACCTTCCAGAAGGGCAACCATCTCTGCAGCACTCCACCAATCAGGACTTTATGGTAGAGGTGCCAGACAGAAGCCACTCTTCAGTACAAGTCACATGACAGCCCGCTTGGAGTTTGCCCGAAGGCACCTAAAGACTCTCAGACCACGAGAAACAAGATTCTCTGGTCTGATGAAACCAAGACTGAACTCTTTGGCCTGAATGCCAAGTGTCACGTCTGGAGGAAACCTGGCACCATCCCTACGGTGAAGCATGGTGGTAGCAGCATCATGCTTTGGAGTTGTTTTCAGTGGTAGGGACTGGGAGACCAGTCAGGATCGAGGCAAAGATGAACGGAGCAAAGTACAGAGAGATCCTTGATGCAAACCTGCTCCAGAGTGTCCTCAGACTGGGGCGAAGGTTCACCTTCCAACAGGACAAAGACCCTAAGCACAGAGCCAAGACAACGCAGGGGTGGATTCGGGACAAGTCTCTAAATTTCCATGAGTGACTCAGCAAGAGCCCGGACTTGAACCCAATCGAACATCTCTGGAGAGACCTGAAAATACCTGTACAGCAACGCTCCCCATCCAACCTGACAGAGCTTGAGAAGATCTGCAGAGAAGAATGGGAGAAACATTCAAAATACAGATGTGCCAAGCTTGTAGCATCATACCTAAGAACAATCCATGCTGTAATAGCTGCCAAAGGTGCTTCAACAAAGTACCTGTTTTTGCTTTGTCATTGTGGGGTATAGTGTGTAGGCTGTAATGTTAGAAAATGTGGAAAAAGTCAAGGGGTGTAAGGGGTGTGTAACTGTTGGCAGGGAAGTCAGACGCAGGAGAGCAGAACTAGGTAATAGCCGGAGCAGTTTAATTCCAAAACCAACGGCATAAAGAAAATAACAACACGGGTACAAAACCCGACGCGCACCAGTCAACATGTGCACAAGCACTTACAACAAACAATGCCACACAAAGACATGGGGGGAACAGAGGGTTAAATACACAACACGTAATGAGTGAATGAAAACCAGGTGTGTGTGAAAACAAGACAAAACAAATGGAAAATGGATCGGCGATGGCTAGAAGACCCGTGACTTCGACTGCCGAACACCGCCCGAACAAGGAGAGGAACCGACTTCAGTAGAAGTCGTGACAAGGGGTCTGAATACAATACCGAAGGCACCTTATACACACACACACACATACTCCGGACTCCGACATCGCATCCTAATATTTCTATATTTCTTAATTTCATTAATTTACTTTTATATTGGTGTGTATTGTTAGTTATTACTGCACCATTGGAGCTAGGAACACAAGCATTTCGCTATACCCGCAATATCATCTGCTAAATATGTGTATGCAACTAATACATTTTTACATTTTATTCAAAGGTTATGTATGCCTGTTTATGAGAAACTACTTCTCTGTCTCCACCCCTGTGACACCCATAACAACACAGAGTGACACGTGCACACGCACACATGCATGCACGTACACACACACACGGCTTTTATGAGTCTGCTAGGGGAGAAAAAAAAGAATGGGGGAAGAAATCAGAATGATTGAGGGCAGAAGTGAGAGAATAAAAGTATAGCAGAGAGACAGATAATGAGCGAGGGCACAAGACTGACTGTGGGTCAGAAAAATAGCCATATCCTGAATCTGCAGGCTATAACAAAACATGTATTTACTTTCCACTCTTTCTATTAAAATGCCACTTCTCAAATACCCCAGACAGGCTCAGGTATGTGTGTGTGTGTGTGTGTGAGTGTGTGTGTGTGTGTGTGTGTGTGTGTGTGTGTGTGTGTGTGTGTGTGTGTGTGTGTGTGTGTGTGTGTGTGAGTGTGTGTGTGTGTGTGTGTGTGTGTGTGTGTGTGTGTGTGTGTGTGTGTGTGTGTGTGTGTGTGTGTGTGTGTGTGTGTGTGTGTGTGTGTGTGTGTGTGTGTGTGTGTGTCGTGCGTATGTTTGACCATCTACTGTGCACACTAGGACACAGGAAAAAGAGAGAAAGGGAGAAAGAGAGTGAGAGAGAGATAAATAAAGATGAGAGTACAATATGAAGTGATAGATTAATCTGCATGGTGTGCCATCTTTCTTTTGATAAGAGCCTGTAAATAGTTTGTGTCACTGCCAGTGGGGTTTCAAAGCCAAGCATTTAGCCATTTGGGTGGATATCAAAGGCATGCGTTTGTCCATTTCTCTTCCTTTGCTTTTATGGGAGAGGAGAATAATCCTTGTTTCCTCTCTCTCGGCAGTAGTACAGAAACCTGTCTCTCTCACAGGCAGTAAATACCCTTCAGAAATGTTCCCTCTAAACTGCGTGCGTATGCTGAGCAGCTCTTGGAGCAGTCCCACACAGAATTGCCAGAATAATAACAGTCGCTTTCAATGCAAAAAATCTAATTTAACTTCAAGACTGATTTGGTGATTTTGTTGTAGGCTGAGGAGCTCATAGGAGTAGCCTTGTTCTATTTCACAGGCATGAGCGGTTCTTACATCACCCGGACTGAGAGTCATCTAAGTATATGTACATTTAAGATCACAGAGCAGAGCCTCTTGTAGCCGTGTGCACATTTGCTGATATTCTTTGCTAGTTAGGGAGTTACAAGCCCGGTTAAATCTAATTTTGGTCAGGAACGCGGGATTGATTGCTTCATACAAGAGCACAAAACTTGTACACATGGACTGATGCTTTACCTTTCCGAAAGCGCAAATCACTTCAGTGAAAGTTTTAAGGAAGTCATTCAAAAACCTCAAAATAACCTAAAATTTCCATTCTCACAGCGTTAATGAAACCTCCCTTGAAAACATTCAAGAAACCTATGCAAAACATTCAAAGAACCTCCTTGCAACCTAAAAAGAAATTTTCACTTCTATTCTCAGAAGTTTAAAAAACATTTTGTTTTACTGGTCAGGAAATGTGTGGCTTCATTCCCACAACCAATGTGAAACCAAAAACATACGTTCCCACAACTTCCAAGGAACCAAATGTGCTACCTCAAACTGAGTTTGCCTCACTGCAAATCCACTGTAAACTAGACTCCATCTCTGGCTGAATCTACTGGGGCTTCAATCTGATGTATAGAATCAAAACATCCAATGTAATTTTCCCAACGCACAGAGCATCCAATAAAACCATCCTACTCTGCACGCTCTTCCATCCGAGCAGCCTGTCTTTGTTTGTCTACCCACGGTGTCTGGCGAGCTCGGTGCTGTGTGTGCAGGAAGAGCTGCAGACGGGAAGCTGTGAGAGCAGAATATCATTATGGTACAGGGCAGATCTTCGCTATTTGCTCTCCATCAACGGCAGCTCCAACATATAGTGTCCCCAGGACATTTTCGGAGAGACCCAGCTGTCGTCTGACCAATGGAGCTTTCAATGATGCATTGTTTAGATTGGACACAGCATCTTCCCTTCAGAAATGATTAGAACCGGACATAAAATGCAGTCAAGTGATTTGCCGTGACAGATTTTGACATATCCCCGACTGACAAAGCAGACACATATACGCACAAAGACGTGCACACACACACACACACACACACACACCCTTAATGGTAACCCAATGTGTAACAATATTGCTTCCGTCCCTCTCCTCGCCCCTACCTGGGCTCGAACCAGGGACCCTATGCACAGATCAACAGTCACCCACGAAGCATCGTTACCCATCGCTCCACAAAAGCCACAGCCCTTGCAGAGCAAGGGGAACAACTACTTCAAGGTCCTCAGAGTGAGTGAAGTCACCGATTGAAGCAGTTCAGCACAAAGCCCATTATCCAAAGCAGGGGTTCCCAAACCTTTTCACTCAGGCCCCCCTTCCAGCATTGGCTTGTGTGTGGCTGCTCAGCCATGGAAACCCATTTCATGAAGCTTCCGACGAACAGTTCTTGTGCTGATGTTGCTTCCAGAGGCAGTTTAGAACTCAGTAGTGAGTGTTCCAACCGAAGACAGATGTTTTTACGCTCCACGTGCTTCAGCACTCGGCGATCCCGTTCTGTGAGCTTGTGTGGTCTACCACTCCGTGGCTGAGCCGTTGTTGCTCCTAGACGTTTCCACTTCACAATAACAACACTTACAGTTGATTGGGGCAAAGATTTGACAAACTGACTTGTTGGAAAGGTGGCATCCTATGACAGTGCCAAGTTGAATGAATGTCACTGAGCTCTTCAGCAAGGCCATTCTACTGCCAATGTTTGTCTATGGATATTGCATGGGTGTGTGCTCGATGTTATACACCTGTCAGCAACTGAAATAGCCAAATCCATTCATTTTGAAGGTGTGTCCACATACTTTTGAATATATAGTGTATTTCTATGGGCACCAGCACTTTTCATGGCACACAGTGTTCACACCCCTCTTGTTGGCGGAGAGAAGAATTTGCAGCTTTACACCCCCGCACCTCCTCTGCCGACCCACAGTTTGGGAACCATTGATCTAAAATGGGCTAGTCTTCTACACAACAGTCTATGTGCTAGTCTTCTACACAACAGTCTATGTGCTAGTCTTCTACACAGCAGTCTATGTGCTAGTCTTCTACACAACAGTCTAAGGGTTAGTCTTCTACACAGCAGTCTATGTGCTAGTCTTCTACACAACAGTCTATGTGCTAGTCTTCTACACAGCAGTCTATGTGCTAGTCTTCTACACAGCAGTCTATGTGCTAGTCTTCCACACAATAGTCTATGTGCTAGTCTTCCACACAGCAGTCTATGGACTAGTCTTCTACACAGCAGTCTATGTGCTAGTCTTCTACACAACAGTATATGGACTAGTCTTCTACACAGCAGTCTATGGACTAGTCTTCTACACAACAGTCTATGGGCTAGTCTTCTACGCAACAGTCTATGTGCTAGTCTTCTACGCAACAGTCTATGGACTAGTCTTCTACACAGCAGTCTATGTGCAAGTCTTCTACACAACAGTCTATGTGCTAGTCTTCTACACAACAGTCTATGGGCTAGTCTTCTACACAGCAGTCTATGTGCTAGTCTTCTACACAGCAGTCTATGTGCTAGTCTTCTACACAGCAGTCTACGGGCTGTCTTCTACACGAGCAGTCTACTGACTAGTCTTCTTCACAGCAGTCTACGGACTAGTCTTCTACACAACAGTCTATGTGCTAGTCTTCTACATAGCAGTCTATGTGCTAGTCTTCTACACAACAGTCTATGGGCTAGTCTTCTACACAGCAGTCTATGGACTAGTCTTCTACACAACAGTCTGTTCTGGACCGTGGGGATTGCTTTCATTACAGAGCCGAAGTTCAGAATTAATGAGAGGAAGGAGCAGGGCCCAGTGTGTGTTTACTTCCCAGGTAACCTGGGTCAGGACTAAACGAAACTGCATATCAACACACACCAAACAGACAGGAGACAGAGCCAAAAAGAGGAGGAGGACAACGAAGAAGGAGAGAGGGAGAGAGAGAGGGCAGTTTCTTGGATTGTGAGTCGGTCCATAATGATTGAATCATCTGAGTAATGCTCCTTCTGGGTAAACAACAAAGACAGTAAATCTTTTGGGTGAGTCCCTCTGAGACCCGTCTAGTAAAACCCTTCTCACATGGGCTTCCTATTACACAACATTGCTTTGTGTGACATCACTATGATAAATGCCATGCGTGCCACTCACGTGTGAGAGCAACAAAAGTGAACAGAGTATGTAAACAGCAACAACCCTTAGCCCCTTTCCCTAGCCCCTACAACGTCAGTGTTGGCAGATTTAAATGATCATGTATAGGATTAAGCAATATGGCAGATGCTTTCCTAAGCCCATCTCAAAGGTGTCATCACTATTTTGCCCATATGTTTCCTTCAAATCTGCAGTCCCATTCGTATTGTGATACAAATTCAACAAAGCTTTTTCAGATAGAAACAATGCCAATTATCTGCATATTTCAATCTTGTTTATATTAAATAGTGACGCCAGTGAAAATGGTCATAGGGGACCACCCAGCCCACTCCCACTGTTAGGGCCTCGCCTACTCCTTAGAGGGAGAATTACATTGTGTGTGTGTGTGTGTGTGTGCGTGTGCGTGCGTGCGTGTGTGTGCGCAAGCGTTTGTCTGTATTGCCTTGGTTGAGTTGAAGGTGCTTGGGTTGCTAAATCTAAAAGCCTTTGGCATGATCTAAAACTCTTGGTCATATCTATAACAAATTGGCCATAAATCCAACCATTTGGCCCCATCTCAAACCTCTGGCCATATCTCAAGTCCTCAGCTGTATTTATAACCATTAGGCCTCATCTCAAACCTCTGGCCATGTCTCAGTCCTCAGCCATATCTATAACCATTTGGCCGGATCAAGCCCTGTATTGTGTGTATATCAGGGCTGTGTTTATTGCCCGTGGTTTACTATTGGTATGTAAGGTCTCCCATAGGTCAAGCTCGTGGCCACCTTGCTTCAGTATGCCTGGCCCTGACGTACACACTGACAGAGACACATCGTACACAGAGAGAGAGACACACACACATTAACAGACACACACACTCCCACAGAAAGAGACACATGCAAACTTTGACAGACACACACACACACACACACACACACTGACAGAGGCTTGTCAAATTAAACTATTTTAGTTGCAGTGGTGACAGCAGCACGAGACAGGGCTCAGATTAGAGCTGAATAACTGAGGTGAGACTGGGATTCTGGCCAGGGAGAGAGAGAGAGGAGGGTGGGGGTCTGGCCAGGGAGAGAGAGAGAGAGAGGAGGGTGGGGGTCTGGCCAGGGAGAGAGAGAGAGAGAGGAGGGTGGGGGTCTGGCCAGGGAAAGAGAGAGAGAGGAGGGTGGGGGTCTGGCCAGGGAAAGAGAGAGGGGAGGGTGGGGGTCTGGCCAGGGAGAGAGAGAGAGAGGAGGGTGGGGGTCTGGCCAGGGAGAGAGAGAGAGGAGGGTGGGGGTCTGGCCAGAGAGAGAGAGAGAGAGAGAGAGGAGGGTGGGGGTCTGGCCATGGAGAGAGAGAGAGAGAGAGAGGAGGGTGGGGGTCTGGCCAGGGAGAGAGAGAGAGAGAGAGAGAGGAGGGTGGGGGTCTGGCCAGGGAGAGAGAGAGAGAGAGAGGAGGGTGGGGGTTTGGCCAGGGAGAAAGAGAGAGAGAGAGGAGGGTGGGGGTCTGGCCAGGGAGAGAGAGAGAGAGAGAGGAGGGTGGGGTTCTGGCCAGGGAGAGAGAAGAGGAGGGTGGGGGTCTGGCCAGGGAGAGAGAAGAAGAGGGTGGGGGTCTGGCCAGGGAGAGAGAGAGGAGGGTGGGGGTCTGGCCAGGGAGAGAGAGAGAGAGAGAGGAGGGTGGGGGTCTGGCCAGGGAGAGAGAGAGAGAGAGAGGAGGGTGGGGGTCTGGCCGGGGAGAGAGAAGAGGAGGGTGGGGGTATAAAGGGAAGACAGAGAGCCTGTTATCCCACCAGCCCAATCCTCCAACCAGCCATCCTTGGCCCCACTGTTCTGGCTGTCTGTCCCATGAAACCTGGTTCCCCCTCCAGAAGCCTGTCTGTAAAATCTGTCCGGGCACTAGACCACAGAAATAGGAGATGGTGATAGAGGGAGAGGGGGGGGGGGGGGGGGTGAAAGACGGAGAGAGAAAGACAGTGAGAGAAAGAGAAAATAAGAGAGGTGGGGGAAGAGAAAGAGGAGTGGGGAGAAAGATTTACCGTTATATTAAAGACCTGGGGGAAGAAAAGAGAGGAAAAATGATTTTTCTGGACTTTTAAAAGGTCTGTGAATAAGTCACAGGTCCTACTGTACCATGAGACTTAGACTGTGATTAACGGGCTAGCACTTCACACACCTGTTGAGGAAGACAAAGAGAGAGAGAGTGATTTGATATTCTGCTCAGTTGACTGTATACAGATATATGGATTACAATTTACCCAGATGACCCATACTCTTTAAAAGA